>NC_062259.1:10389583-10706666 GCF_905475465.1 Pieris napi | reverse complement strand
TTTAATGTAATTCTATACTTAAGTGCAGCTGCGCCACACTCCGCTGAATATCTTCGATGGCGAATTAATTTCTTGCGCATCAAAACGCACTTTGAATTTTTAATCCCACCGCCGGTGAAATGCGAAGCGCCATTGCAATAACATTTCTATTCGATTACACCTCGGAGGTCTTCGCACGAACAAAACGTTAAATCAAATTTAATAACAGTATATCAAATTATTAAACTTCTACAGATTTTGAAAGGAAATTGCACTTGCAGGAGGACCAAGAAGTCGACAAGCGCAAGTTCCTGGAAGGTCGGTGTGAGTGTACGATAGTATAGCTAAAGGAGAGAAGTTATTTTTATAAATGTCAGATCTTGGCAGTCACACAGAAAGAAAAAAATATTGTTGCACCCACGGGATTCGAAGCACGACTCTAATGTAGAGGTAAATAAAAAATATAAAGAAGTAAGGTTACAATTTGTGAATGTAACCTTACTTCTGATATATTTTCGTATTGGGATGATTCGTATGGGGAAAAGCGCCAGTTTGGAATGCCGAAACTCAACCTGTCTTAACTAGCACCAGTGCAGTTGTACCCAAAGAACTTCAATCCAAATTGAACATAAACGAAAACGAACGTAACTCTGGTACTAAGAACTCTTTTGAAGAACTCTTTTGTTAAAAGTAAATATTTAAAAGTTGGATTGTATCTATTTATTTTCACTTCGTTGCAGTAATACATTACTATTCAAATAATAAAATAAAGAGGAGGGCAACTGGCGACCTTATCGCGTTTCAAACGATATCTTCCAGACAGTGAGAAAGAAAACCAAATCAATTATATAAGGTGAGCGCAAGAAGTGCAAAACTACATAAGACATAAAATTACTTAGAAAAAGTAATGGAACAAAGCAAAATTAAAAAATATGTAAACAGTGTAACGGACAACAATAAAAATTTACACATGAATTTATCATAATGATTATCTATTAAACGTTTATAAGGCAGTATTTATAGTCACTCTTATGATTCCTGAGAACCCTCTATAGTTCCATAAGCCTGTATATTTTAAAAAACGTTGACACTGAAATAAATGGCCTGTTTTGTTTCAGACGCATATCTTGTCACAAAAACTGGTGACCAGTTGTGATTAGCTGATTTTCTAAAGAAACGTGTTGCATTATTGACTATTGTTAACATAAGTGCTCGTATAAATGCGTTGACTGCTCTTCGGATGATGTTCATCGGTGCAAAACCTGCATCTTAAGCCTTCACACGAGAGCTTAAATTGTCATACATTTTTCATAGATTTTTTTACCACATATAATCACGTTCGTGAATGGTCGCTTTAAAGAATTATAAGGGCTATGTTTAAATATTTCTTGTTTATAAGAACTATGGAATGTATGTAATAAAATATTAATTTTTGCGTGTACCAACCTACTTGTTCGTTTATTGGAAATATGTACGTTGGCATTTTTAGCAGTAAGTTTGTAAGTGAGCTTTTTTGTTACAATTTATTACGCCTTATATGGCTGTTTAACACTAATTACTCATAGAATATTTATTGTATTAATCAAGAAAAGTTTAAGTATTTATTGGTGTAGATTTTCTGTTAATATTAAGTTAAATCTCAGTTAGACATAACACAATAAAAAAATTAATGTTTTAAAAATTTTGAGCACTTTATATCCCCTATTTTTTAGATATTTTTTACGTTAGTAGGTTCGAATTAGCTTAATTATAGGAAACCAATTCTGGTATCGCTTGGTAAAAGCTGAAGGAGGCTTTACCTGTGAAGGAGTAACAACAACAAACCATTACAAAGATTGAAAATAAACTGGCTTTATTTTATTAGGCTTTTCAACAAGGAAACGATAAAGCTATATTTTTATATGAAACTAAATTGTTTTTAGACAAATACAAAAAGCACTTAAAATTTGTATATTAATAATTTTTTGATCGTTGAATTAAATAATTGTGTGATCGTTGAATTAACGATGAAAATGTTATCAGTGTGTGAACACTTGAAATTCAGTTTGAAGTCGTGAATTATTCATTACTTTTCTTTACCTATAATTCCTCAAGAGACAGTAATGTTTTTTTGGTACATGTTTTACTCTGATGCTCAGTAAAACCTGGCAAATACAATACCACAACAGAGTGGGCACGCAATGGTTTTGCCTCGTTGAGTTCCAATTGAAAAACCTCTGTCGTTTCATGACATATGCCAGGAGTCACAAACCTTGTATCAATACGAATATTTTAAAACATTGCAGTGTTTTAAATTATTTTAGTAATAAAACCCAAGTAATTGTTGTAGCTCCTGATATAGATTCAGTAATAACAAACAAAGAGGAGATAAGAAAGAGTGGCCAATTCATCTCATCCATTCTATGACATTTAAATGAGAATGTTCTGGCAGTACTGTTAATTTAGATTTATTAAGAAGAAACAATGATATTTTGATTTAATCAATTGAATTCTGTAAGTTTTGTTATTCAAATAATGTAATGTGAATTGGAAGGAATAGATCATTATTATGTTTTTGTTTTATCGTCAAATATTGAAAAGTAATGGAAAATTCGGGCACAAGGCAACTTTAAATTGTTCAAGATAAGATTAGTTCATTCTTCGCGTTATATTTATTTGTAATGATAAATATCTCAATAACAATTCAAATGCGATTGTAAATTCATAATATATCAAAGACCATAAATATATGACTTCAAGTGCATAGTTTAAAGGTAAGACGCGAAAATACTTAAAATATTGCCCCAAAGCCGCTTCACTAGTAGTAGTACACAGTACACGTAGTAATTTTTTTACACCCAAAGGTTTGCCTTTCCTGACATAGGTCCATGCATGTATTGTTCTCGTAATTCCACGGCAAAGGTGACTTCGACAAGTTGTTTATGAACAAATATACTAAAAAACAGTAGCAACCATCTGAATACCTTTTATTTGTGATTGTAATTTTTTGCTTCTCCTCTTTAATATTCTTTGTATGAATATAAACGATGATATTATGTCGGGGCGGGAAAGATTTTCTAATGAAACCTATATTATTATTAAAAAATATTGGTTGTTTGTAAAGTAGGTTTACGATCGAGATGTTTACGTGATAACGTCTTATTGGTGATATAAGTTTTTGGGAAGTAAGGAATTAATGAAGATAACAATTTTTTCAAATTTTAAATTACATCTATCGTTTTATTCACACTTTTGATGATAAATTTCGGGTGTAAAATGACAAGTTTACTTATTCGACTATGATATACATTTTTCTTCATACATTCACGGAATGACTGGCAGCGCTCGAGATGAGACGGGAGATCGGTCCGTCTCTCTCTCGTTATACCTGCGATCGCGCTCGTGAGGTTTTGGTGTGACACAAGTTTCTGAACATGTCACCCGACTAAAACGATTTTAAAGACGTTATCACGTCAAAAATCTACTTCGTATATTCCTTATTAAATGATAATCTAAACTGTGGAATTCCACATCTTTCCATATCTGCACTGCCTTTTATAAACGTCCGAAGTTGAAGGACCAAGTATCTTTATGACATCTTCTATGGAGTGTAATATTTTAAGGCTGTATTTTACTATAAGAGTTTTTTATGGGATATGAGGCAAAGCATACGGGTCACTTTGAATGAAGGGCTAACCGCCGCCCATGGCCACCTGCAACGACGGGGGGCTTACGTGTTATTTGCAGCTTTTAAAGAGTAGGTCAGTATACTGGAGTAAATACCTAAATCATTATAATATATTATAAGGTGTTCACATTGTAACGTTTTTAGTATACAAAAGCTGGATATGGATTTGATTAGATGACGTCATTTTAGGGAATAATTAATTAAAAAATCGCTGAAAAAGATATTCTTAAGCTTAAATAAGTTTGTAAAATATCTACTATGCCAAGATATTTTACAAACTCTAATTGTTATACAAAAGTAATCGTAATTACGAAAAACAAACCAGTGTCGCTACAACCTCTTGGGTCTGGGCCTTAGATGTCTGTATCTGTTTTGTCACCATTTGTTTTTTCTGATGGGCAAGTTTGTGATCGGCCATTTTCCTCACCGTACGAGCAAGTGTTAAATACACAGACGAGTCCATTGGTGCACACCCAGGGATCAAACCTAGAACCATCAGGGATGAAAGTGGTACGTTGAAACCACTGTACCAGCACTGCCCTTTTACTTGTTTATTGGATCGATAAAAGATAACACTGTAGAAACAAACATTTGACTAACAAAAAAGTGTGCTTTGTAATTTTTATAACAGCAAAAATAAAAATTTAATATGATTTTAAATCTCTACATGAATTTTTACATCAATGAATATAGTTCAAATTTAATTAGTATTACAATAAAGGCAACGTTGTAGAAAGGCAAGGAAATAGAGGTACAAGAGATCACTGACTCGATAGGAAGACGACGTCAACAGAATAGCTGGAGCCAAATAGCACACGACCGTGACAAATGGGTATTTTTGGAGGCTTTTACCCAATACGGCCAAGGCTGTACAGTTACTGGATTTGAATAAGAAGTATAATAATGTAATATTCATTATAATAGGATTAATTATTCAATTTGGATTAAAATTTATCCAAGTAATAGACTTTGTAATAAAACATGAAAAGCAAGGAATCAATGGATTTTTTATTTTATTTATATTGTGTAAAGGTGTGTGAACTTATCTTAACATTTAATACAAAAAGCATTTCAAAAGTGATAAAACAGTGTGTACTTCACCTATTGCCAGCGGGACTTCATTCATGTGAAGAGAGGAAAGCGTAGGTAACATCAAATTAAACAATTTTAATCAAACATCAATTTTAGTTTGAGAGACATATATAATCATCTTAGACATTCTACTTGAAACGTATCACTTAAATTCCTTCAGCGAGGTGTGTCTTTTGACATTACAGGACTTTAAGTCGTACATTATTTAAACAAAAACTTTCTAGCCTCAGCGATCATTAATTACTTACATTAGACGTAAGTCGCTAACTCGTAAAGCGTATGCTTCATTAGCTACGCAGACGGTAAACATATATGTGTAAAAAATACATGATGTAATTAAAGTACATAGTTTTAATTACGCGGTCATTTTTTACCCAGCTGTGCTTGATGTCCGAGCAAAAACATTGGTATGCAAAGTTTCGTTGTTCCATGCTAGTGTTCATATATAAAAACGCGTTTGTGCGATAAGGACACAAAACTAAAACCGTTTGATTTTACGGGAATTTATTTATTGATTAATATTATCACGCGAGTACACTTTAAAAACACTAATGATTTTCATTATGTAGTAAATGTAATTAATCAGTCGGTCATAATAATAGAATATGTATTAAAATAGTTATGACAAAAACTAACATGATTATAATATTTTGAAATGGCTGCCCTGTAAACGTAATTATGCTACAAGTATCCACGGCTCTGAATGGCTGACTGGCATTGGATTGCAAAATAAGGAAGACAATGTCTTCAGCTGCCAGATGGACGTAATGATGTCCAGCCAATATTAATAATGATTATAATTTTAAATGAAAACCGTCCCATTTCACTCTTACTAGAGTACTGGTACTATTTCGTCACTGTGATGAATAGAGAACTACTATACGATACTTTAGTTAAGACAGTGCAATTATCTTTTATTTAAGGGAAATCTGTCTAAGGTCTATAAAAGTATTTACAGTATGAAGCAATTTTCCTAAAAACCGTACAAATAATATACTTTAAAATATTAATAAAGTTTTTTTATGTACCTAATAGGAGGCAAACTGGCAAGGAACAGGCTCAGCTGATGTTAAGTGATACCATAGACACATTGCCAGAAGGCTCTCAAGCGCGTTACCGGCCTTTTAATAATTGGTACGCTCTTCTCTTGAAGGACTCTAAGTCGAATTGGTTCTGCAGAGGCGCGGTGGTGGTGCCTGTCGGTCGACGGGGTGACACGGATGGTATTTTGTATTCTGCCTTGTAATTAATAGATCTTTAGTATAATAATGATGTCCATTTTCCTATAACTCACCATAATATTTTGGAATGTATATCAACGACACATAGCTTTGGATAAATATAAAAGTTTTTTAAATTGATTTCCTTGGTCATAACTTTTATTTTTATTTGTGACGGTGTCCAGATGTAATTGGCGAGAGCTTATCATACGATCTTGTTCTATATAAAAATATATTTTTGACATCGCTAGTTATAGAGGACAGCTGGGTTAGTAACTCTAGCGTATTTTGCCGAAAATCATAGTTTTAAAATCCCCTCATTACTTCAGGCTCTAAAATTCCCACATTTCTGTATCTATTTCGTGATCATTATTTCCAGTATCATAAGCGCAAATAAAAGATATTTCTCCTCTATAACTTAAGTACTAGAAGTTAAATAAGACGATATTTTGTCTCGTTTATTTATCTTGGAAATGACGTCAGAGTAATAAAACAAAACATATTTGACGTTATCTATAGTAGCATCAAGAGGAAAGGATTTTTATTCTTTATTGCCCTTTATCATATCATCACCTCGACGTCCGTTGTTACACAAATTTGGGTTATTTAAGGCAGATGGCAGGAACCACCACAACGCGGAACCAGCTAACCGCTAATGTATGAACGAACCAATTCAACTTAGAGATCATTCAAGGAAAGAGCAAGCGTAATTATTCAGAGGCCGGCAACGCATTGATGGGCCTCCTGCCCGTTTGCCCTGGTTCTATAAAAACTTAGTTTTTTATTCAGTTGTAAATATAACACTTATAAACGTTGATATTTATAAAAAGTAGATCTCAATTTACACTAACAATCAGTTGTCAAATCGACACCTTTGTATAACGATTATTAATCACCAAATTTTAGTTTACAAAGAGGAAGAGCTGCAACAATTATGCCGTGCTTGACATATTGAAACAAAATGTCATAATAAAGTTAGAATAGTGAAGTAACCGCTAATTATTTAATAAGAAGCTTGTATTGTAACTTTAAATACTTTATTGGTAGAATTTTTTTTATTGTGCAAGATCGCTGGAGCGGATAATTACCAGTGGTCCGTAGACATTTACGTGAACCTGTGTACAACGTGAGTTATTATCGTATAGACGATTTGTCGTTTAAAACGCAAGTATGGTTCTCTATCTTTAACTGATGTTTATAGCAATTATACAAGTAGGACTAACTAAGACTCAACCATTATGTACCGCATGAATGAAACGTATCTCCTAATTAATCATAATTATATTTATATAGTGCAGTCGTCGACTAGTTAAGTATTAAGTTCTGATAAACAAAATTTTATCGGGATAAAACAAATTAAAATCGATTCGCAAAAAGCATTTTCGGAAATATAGGCATATATTTTTTACTAGTCTAGCTTCTTGCCGAGGTCATTTTGTGTGCATGGTTCGTTGATTCCTTATAAAAGGAAAATATAGTCTTTGAAGCGAATCTGCTTTGACCGGGCAGGTATTTCTCGGGCAGTTGTCGATGAGTATCGGAACAAACTTGTATCTGGAGTCGAAACTGTGCTACGTGGAGTACCGGATTGGGCTAGACTAAATCTAGTCCAATTGGTCGCTACTCCTCTCTTTGAAGCCACTCTCTTAAAAGCCTCAGCTAGCATCGGAATACTGGGCGTCGACATATCGAATGACGCTCAGTTCCGCGGTTTTTTGGAAGGGAAGGCTTGTGCTCAGCAAGGCGAGACGGTACTTCATTCCGGCTTACAAATCTATAAAGCGCAAATTCGGCCCCACATAGAGTACTTTTCTCACCTCGGGGTGGGACCTCCCCAGTACCACCTTCGCTTGACCATATTCAACGAAGAGCAATTCAAATCGTTAACGACCAGTCACTTTCCGTGCGGCTTGATCCCTTGACGTTGCATAGAGATGTGGAGACCCCACTCTGCATCTTCTACCGCATTTACCATGGAGAGTGTTTAGAAGAGTTATTTGAGTTTCATAAATATTAATATAATAAAACAAAAAACTAACAATAAAAACAATAACTAATCTTAAAATATAATAACTAAAATATATTATTAAAAAGAGTTCCTTTAGGCAGGGTTCCGAAGATACTGGCAGCTCGTTCCCCCTTTGAATCGCTAGACTAATTCTTTGTCTGAGGTAGCTGCCAGCTCTTCGCTCTCCTATGATGTCGACTAAAAATATACAATATACTTTAGCAATATACTAAAGTATATGTTTAGTATATTGCTATACTATATGCTTCATGATTTAAGTCAGGTTTTAGAAATTCATGGTTTTAACGAAATTTTTACTCCCATTATATCAAAAGCCCAAGCGAATTTCCACGTTACTAAATATATAAAAGTTACTTAATATTCAAAACTTAAAGTAAAACAAAGTTAATTGAAAATACACCGCCCCTCGTTTCGAACAAAATGTTGGTAAAAAAACTTGCCGTTTTCGGTTCGCGTAACGAACGATTGCGAACACACTTTGTTAAACACTTTCCAACCTTATTCATTGCAAATATATTCTAATGTGATTGTTCGTGTGAAATTCGTCTGGCTTTAAAACACTTGTAACTATTGTTTTAATTCTTGTAAACTTTCTTCTGCCCTTGTTAATATTTGGCAATAGCAATTTTAACATAGTATTGTGTATAAAATGCGGTTGTTAATAATCAATATATAGAATTTTTGTTTCCTGAAATGGCTTGAATCTTATGCTATTGAAATAAGGTTTATTATACATTACCTCAAACTCTAATTATGTCTTAAAATCTGTATTGTTCTATGAAGTTTGACGTAGTACGGCTTCGTCAAACTTCATATGCCAAAGATGAGGTGGCAGTTGACGTCGTGAGTAAACTAAATACGAAGATAATGAGAAAACTTTAAGCTTATTCCTACTATAAATAAAATACAAAAACAAACTTTTCAAAGATTGGTTCCTGTGGCAGTACCTGGCATTGGTTTATTAGACGTCTAATTGTTTATTCAGTTTTTAGTTAACATAAACTATATAAAATAAAAAACAATTATGCTGAACACATATAGCCCTAGATGGAAAACATAATATATATAGTACATAGTCTTAATAAATTTCAATCATATATTAAGACTTATGATTTTGATGAGAAAATTAAAGAATATTATTCGATAAAATTTGATATTTCAGAATTGCTACTGGTGTGCTTTCTTTGAATCATATCATCAAAGTTTAATGTAAAATTATAAACACTCAAAAGAGTAATAAAACGAAGATAGATTTACGACTGTCTAACTCGTGCTTTCTTTTGTTGAATTCCACATCATTATTAAAATAAAAATATATATAGATAAACATCAAAGGTTTTGCAAACGAATATTTAAATTAAAATCACGATTAAATTGCAAAAGCTTCAAAAACAGGTTTCATTTGTAATTTTTTCTTACCAGTTTTAGAAGTGACTCTACCGTGAAGAGATAGAGTCAATAGATTGAATTTAATTATTGTATATTAGTGTAATTTTAATTATTTAATTTATGCAGTACTACATATTTATAGTTATATTTTGTAAACAGTTATTTTTACGAACAGATTTAAATCACGTCTTATATGAAAATAATCAAATTAAATTTTAGTTAGATCAGTTATTATTTGTGTGTTTTCAAGTGTGCATGGTTTTTCTTTCTCGCTTTATTTAATTAATGTAGGAAAAGAACGTTCGATATTTAAAATAAAATTACCAGCGCGACAACCTATTCCATTGGAAACCTATACCAAAGGAAATATAATGGTGTATATGTTAACGTAAAATTGTAAACACCGTTAGATTGTAATCTATCTCGCGAGATTATAAACTGTCGACAGATTGTCAACCTCAGCTTACTGCTTACAATTTAACCTATTATTATTCGGTAGATTGTACTACACTAACTTAGTTATCATTCAAACTTCTTTGGTCAATTACAGATTAATTTTACTTTCCAACAATTTCATATAACTACCGAATAATAATACGTTAAATTGTAAGCAGTTCGTTGAGGTTCACAATCTTTCGACAGTTTATAATCTCGCGAGATAGATTACAATCTAACGGTGTTTACAATTTTACGGTGACATATACCCTATACGTACATTGGCGCTACGTTCCTTAAAATTGGCCTCAGATTTCTGTATCTGTTTTTCATAATAGGCAACTAAAAGATCAGCCTTCGAGGCCTTACACACGTAAATTTTTAAGTCACATATCGGTTTCCTCACGATGTTTTCCTTCACCGTACGAGTGAGTTTTAAATCCTCATGGAAATGTAATTTGGTGATTGCCATGATTCAAACAACCTCAGGGTAAGAGCCGGATGCTTCAGCCACTAGGCAAGTGCTATACATAATAGGCAAAGCATATTCATTGTATAACATCAACATCTTTGAGCACCTCAAAAACTATACTGTTGTTCAAGTCCTTTTTTTATGGGTTTTATTTGACACTTTGAATATAGTGATAACCGCCACACATGAAAACCTATAACGCCGGGGACTAGTGGCTATGATGCCGGCCGGGAGTAGTACGCTCTTCTCTTGAAGGCCGCAGTCGTATCGATTTGGAAATACCTCTGGCAGCTGGTTCCCCAAAGAGGTGGTGTAGCGAAAAGTGTCTTATAAAGCTCTGTCTTGTGGGACGCCAGACGTCGAGATGAAATTTATAAGTGCTTCTTGATACATTCTACACATCAAATCTATTTGAATTCAATGTTATTAAATCATTATTTCCCTATTTTAAGGATTTAAATAATGTTTTATTGACTTATATCGATATTTCGTATATAGCAATCGTAGCGCGATGTATATAATTTAATTAATTTACTATATCGTTTACAAGCGGTCAGGAGTAAATAATTTAATAAAACAATTAATTAAATCATATTCTATAGAAAGTTTTTCACATAAATTATTTCATGAAATTATCTTTAATTGTAGATGTAACTCACTTTTCGAACTCACACAGCGGTTTTCGCATCGGCGGTCCCTCTGAAATCAGTCGTGAAGCAGTCATTTTATGATTTGGCATTCTATTAAACAATAAACTACAAGCTCCCATCTTTTCAGAATGCCAAATCATAAAATGACTGCTTCACGACTGATTTTAGAGGGACCGCCGATGCGAAAACCGCTGTGTGAGTTCGAAAAGTGAGTATCAGAATCGCAGGGCTGTGCTGCGAATTTTAATTATTATTAGTTAACGATAGGGCAGTGACCTTTATCTTTGGTTTGGTGTGTGGTGGACTTTAATTAATGGCTTAAATCAACTCTTCATGAGCGGCTCTAAGTACAGCAGAATTGCTCTAAGTTGTACTATGTATTATGTATATATGTATAATGTAAAAAAAAAATTCAGTTTAAAAAAATCATGTTCTTTAACAATTTTAGCAGAAGAAATTAACCTAATTTCAACAAATCAAAAGAAGCATCTTCCCATTATTTTATCCAACTGACTTATAACAACATATCTAAAGATTAAAGAACAGTTAGAAATATGATATACTAATAACAAAAATAAATAGCTAATTGTTGGCTGTAAAGATAACACAAAATACTTATCTGTGGCAGACGCTGGCAACATTTTCTCGCTGAATACTTGAAAGTTGAGCGAGGAAAGCACCAGCTCTGGCGTGGTCTACCAGGCGCTAACTTGTATTTAAAGTAAAAGTTATGACAAAACATCTCGAAAATGTAACTACATTGAAATTAATCTTCGATTTCATATAATAAAAATCTGGTTTTATATTATTTCAGATATTTGTATATATAGTTATACACACTATTAAAGGCGGTCTGTAAGAAAATTGTTTATGATTGATTTCCAATGCATTATTTCCTTATAAACCCTGGGAATTTAACGTATGACTGAATGTAGAATTTCCATTAAATTGAAGAAGTAATTTTAACCCTACTATTACTTTAACAACCCCTTTGGACCGTTGTTAGCGTATGAGTTGTGTTTAGTATCTTTCATTCTCTTTCTTTTAGATATTTGTGATTCGACTCTATAAAAAAATTGCTCACATTTTCTCTTCTCTTGTAATGTTAACGTGGCTTCTTAATTATTAAAAAAAGTTGAAGTATAATATAATTATATATTTATTAAATGGTGTACCTTTAATGCAAGAATTTCCTCGCTGTATTATTTTTTCAATCGATTTGAAATTTATTAATAAAACAAGCTAAGTCTTATCATTAATGCGTTCCTATTTAACATATCTTCACTTATATTTTACTTCTAGATTATTACAGAATATACCAAATAATATATCTCTAGCCTAGAATGATTACTAACACAGTCACAAAAATGTACTAAACTTTAATAGGTTAAAAATCCCAATTGTATCAAAAAGTTTTTTGGTACAACTTCTTAAATACAATTATTCATTTAACAATAACTGTAACTATACAAAGTAAAGGAATCCCAAAACATTCTCTTCGTATTAAGCCGTCGTCTTAACCCTTTTGGAGTAACAGGGTTGTTCTAGTATTGCATGAAATAAATATAACATGTTCAACTTTTATTTCAAATTTTTCACTAGCCAGGTCTATTTATTATGCAAGGAACGAAGAAGTTATCGAACAGCCACTTCTTCCTTGCGTCTTTAATCTTCTGTGAATTTAGCTTATAAGCTCATTCAAAACACGAACGCCACTTTGAATAAAAAAAGCCAGGTTTATTTTAAGTTCACGCTAATAATGTGCTCTATTGTTATTAACTTATGAATGAATATCACGCAGAAATCTTGAATCTAGTGAGGATAGTTTATTGATTATAAAGACGATAACTAGGAATTTAAGAAAATATATTATATTGTGCCCAACTTATAAAGTTAATTTTAGTTAAAAAAGTGCAGTTTTAGCTTTTATGAATATATTCCAAATAAACCAATTTTTATGTCTGTAAAAATAATCGGTTCGTATTTAAAAGGCAGCGGTAATTAATTAATATGAAATCGCAAAGGCTATACATTTCTAAAACAATTTGTTAATTCAATAATAATATCGTCTGTTAAAAATCTTTTTTTTGGGCTGTAGATCGAGCGATACTAATAAATAACTCCCAACTTGGAGTTGAAGTTATCATTATCCAGATTCTTTTAATAAATCCTTAATTGGAGTTAAGATACAGTGAATAGTAATAATAAATGTGAATTCAGTTGCAATAATGCCTAGAGTATTGGTTTTACATAAACCGGGTACACTCTATATAACGACACTCAAAGGACTGCATATTTTGACCCTACAAAGACTTGTCGTTAAATGGAAAGAACAAAAATCTGTATAAGAAAAAGACAAAGTTTATTTCTGACTTACACTAGGTAAGTAATAACATAAAAAACAATTGTTATTTGAACGCTATATAGTATAGTATAGTCTGTTATTTTCTTTCCCTGCACCAGTAATTATGTTGTTTGTTTTTTCTTATTTTATACATATCGTACAATATCGAGGCATCTTTGTGATACGTCTACGAATCCCAATTTGTTACCAAAAAAAAATACTTCTAAGAAATTTCTAGGTACGTTTGATGCCGACATTCGAGGTTTTTACGAGCGACAAAGAACGTACACAGTTCCTCAGTTTTAACTAATTTCGGCAACTTATTAAGTACTTTTTATTATTTAATTTAATTTACGTTATTGAGGCAAATTTAATGCAATGTAGAGTGTATCAACGTATGGAAGACAAGCTAAACAAAAGCCAAGTGATTTTGATGCTTTAGGGGGTTTGTTGATAAATCGACTGACGTTTTTGTTGTTTGTCAAATGTTAAAGACTAATTGATAACATATGATTTATTAAAAACTAAGTTTCACTATTAATAACGAATTAATTAATAATTATGAAATCCTATTAGAAACTGGTAAGAGGTTGTTGTTTCAATTTGTTGAATTAATTTTATTAAATTATACTTTATTGAATTGAAAGATATAAATATGGCAAATCATAAAGATGGTTGCACTTACATCTTGCTGATGAAAGAAGTCATCTTGAGCCTCCTCATTGGAACACCCCATGTCCTGCAGAAGGGGGGTCACGTGTCTCTCCCAGTCATCCATTATGTCAAATCGGCCAAACAAGCCAAAACACACCTCAATCTTCACTGACGAGCCATCCTCACTCGGTCCGTGGGCTTTCGCGCCAAAAACTTTTCACCGAAATTGGCGGGAAACAGTTCGCGACACAATTGTCACTGGGTGTGAGCGAGAAAAACGTTGAGCGGGCTTCTCACGTGCCCGCTGCTTAGTGCGCGCATTCACAAGCGTATAAAAGTTGTAGATGTTAGTACGGAATCAGTGTAGCGAGGTGCGGGATTCCGGCCGCCCGTCGACGCGACCGGAACAGGAGTGCGTGGTCTCTGCAAGGCAAAACGCCCTCTGCGTCGCGCCGCCTCGCGTCCCTCCCTCTCTAGCCTCTCTGATGCGCATCACTCTGTCCCTCTCTATCGGTTTGGTGCCTCACGCCTCCCATGGGCGGCAGCGATTTCCCGCCGTCAGCGGCCGCAACATGGCCGTACCTCCGCTAATCGCTCACCAACGTATGACCATCACCATCTTCACCAACATGATGAAGGTTCATCAGGAGCTTTTCAATACCGCAATAAAATCTCCGCATCTTCTAGAATTTCATAAAAAAAGTTTCTGAGAAAGTTCTTGAATGTTTTTTATGAACACAACTGACAATTTTCCAATGATTTTAAATAACTATGTGTTTCAAAATTATTTAATAATAACTGTTTATAAAGCGTTATTAAGAAAGAAATATTCAATATGAATCAAACATCATAATATTATTATCACATTTCTTAGTGGTAGTACATTCTCAGCCCCGAGGTCGTGTGTTCGAGTTTCTGTCTCCGTTTTAACGATAAATGAAAACAACGCAAAGAACTAGCAGACAACTTATTCTTATTGCATTTGGCGAGTCGATTTTTGAACCTTTCATACCACATTTCAACAACCATAAAGGCTGAAGAATCATGACGATAGATGAAAGCTATGTGGGAAAGATATTGAAGCTTTTTAAACAATAGAGAATTTATCTATAACCAATAGTCAAGCAGTAATACATTATCCTTGTTTGAAATTTCTCAAAACGCTTATTATAGTATATGTATACCTAAAACACACGTGATCCATTTCAATGAATTACCTGCGATGTGTTTCCTGCAATAATTTGGTCATAGCTGAATGTTCTCTTTATTTGCTGCCTTCCTCTGTATAGGAACTATTAAATGCTTTTTCCCCTATCTCTTCTATAAAACTGTAGTACATTCCTTACACTTTATGACATCATCGAAGTTCATAAGAATCCCTTACATTTTTCAAAATTTATAGCATACGCTAATCAGACATAATATAAAATCCTAATGGTGAAAGGATGTATGAAATTTTTAGATTTTTCTACTTTTTTATATATAAAATTTTTTTTTTAATAATAAGTTATATTTTCGTAAGCGAGCAGTGTTGGCCTAGTGGCTTCAGTGTGTGACTTTCATACCCGAGGTCGTAGGTTCGATCCCCGGCTGTGCACCAATGGACTTTCTGTGTGCGCATTTAACATTCGCTCGAACGGTGAAGGAAATATCGTGAGGAAACCGACATGTCTTAGACCCAAAAGTCGATGGCGTGTGTCAGGCACCTACTTGCCTATTAGATTTAAAAATGATCATGAAACAGATTCAGAAATCTGAGGCCAAGACCTAAAGAGGTTGCCACTGATTGATATATTTTCGTAATCCAAATAGGTTTAGAAATATGTTGTATTACGTAAATTTAATTATAAGTAACTAAATATATGAATAAATTCTGAGCTAATCAATAACTAATTAGTATTTTGTATTGAACGTATAAAAAATTAATTAATTCCGGTTAATATGGTCCGGGGTTCCCCTCAGTAATGTTAAATTGAGTAGGTAACTTTGATAATACAAATTTATTCCATGTTCATTAAATGAATTGGTAATGAGCGTAATTTTATGTCATCCCTTTCAAAAGATATTTTTTAATATTATTAAGATAATCTATTCTTATTTTTTTTAATGATTCGAGGTGACATCGTCTGTAGCGCTGCAATCTTTTAGAACTAAGAGGAGTAATTGTAGTAGTAACACAAATGTTTTGAGCTATCAAAAACATGAAATATTCTTTCAAACTGTTAGAAGTGGCTCAAAGCCATATTTGTATAGACAATTTATTACATGAGTAACTTATTCACCAACAGACGTCAAAAATTAAGGGAAAACGTGAAATTCGTGAGTTCACAAATATGAAAGATTTAATTTATGCAGTATTTACAGTAGTCTTAACCTATATTGTAATAATAATAAGCCATTGATAAATAGAAAATTAAAACAAATTTTACCAAAGTTTGGTCCACTGCCACAGAGATTAATGCTGGCATCCTCGCTTAATTTCGATACTTACTCGTTGAGAGAAGAAAGTTCTGTGATCACCGGTACTGCCCAGGAACCAATTTAAACCTTTAATTAGCGCCTGCGCACGTGAACCCCACAGCCCATGACTCTATACTCCAAAAGGAACAAAATCAAAGTTAGAAAAGTAATTTCATCCTGATATTTGTGTCGTATACAAATATTTGATAAAACTTGAAGCATGTGCTTAGGTGGGGGTAAAAAAACTATTTTAATGCTCCAAATTATGCTATAATTAATTTAAAAAAAACAAACTAATTAATCTTATTACCTTTTAAGGTTTTCAGATATCTGTATCTGTTTCGTGATATTTTCTAACAGGCAAGTAGGTGATCAGCCTTCTGTACCTGCCAGAGTAATAGAAGGTAAGCTTTAGGTGCAATATTCCTCCAATTTTCATCATATACGGAAAATATCTTAAATTTTACTTTACCCAGCAGTGTTGTCCTTCTGGCTTCAGCGTGTGACTCTCATCCCGAGTTTGTAGATTCGATCCCGTGCTGTGCACCAAAGGACTTTCTTTCTATGTACGCATTTTACAATCGCTCGAACGGTGAAAGGCAAAAGAGTCGACGGCATGTGTCAAGCACAGGAGGCTGATCACCTACTATTAGATTGTGAAATGATCTCGAAACAGATTGAGAAATCTGAGGCCCAGACCTAAAAACCTTCACTTTACCATGTTTTGTTTGACAAAACATACTTATTTCCAAGTACAGTAGGGTACGTACCTATTTATAACGATTTTAGATAATTTCTTTGCTCCACATAAATTAGAAAAATGTGCGTAAAAATTATTAACTATTAAAGGTATTTAAATGAATGATATGTTATTTATTTGAAATATCAATTAATTCTGTGGAATTAATATTAAAATTGCCGGTTTTCCAAGTCATCTGTGCACTATTTTCTATGGTGCTGAGGGTTTAGTCAAGATGCATTAACAGCAGTGTATGTTTCTACATACTTCTAGACTTTCTAGTCGAAAACTAAAATTGTATAAAAATTTGTCGACACGAACCTTCATTTTCTATTTTATCTTTTGAGTTCGGAATATGGTTGACTCTGTGCACCTTGTATTGTTAAAGATTATGTCTATAGGATTTTTCTTGAACTTACAATAATTAGTTCGATATTAATAAATAATATTTTTTTCTTTAACAAGTGATCAGCTTTTCGTATCGGAGATATTCGTTGAAAAATCAAGGAATATCTCCGGTTTCTAGGATTTATTGAGCACAAATGTAGAGGAAAATCTATTTGTGGATGGGAAACGTACGATCTCTGTGAAAACCTCACGCTTAACCACTACGCTAACACGTATTATTACGTGTAAATTGTTTTTTGTTGCTTTATTTGGAAGAAATATTAAAATATCCTCATTAGTATGGAAACTAATGGAATTTCTGTCTATGTGCGCATTTAACATTCGCTTGAACGGTGAAAGAAACCATCGTGAGGAAACCGGCTTGCCTTAGATCCAAAAAGTCTACGGCTTGAGCCAGACACTGGAAATACATACAAAAATCTGAGGCCCACACCTAACTCCAACTATCTCACTCCTCCTAAATAAAAAATAATGAATAAATAAAGAAAACAAACGTTTCACCTCTATTAGCAAACATTTTTACGGAATAGGCTTAGAACTATGTATGTACTTACTTTAAACGTTACCTTACCCAAATTTACCCTAAGAGGTAAGTTTGTAGGAACGTTTGGAACTATGAAGCACTTGTGAATACCTATTAATAATTTATTAATTACGCATTTGATTGTTATTAATCATTTCTTAATTTATGTTTTATTCTCAAATTAACAATAAACTTGAGAAAACATTCACAATTCTTTTGCTATACAACGATTATGTTAACGTCTCTTTGTGAAACTATCAAACCGTAGTTGCGGTAACGATGTGTTTCGGCTGTTTCAGGAAGCGAACCTATTAGTTTCTTATTAGCAAACTTTCAGGACACGTCTTACCTATGAGCAGAAACTTTTGATCCACGTTGTGGACTTCAACTTTAACAAGAATTAGACATTTAACTTTTAATTGGACGCTTGTTAGGTTCACAACTTCATTCGCTAAGTGTTTAACTATGTTATGCATTTCGGTATAATGGACTTGTTGTTCGTCTCGATAGAGCTAAACATATACCTATGTAGTCCGCAATGATTTCTACAGCATAATATAGCGCATTACATCGTGTTTAGTTATCAAAAATATAGTTTATGAAATTAAACTTACAAATGTCCCGACATTTATAATTTAAACGTACTTATAAAGGATGCGCCATCTATTACTTTTTTTCTATTTGAAAAAACAACACGCTTTTTATGAGGTAAAATCGATTTTTTTTATTGAATAATGAAGGTTGGTTTATGCCATTTACGTATGAAAAATAATATCGCTCATGTGACCAACGCGGATTCGTTTACAGGCTAACATCCGAACATAAAAATTTTCAATTACTTTTTCCAGAATCATCGGGTCTATAGCCGATAAGGTCTTGAATTGTCCGGGGAGCATTCGCATACACTTTTCGGTTCAAAAATCTACAAAGAAATTAGTCAAGAAGTGTTAAATCGCAGAGGAGAGCTCTTATGAGAGCGCTTATGGAGAGGTTGTTCATGATATTCGTGTGGATTTTCAGCCCCCCCAAAATATGAAGTGTAACAGGTAGTTACACTTCATATTTTAAACCAAAAATGGTAGAACTCTTATCACATAGTCATCAATAATTGTTTAGTGAATAGGAAAAACATATAATTTACTTATTGATAATCTACTAATCGCGCCCAACTATAAAACACATCCTCACCAACATACTAAGTAGGAAGAATTATTTATAATAAAGCGTATGATTAGTAATAACATTCAAATAAAATCATATTTATTGGGTTGAACAATATGTAAATCCAAAGATAGAAATGGACCAAATATAACGCACAAGTATGAAGAAACTCAATCTCTGTACACCTGAGACATGTTCTGTAGCATATTGGAGCAACATCATATTTTATCGAAAAGTAGGCTCTTCATTCCAGTTGTATTAACTTTAAACTTGTATAAATAAGTGTAGAACTGTGCAATTATAGAAATAATAAACGTAAAACGAAACGTAGCCCGAAGCTGTAGCTGTCAGTAATGATGACAATTGACACCATGTGGTTTTTGTAACGTTACGTTGTTTTGATTGTCGCTGAAAGTTGAACAAACTTAGTTTATCTTTAAGTAGTATTACTGTTATTTTGGTGTAGTAAAGTGATTTATGTTTAGATATTAATATAAATCATAAAAATGAATACGCCGGCCGAGTTAAGTTTCGAAGAAATATTAAAATTTATGTTGGCACATAATGGCAAGGTTACAAATCACGATCTTGTAAAACATTTTAAAGTGTTTCTAACGAACCCAAATATGAGAGGTACGTGAGTTTAGACTATCTTACATCCTAATGATTCAAGGGCATATGTAGTGTTTTAACAAACAGCATATTATATTATAAATTGTATATAAGCTCCTAGTACATAACATAACATTTTAGCGCTTTCTATATTTATTTAGATATCGTAATGGTATTACTTAAAATTTTATGTGATTTCATAACAATATAATACTAATTTTATAATGTATTTCATACCTAGAACTCTCTATTTTAACTTTACCAATAGTAGGATTAATATGACTCAAATATTTTGTAAATAAAGTTAATTTTTTTATAAATTGTTTTAGATGAAGCGAGAAATACATTTAAAAAGCATGTAAATACTTTGGCTATTATCAAACCTCAAAATAATGAGAAATGGTTGATCCTGAAAAAGAAATATTTTCCAAGTCATTCAAATGAAAATGAAAAAGAGACCAAAGCAGCTGAACCTGTGTCTCAATTGAGTGAAGAAGGTATTGAAGAAACACATGAAGAGCCTCCAGCTAGACCTCCCCTTCCATTACTTAATCAGGACTTTAATATGCTAGGATCCATTTTGCCAGCACATGAACCTATAGTTGATGAGCCCGCCTACCAAAAATCACCTGTTGTTACCCCACAAAATACATCACAAGAAAGTTTAATAGAAGATGTGCCACCAAAGGTACATCCTCGTAGAAAATCAGAAAAAAGTTTAATTGAAAAAAGTACACGAAACATTAATACGACTCCCCAAATCTCAAATAATGAAACAATAGAAATGAATGAAACACCAACTCTAACTTCTTCTCAGAGTGAAAGCATGCTTGTGGATAGTGAGCAAAAAATATCAGTAAAAGAAAGAAAACAAATGTTTAATAGAATGGCTTCTGAGAGTGATGTGTTGAAATCCAATAAGTCCGGCAACAATACTTCGGTAAGTAACTGTAATTTTTTATATCTCTCATTTGCATGGACAGATTTTGGTACATTCATGTTTCTGTTTCATAGATAATTTTTTTATTGACGTAAGTTATCCCCGTAAGTGCTTTAGTGAAACATTTCTTTTTGCCAAAATACTGTCCAGTACTTATAGTTCGGTTCTGGTTAAACTACATACTTATAGAATAATCAAGTATCTAAAACGACATTGTCTCTGAAATAAATATTAATTACAGTAGGTTGTGATACCTGAAATTTTTTGTGAATTTTAGAAACTATTTTGATTTTAGAATAATTTTAGAACATGCTTTGCTTAAGTTACATAACTTATACATACAAAACAAATATTGAAGTGACATTTACAGATAAACTATGAAATTAATTGTTAATTTTTAGATTAATATGAGAATATTAATTTCTAACTGAAAAACATTGAGCAAAAGTGTTTATATAGACTTGTTTCATTGAACTTATATTGGCTATATTAATACAATCTGTTTTGCCAAATGACATATATGAATTAAATATTTCAGATGCCATCTTATTAAGGTGTTTTCTTACCTATTATTGTTTTATGCTAAAAAGGGGCTACTTTAATTGTTCGCATATCCAAGTGATCCTTGTTTATTTTCTGTTGAGATATATGTACAAAGTAAGCCTGGTGGCTGTATGCAGCAATGGATAATAATAGTATTAATTCTACGATATATAATTATATACAGTGCCTGTATCCCATGCTTATTTTTTTCTGATACTAGAATGAACTAATTACTGATATAATAAATTTTTCCTTTTTGTGTTTAATGCAAAGTGTGCTCTACTAGGTATATCATGTAACCATATTTGCTTGTATATAGTTAGAAAAATGCTTGTAGTGAAACTTACAAGTAAATTTATTTGTAAAGCCATTGTTAGCTAACAACTCCCAGCTGTGAGAAGTATGGAGTTAAAACATATCTATGCCCTTTTAGTACCTATTGATGTGTTTACAGACTACAGTTTGCCAGGAAAGGCGAGTATTAAAACACAACCAGTAATTTCTTTTGTTAGCATTATACCTTTTTAAACGTTTAAAACTAGGTGTTTCATTATCTCTACATTGAGATTGACTTAGTATGAAACGATAACGAAAAATGTGTGCGTCAATGAATGAAAATTCTTAGCATTGTGCGATGTAAGATTCTTTATACAAGTATTTGACACAGGCGTATTTTACGTTGTAATAATATGTACTTGATAATTTCCTTGCGACAAGTTGGACTTCTAATTACAAAGTTAACAAACCGTCTCCGTGTTTCAAATAAAACGTTAAATTATTCCCCCTATTTTTAAAAGTCGAAGGGTCTAATCGGCTTTTAATTAGCACTTTCACTCACATTGTTATGTAGCATTTACTTACGTAATTATTACTTTGTACGAGGACTAATTACGAAAATTTTGGGCCTCAATGTCTAAGTAATGCGCACCTGTTTGCCGGCTGTATAAAAATATTTTCGACCCTAACAATGTGATAACGACAAGCCTCGTTATTAAATGATTTAACCAAGTGTCTGTCAAGAAAGTGTTTCATTATACTTGACTGGTATTAAATTTGTTGGGGTGCGACTTGGTGATAATCTTGTTATAATTTTGTTTTAGTATTAAAAAGTTGAGTATTACGATTTACCAATAACAAAATGTATAAGTAATAAAATAATTTTCTAAGTAATTTAAAATCTATCAGTAATTGCCTACTTCGCCGCTCTAGCTAACTGCTTTTAGCTGTTACTGGATACGTAGGAATATCTTTTTTATTAATTAACCTAGCTATAAAATTTAGTTAAATAATGTTTTGTTACATTTACTCGAAAAGTGATAGGCAAAATACACACAAAGATGTTTATAAGGGTAGGATCCAGAGTCGAGAGTTAGTAAGTACATGACTCCATGTGATAATCGTATTTATGAGAATAGTTGGCAACTATTAACAAATATGGTGGCGCGTGGCATATTCCGTTCAACCAATCAGCGCGCGCGATCCGTTTCACAATTTGACGGTTTCACTTCGATAGATTACAATCTCCCGAATAATAATAATAATAATAATAATAATAATAAAATATTTATTTGTTTTCTCTCACACAAAAAAAAAATACAGACACAAAATACAAATTTCAGCATTAACAGGCAAAATCTGTGTGAGAGACTGGCGACTGTACTAGGATACCTGTATTACAGATTGCCAGTCCCTCCGCATCCGGACCGAATGGAATTTAAGTAGGTACATCAATTTGATCGAGAAACTATTACAAATATTACAAATATACTCACATTTAAGTGGGTGTATGTGGTGGTGCATGTATGGTTTAGTGTATGTAAGTGTTAATGTATGTATGTGTTAGTGAATTTATGACTTAGTGTATATATGTCTTAGTGAAGCATATATGAGCATGGGTGATAGTGTACCTATGTACTCGTATACATAACGTGTTAGTGTTAGGTATTAGCTGAGGACTACTAACAACTTCTCAGTCCCCTCGTAGTCTAGATTTTTAAGCCATTTGACTGTAGCTTTTTTACACTCATATTTAGTAAGCGGATATATGTTGATCAACCTGTTTATCTTGTTATATAGGTGACAGCCCATAAAACCAAAAAACCTTCTTGAGAAAGCTGTGGACCAACGGGTATCTGAGGTGCAGACTTTATATTTGCATCGTTTGTTGTCATTCAAAGAAGGATCATAGCGAGTTATGGAGTGTTGTTTGAGCACAGTGTTCAGTATAAATAGTTGACGAACACTCAACACGTCAGATAAAAGATATAGATCTTTGGTAGGGTAAAAAAATGATTTTGAATAACTTACTTTCAATAACGCACGCTGAGCCCTCTCCAGTTTTATAAGATTAGTTTTACAAGCCCCTCCCCAGACAGTAACACAATAGCTTAAAACGGATTGGCAGAGGGATTGATAAACCACTTTAATTATCGATTTTTCAGCAATATTACGGAGATTCTTAAAGGTGAAGATAAGTTTCCGAGTTCGCGATAGTAGCAGGTCAATGTGGTAGTTAAAATTTAGCGTGCTATCAACAACGACACCTAGATACTTAGTATTGTTGGCAACAAAGATCTTTTGACAGTCACAAGAATCAGTATCAGAACATACATGAGCAGTTAAACCAAGGTTAGTACTAGAACCAGGAGTTTTTATATAGAACGGTATACATTTAGTTTTATTGACATTGATAGTTAGGGCATTCATTCTGAGCCATTTGTTAACAACGTCGAATCCTCTTTGAGCAATGTCGACAGTATCTTTCCAGCTATCACCATGAAACACAAGTGCAGTATCATCTGCAAATGTTATTATTTTACCATTTTGTAACTGGAGGTCACAAAGATCATTGATAAATGCCAGAAACAGTGTCGGACCTAAAACACTACCCTGTGGCACACCATAGCGTATCGGCAAATCGTCACTAACAATGTTGCCCACCCTTACTCTTTGCTGTCTATCACTCAAGTAGCTTTCAAATAGTTTAAGCTGCAAACCACGTATACCCAAAGCCTCCAATTTATCCAGCAGAATAGGACCAGCGACCGCGTCAAAAGCTTTTGCAATGTCCAAAAATACAGCTAAAATTTTATTTTTCTTATTTAGTTTTGTAACAATATGATCAGTTAATTGATGAACTGCGTCGCTTGTTGATGAACCCGGTCTGAATCCAAACTGTGAGCTGGAGAGTAGGTTATTACTTTCTAAATAATCGATGAGGCGTTTGTTAATCAATTTCTCAATGATTTTGGATAGGGTAGATAGTTTAGAAATAGGTCGGTAGTTACCGACACAATCTCTATTACCACCTTTAAAAACCGGAATTACTTCAGCTAGCTTGAATAGGTCCGGAAAGATCCCTGTAGAAAGAATCAAATTAAATATATATGTAAGTGGAGGGACTAAGATTTCATGATAACGTTTGAGAAAGGCTCCAGAAATATTATCTCTGCCCGCAGCACCGTCCTTCTTCAGTTGCAAGATAAGAGATTGAACTTCAACTTCATCAGTAGGTAGCATGACGAATGAGGACAGTGTAGGATTGATTGATGGTTTTTTATAAGAGCTATTAGAATATGATTTTTCGGCAATATCTTTCCCGATAGAAACGAAATATTTATTAATGTTGTTGACTGAGACCATCGGGTCCAGTGGAGAGACCAATTCAAGTGCAGTGCTAGTTGTATTGTTAGAGTAGGTTAGTTGTTTGATAGTGTCCCAGAGAACTTTTGTATTAGTCTTAGCAGCTTTAAGTAGGCGGTTGCTCTCATAAGTATTTTTAATATTTTTTTAAAAGTGAGTTGCAGAAATTTCTATACCTCTTGTAAGTTAACGTTAATATTTCGTTACTAGGATTTTTTCTTGATTTTTGATGTAGTTTGTCACGATGCTTTACACATCTTAGTAGACCTGCAGTCATCCAAGGCCTCTTGATCCTTTTACGATTTGGGATGGTTAAAGTTTTCGTATTTGCTTTAATTACAGTGTCAAGCGCAGTCAGAAGAAATGCTGTTGCCTCATTGGGATCAGTCATTTTATATACAAGGCTTAGATTTAAGTTCTTCATAGCATCGTCCAGAGACGGGTAATCAATCTTTTTCAGAGATGAGTATTTGTCAGTCATAGTGCTACGTTCAAGTTTCAGAATTAAAGTGTCGTGATCCGTGACTGAGGTTTCAGCAACATAACAAAAGACGCGATAAGAACATTTTAGTATTACATGGTCAAGACAAGTCCTGCCATGAGTTGGAAATATGTGGGCTGGCAATAAACCGTGAGAAGCCAACATATTCAAATACGTTGAAGAATTAACATCCTTATTGTTATCCAATATATCAATATTGATATCACCTATCAGAACTTTATGTGGACTACTAATCTCAGAAAGAAGTTTGTCAAGAGATACCAAAAACCGTTGAACATCTTTGTAACCAGGTGGTCTATATACTGCAATTAGTGTTACATTATCCTCAAGGTTAATCAGTAAACAGTTGGCATCACAAAGGTCAGGCTCGGATATAACTAATTTCAAATGTTTTTTGTAAAATACTACAACTCCTTCATTCTGTGTGAAGTTTTTCTCGGTTAGAGCAGAGTTGTATCCCTCAAGAGATGGTAAGTTACGATTATTATGCAGCCAACATTCCGTTAAGATTATTAAGTCCCAATCAGTCCTGGATCTAAACAATAAGGTTTGAAAATCAGAAAAGTTACGATTTATACTACGAATGTTTTGATGGATAATTTTTAGACACTTATTCGGGCAGTTCATAAGTCTCTGGCAGTCCTCTATGTCACAAAGAGAAGATTGTGCAACATCAAGTTTATCGATATCATTTATAATTGCATTAGTTTTATCGAATTTTATTTATTGAGTCCGCAACTATGGTAAGACAAAAAGGCACGCGGTACAGCACAACCCTACGAGGATTCCACAATCCCGGGGACAACGCCACACAAATGAGACCAACACAATACACATACACACGACACGAAAACAGACTGAGATTGTTGTTAACAGTTACATTCTTTCTATGAGTACACTTTGTATATATTGAGTGCAAGTGATGTATAATTTCAGTGAGTGTGTGAATATAGGTTAAAATAAGTGTAAGAGCAAATACAAATTCAAACGAAAATACATTATAGACTAAACGAGAACTTAACATGAAAAAATTGACTAAGGTAATTTTATTACTAGCAAGACTAAAGTAAATCAATAGAAATAAATAACAATATACAGTTAATTGGCAATATAGGTTAATGAGAAAGCAGTTACATGCAATGAGTCATGATTCCTTTGCCAGCTGAGATAAGCATTTTTCTGATTGGATTAAAATCGGTCTACCAGTCGAATCCTTACGCAAAAGTATTCTTCCATTTGAATGCCAGCACGAGTAGTTATGTTTCTTGGCAAATTGACGGGTTTCAAACATAAGTTTTCTTTGAGATGGACCTAGATGTTCGTCAATGTAAAGTGGAGTCTTTATTCCTGGCAAACCGATAGTATGAGTATTGAGCTTCTCAGAAACCGGCCTTCCTTTGTTAAAGTTTCGCAGCTTAGTCAATAAATCATTTTTAGCATTAACACTCGTAAATTCAACAACAACAGGTCTTGATACTCCTGGTCTACCCGGCAGCCGATACAAGTCACGTACAACACTCCTATTTATATCGACATCCACAGCTTTGCCGATGACAGAAAGGGTCGAGAGTAAGTTGTCAAACTTTTCGTTTTCAGAAATCGGGATATTGCGAATCTCCAGAGTTGCATCTCTTGTACGAAACTGTATATCCTGGATATGCGATTCTAAGTTTTTTATGGCATTTTTATTATTTTTTTGGTTAGTTTCAATTTCCTTTACTCTGTCATTGGTCTCCTCCTGAAACTTGTTAATAAATTCTATTCCTTTTTCTATTTCTGAGTTAGACTTCTTTATTTCCTGGAATTCAGTTTTTATATTGGATAATTCAGAAAATAATTTGTTTAAGGTGTCATTTAGAGTGGACTTCCATTCACGTAGGTTTCGTTCTTGATCCTCTCTCCATTCAGAAAGCATTTTCAGGACATCCGCTCTTAAGTCGCTACTTTCGGAACTAGAATGAGCATTCGGGGAAGAGGTCTCCATTCGTTGTCGCTTGGAGCGCGTTGTTATATTGGTGTCACCCTTGGCAATACAGCCCGCACTCGTCATCGGAGACTTCGAAAGATCAGACTCCGATCGGGAACAAGACATCACAGAGGTGTTACGAGGGGGTGAGCGTTGGATATTGGGCATATCTTCAATGAACCCAGAGTTCAATATCGCAAAGCAACAGTAGACAATCGCACCAGTTGATCGTAGCAGGTATAACAGCTTTGTAGTACCGTAGCAAATCACAAGCGTCGTAGTCTAACTTACGTCATTAGCCGAATGTGATGTAGAATTTCGACTCGCCGGCACTCAACCGTTTGGTGTAATGACAAACAACAGCGCCCACCCCACAGCCTATCCAAGAAGAGGCACGGGTTCAAAACCACAAAAGTCCAAATAGTTCAATTTAGTATTTTAATTTAAGATTTTAAATTTAAATTTCTCACAAAACTCAACACAGTGGACACGTCCAAGCGCTTCCGCGGTCCGGAGGGGAGAGGGATACGTTAAATTGTAAGCAGTGCGTTGAGGTTCACAATCTCGCGAGATAGATTACAATCTAACGGTGTTTACAATTTTACGGTGACATATAGGTACAACTGGAGCCTTCGAACGGCCAGCCAGTGGAGCATGAGCCGCACCTTCCTTTCTTGACAAATCTTACCTTATCTTATGAATGAGGGGTGTAGAGTTTACTATCTTGATATTCATACGTTGGTTTATAAAACACATTGTGAAGCTCTTCAACGTTGTAACAGAAGTGATAATTATATATCATTTGTTTGTGGTCCTATAGTCTCTTATTATCGAAATAGCCTTGTTATTTATTATATAAAATTTACTCCTGTTTGCAAGTCCCACTTTATAATTATGTAATTACTGTAATCGAAGTACAAGATCATCAGTAAGATGGTACATTACGTAGAGTTCGGTAAATAGCCAACGGCGTAACCGAGAACACAATGTAAGATTGTTTATTGTATATAAAGATACGAAACACGGTTCATATTAAACTGGTCATTCGATTTGATTCTTAGAGTTGGCATATATAATACACACTTGATAGGGAACTGTTAAATTGTATTAAATATAGTATTACTGACACAAAGGTTTTTATGTATAAGGGAGCGTTCAAGTATTACGTAACGAATTTTTTGGGGGGCGATTCTTTTTGTAAAACGTTACGATGATATGAGTCGATTTTTAATATTATTTTCGACTTTCCAGTACTTTACAGCACATAATGGTAACTTTTAGCTATAAAGAGTCACTGCGTGGTCACAAAACGTTTTACTATTGGGTACAAAAAAACGTTACGGCGCGTTACACGAAGGGGGGGGGGGGGGGGGGGGGGTGTCCAATAATCTCCAAAAGTTGCAAGAATGTCAATATGTAAGTGATACAGCGAGCCCCTGTCCAGTACTTAGACCTCTGGATTCGCTATGTGCGCTAGAAACACTTGCTAAAGTTGTGAGGGAACGAAAACTTTAGCCTTAAAAATCGACTCATATCATGCATAAGGAAATAATGTAGGCAATATTTGCCGTATTGCGGAGTTCCAAATATATAATCCAAATATTCCATTGTCAGCGAATGAATATTTCTAACCAACCGTTTAATAATAAAACTTTGGTTGCTCTTCGGGTAAAATTGCCGACACCTGGCGAGGCTAATTGAATTGTAAAACCTCCATTGACCCTTTAGCGGTCATAATGATGTAAATCTGATTATTATCGATATTAATTTTTTCTTGATCGCGCCAGGATATCGGTTGAACGCAACAGCCTGGGGATACAACGGCGAACCGGCAGTGTTAAATTATCGCCATTTTTCCATAACTAATTTTGGTAAATTCAATTCCTAACTATTTCTAAGTAAAACATTAACCAAGAAAGTGATATTTTTATATTGATATTAGTGGGTCATTTGGAGTGCGCCGGCGCTAATAGAACATAAAAAATCCACTTATTCTGAGGGGAGTTTGGCACATTTCTGTTAGTTTCTTGTATACGGCAAAATTGGAAAAAAAAATCTTTCGCTTGGCACCGAACCTAAAACCCGTGGTTTGATCATTGATTACTATAACTTTTGTTATAACTTCTTATATATAAAATTCTCGTGTCACAATGTTAGTTACCATACTCCTCCGAAACGGCTTGATCGATTTTTATCAAATTTTATATGCATATTCAGTAGGTCTGAGAATCGGCTACTATCTATTTTGCATACCCCTAAGTGATAAGGGGTGTGCACTCCAAAAATTTTTTTTATATTTTTTGTTAATTTTTTTTTGTTTTTATTTTTTTATGATACAGCATCCAAAAATACATACAACCCCCAATTTTCACCCCTCTGCGATAAACCCCTATTTTGTATTATAGTAGATAGTTATTTTTATTGAACTAAAAAATGTTTCCTAGAAATAATATACATGGCTTTTGGGAACATTAGTTTTCATCAACACTTTTACTACTGATAATTTCAAGTACTGGTAAAATGAATGTTAATTCATTTTCAACGTTTAGATTTGGTTATAGTTATTTCGGCAGCTTTAAAGCTGAAACCGATTTCCAAATACACAATTATTGAATGGAATTGGCACTCCCTTATAAATTGTCGATTTAAGCTGACGTCATCTTACGATGTAACGCAAATTAGTAGTTTATGATATCATAAATTGGAATTAAAATTACATAAAAACAAACGCAAAATTATAATCGGAATCCATTGAAGTTATGGGCTAAACCTGCATCTAAAAAAGCAGATAAAAACATTGTTTGAATACTATAGGACGTTATTAATTTGTTAAAGGCGTGAAATGGATCCCGATGGGCACATTAAAAAAATCCGAATAGGGTACCATTAGGACGAAAAACCGCTTCAATTCATATGAATAAGCCAACCCCAGCGAGGACACGACACGAGAAACAAAAGGTTCCTAATGACTAATATTAGGTCGGTTTGTGTACGCCTCCGCAAACTTTAATGGATTTCACAATTGTCATGTATTTTAACATTGTTCTAAAATTGTCTCCATGAGTTATAGACCAGTGCAGATAGCCTTTAAAATAAATAAAAAGTGAAAAAAATTACAGTAGGATGAAACCCATTAGAAAAGGAGGGGAATATGATCAAAATGAAAGGAAAAATAAATTACGGTCGATCTGAGGTCGGGAAGGGTAGGGGGGGAGGTTTAAGGGTAAAAAACGGTTTATCTCGATTTCCGGCAAAACTAAAAGTCCTATCGAAGAAAGTTAAATGGCAAAGTTGTAGGTAATAAAAAGATCTAAAACTTTTGTATTCACACATTTTTCACATCACCCCAAAATTTACGTGAAAAATTAAAAAAACCAAGTTTTTGGTTTTTTATTTTTATCTTTAACAAAAATATTTTTTATTTAACGAAATTTGGTGAAAACTTACCTTTCTATGTCCCAAATACACTGTAATTTATTTGATTAAAAATATTTATTTGTTCACCTTATTTTGTATTAATATCGAAAAAACACCCTAATTTTCAATCGAAAATTCTGACGTCAAAATTTAAGCTTTTTTCAAAAAGTTGGTGTGCTTTCAGTTCGTTGAAATCTCTTCTTTCCTATGGTAAAAAAATATATATATGTTACCATAGTAAATCTTCTCAGAATACGCAAAAAATCGTATGCAGTAACGCCCAGACCTGTCATCCACTTCCTTACACGGATTTTGTCTCGAACTCTGCGATTGGCCAAATGATAAACACGGATTTGAAAATTATTAGATAACATAATCATTTACATAATTTGTAGATATCGATTCTTTAATGGTAGTATCGTGTTTGTTAATCATTAGTACAATACCAATTAGCGAGTTGTCTGCCTACTGACAGATTAAACGTGACGTTTCAACTGATGCGGAAACTAGTAAATTATACACGAACAATTCGTTTCTCACTTATATGCCACATTGCCACCCGTTCTGTTAAGATCCTGCGGCATAAATCAACACTGAAATAGATCGCCGACGCGCTCTTCCGCTCGTCAATTGAAATTCTTAAAAATTAATCTACAAAGAATTTACAAAAGTAAAGCGCGCTATAAAAGGATACTTTAATCCCGCACGACTTACACGTTTAACTCTTTATGCGCTTCCTTTGAGTAAGAGTCAATTATGTTACTCAATCTCGGACAATATCCAGTGAATAATGCGGTAATTTCGTCATTATAGACTTATCTTTTTAGTTTTGGAGATTGATAGTTTAAAGTCTGGTATCTAGAAACGTTTACGTTTTTTTACGCTATTGATTCCGTTCGTATTTGATTTTGTATTAGAATTCTATTTGGAGCCTGTGGTATATCTAATAATCAGTGGCGCTACAACCTTTTTAGGTCTGGGCCTCAGATTTCTGAATCTGATTCACGATCAATTTTCAATGGCAAGTAGGTGATCAGCCTCCTGTGCCACACGCCGTCGACTTTTTGGGTCTAATACATGTCGGTTTCCTCACGATGTTTTCCTTCACCGTTCGAGCGAATGTTAAATGCGCACATAGAAAGAAAGTCCATTGGTGCACAGTCGGGGATCGAACCTCAGGGATGAGAGTCGCAAGCTGAAGCCACTAGGCCAACACTGCTGTGGTATATCTAGCCTAGTTATTATTAAATTGCGTCGAACGCGGCAAGCTATACTAACGAATATGTCAATATCATCATTATTCATGACGAGTATTTTGAATACATTCTCGTGACTTTTAGTCGATTGTCCCTCGACAATTACCATAGTGTGACTCCAGAGCGCACGTGCGGTATTAAAACAGTCTTTAAAAAGGTCATTCGTGCATTTTGTTGTCAGTACTTTTGATTATCTTTATATCGTCCTCGTGACTATATTTATTCGATCTAATTTTCATTGATTCACCCACGAGCTGCTTAGTTTTACGTTTATGGCATTCGAATTGTTAATGTCGAGTTAATGTGGATTCTGAGAGGCTAGTTTAATGTCGTGAGTTTAAAGCTTCTGCTTACTGCTAAGTATGTCCTAAACGCGAAATTCAATCCCTTTTTAGTAGCTTAGTAGACTTGTAAACATTTTATTACACCCGCTTCTCTCGTATTTAAATTGAGAATTGCGGTGATTATGACGCCATCGAATACGTAAATTGTATTATCATTTGTCATCAATATCCAATCAAATTATTTAACACTTTTGATAATAGAAATGAGTGGAGTTCGTTAGAACAAAATTTTAGGACGTGATTGTTTTGAACAAACACACTAAAGTTGTTATGCACGATGTGAACGATAAGCGATCACGCTCCGTTGCGATCTGGCAGGAAAATATGACCGATTTCATTGTTCTCTCGCTGCTGTTAGGGCTTGAGAATCACTTGTAGCCATCAGCAACGCGGATGCCACAAGCAACGAGCCTTGTCGATGCTGTTATGGAATATAAAAGGAATTAGCTGCCACTTATTGAAAGATAAAAAACTGAGACGCGATTATACGCTCTGTAGAAATGAACAATCGAAACCCCGAGGAAGTCTGCAGAAAAAGTGTTTAATAGAAACGATTTGCATATACAAGATAGAGGGCCAATTGAAAATCAATAGTCAAATTAAGTAATACCGTTCTGAGTCTGATAAAATCTTATCGTGTACCAAAAGCTCCATCTAATCCTCTTGTCTATTATGATTCGTGCATAATCAGATACAAAATGTTGTTTGCAATTGTGTTGATCGCTTGTATTTATGTTAATATTTTGTTATCTTGTTTTTAATAATAGGTCTTGACTCATCGTTCGTACTGATAACGGCATGGTAACTGAAAATTTACTTGTTGTTCTATAATAATACTGAAGTCAATTTTCCTAAGCGTCGCGTGTTGAAAATTGTTGGTATAAATGTTACTTGTTTACGGAAGGTTATACGTGTATTTTAAAAGAGATGAAAGATAAGAAGAGAATCGTTAGCAGAAGTAGGCTCTATTATAAAAATGTAAATGCACAGATAAAACACGTCGAAACAGCTTTATACGTATACATACATGGAATAAGTTCTTTTACCAACCAAACTTTTAATTAGATATTTGTCGCTTTAACTGACATAACATTCAAGTATTAAACATACGAGGAAATTTTCTAATATATAAAATTCTCGTGTCACAATGTTCGTTCCCATACTCCTTCGAAACGGCTCGACCGATTCTTATGAAATTTTTTATGCATATTCAGTAAGTCTGAGAATCTGCTATTTCAAACCCCTAAGTGATAAGGGGTGTCCACCCCAAAACGTTTATTTTTTTTATTTTATTAATAATAATAATAAATAATAAAGCCATTTATTCCAAAACTTGCTTATGTTTTACAATGTTGTTAGTACTTAATTGCTTAAATTTAAAATGGTTACTTATAATTACCGTTAGTATTATTATTTATGTACAAGGTTTGGATCCCTGTTGGGTAAAGGCCTCCTCCATCCTTTTCCATGACTCCCTGTCTCTGCCTATTTGTATCCAGTCGTTTCCTGCGACGTGTGTTATATCATCAGCCCACCGTCTTAATTGTCGACCAACATTTCTCTTCCCCATGGGTCCTTTCCATCGTGTGGTTTCAATGGTCCATCTTCTGTCTCGGTATCGTGAGATGTGTCCAGCCCATCTCCATTTGAGTAAGAGTGCGTGCCTGAGAGCATCAGTTAATTTGGTTTTTTGACGAATTTCTTCGCTCCCAATTTTGTGTATTCTCCTAATTTTCAGCATACTCCTTTCCATTGCTGTTTGGTTACTTTTAATTTTTTGTTTTATTTTATTTGTAAAGGTCCAAGTTTGGCAGCCATACAGCAAGCAAGGTAACAGGCATGTATCAAATATTGTCCTTTTCATGTGTGAGCTGTAATTGCCTTTTAAGATTTCTTTTAATGCCCAGAATTTCTTCCAAGTTGTGTTGATTCTCCTTGTCACTTCTTCTTCGTTATTTGAAGTTTTGTATTGCCTGACGTATTCTATATTATTACCTTTTATCACTATCTGGCGCTCCCGATTGTTCGTTAGTATCTTCGTTTTATTTACATTCATTTCAAGGCCGATTTTGGAACTTTCGCAGTCCAGTGATCTCATCATTTCGTCTAAGTCTTTTGCAGTCTCAGCAATAACAGCAATATCATCTGCGAACCTCAGATTGTTTAAGTATTGTCCGTTTATGTACACTCCGCTGTTCTTCCAGTCTAGTTTTTGGAAGATAGTTTCAAGGACTGCTATAAACAGCTTCGGGGAAAGAGGATCACCTTGTCTAACTCCGCGTTCTATGTTTATTTCGTCACCTCTAGTTTCTAATTTAACTCTGCTCGTGCTTTTTGTATAGATATATTTCAAAACATTGATGTATTTCTGGTTGATATTTGAATATTGTAAAGCGTTCCAGATTGCACAGTGACTAATGCTATCAAAAGCTTTGCTATAGTCAATGAACGCCACATACAGAGGTCTATTGTATTCTCTGTATTTTTCTATGACTTGTTCTAATGTCTGTATGTGGTCCATTGTGCTGAAGCTTGATCTGAATCCTGCCTGTTCTTTTGGTTGCTGCTTATCAATATCGTCAGATATTCTCTTTAAGATTATGGATGAAAATAGTTTATAAATACTTGCCAGCAGACTTATGGGCCTGTAATTCCCTATATCTAAGGGATTTCCTTTCTTGAAGAGAAGGATTATATCCGATGTACACCACTGTTTTGGTACCTTTTCTTCATCTAGTATCTTATTGAACAATCGCGTAAAATGATATGTTAAAATGGGTGCTCCTATTTTAAGTGCCTCATTGCATATTCCGTCTGGTCCTGGTGGTTTTTATTTTATTATGTGGCATTAAAAAATACATACAACCCTAAATTTTCACCCCTCTACGATCAACCCCTATTTTTAGTATAGTAGATAGTTATTTTTATTGAACTAGTTTTTTTTCCTAGAAATAATATACATGGCAAAACAACGTTTGCCGGGTCAGCTAGTGTTTATATAGAAATAAAAAGATTCCTATAGTTTTTACTGGACTTAACTGGATAAACTATCGCAGTAGTGGCAATTTTTCATTAAGTATGAAGTTATAGCAACGTATTAGATGTTTGATGTGTATCGATCGAAATACCGTGCCGTCGCCACCATAATGTAAGCTACGTTGTGGCACACCGTGACGCGTCCGGCGCTGGCGTCCCGGGGCGACGCATTGGCGTCTTGGGGCTCCTTTCATAACATTTGTGATCCTCTCGTAAATTTTAAGACGTCACTTTGTCGTCTGAATGGTGAAACAAAAGACTTGCAAGTCTTAATAATAAAGTTAAGATGGTTATCGGAGTTTAATGTGGGTAAAAATCGAAACGTTCTAGTGATTTTTTCTAATTGTTATAATTTTTTACTACTATACCCAAATAGAACACTGATATTTTAATGTAAGAACGAAACTCATCTGTAAACTAAAGCGCATTTCAAAAAGTCAACACATTCTCTCTTAGTAGACTCACCGAATACAATGTGATTCTAATAAAGGATTTAAAACACTAGAGCTTAGCTAAATATAGTAATAACTTGCTACTCAATAAATCGTGATCAAACGTTGCACTACATGTTAATCTTATTCATTACCACATAGATTACTTACTTGCGAACAAGAGGCTAAAGCTTTATTGCTACGTAGGTTCAACAAATTAGCCTTGTTTCCATTTTATTGCAGACGTTTTCTTAGACGTCCTGTCTTAGCTTAGACCCTACGAGACTTTAATGTAAATTAGCTGTATACATCTTCGAAATTAATCAGTACCAGTAAATAAATTGTTTATACACGACACGAAATTTGTTCGGATTTGTTGGTCGTTTTGTTCTCTATAAAACTAAATCTTGAACTAAGGGTACACAGGCAATACAAGATTTTTATTGTCAAGTAAATACAAATAGTATTACAGTAATTAAACGCCTAGTAGTAAATACAAATTCACTTCGTCTTTGAGGTGGAGGAATAGAATTTATGTATTTTATTCACACAAACGCACCATTACTTGTCATTAAAGTCAAGAAACAACGGATAAATAATCACAAATTTAAATGAAAATTAGGGCCAGAAAATAAGTCTTAGTATATAGGTCTCATTGCTGCTAGGTCATCAAAATCTCAAAGAAGTAATTCATTGATAAAAGTCACTATAACGCATAATAATATACAACTTTTCTTTTGCGAATGAATTCGAGTTTTTTCAAATTGAATTACTCAATTGTTACTAAAAATATATTGTTACTATCGGAAACAATTTTTTTTCTATATTTGGAAATGTATAAGAAATAATTCTTAAATATTTAAATTTATACGTGTATGAATTGGAACGTAAGTTTGTAAGATACCGATTGATTTATGAATGATTTGATAAACGACAATGGTGATTCATCATTCAAAAATTAATAGTTAATTGTCTTTGGTTAAGTACTTAAAAACTGAGAACGTACAAACTTAATCTTATTATTAAATCAAACACATCACATTAAGGATGTTATCTTGTCAATATCGAAGTCCCTAACAGTGGGGCAAATAGTGTAGACATAAATATGTAACGACAGGTGGTATAGTGGTCATGCTGGGCAACGCACGTCCACCACAATGATCCAAGATCACGTATCTCATTTAAAATTCCATCCAAAATTGTATCTTACCTTATAGGCATTACGACTCATTATCGATTCAATATTATAAAACGTTTAAGACGTTCACATCGCGCAGTCAATCGCATCGCAAGCCTGAAGACGGGGGAATTCGAATTTATTGACCATTAATTCAAAATATTATTTTCACAATATAAGTACTCATTTATTAATTTTGAAATATTAGGTTCCGATTAATTTATATGTGTCTTTAAGATATTTATTATGTATGTAAATATCGTCTTTATTTATAATATTAATTTTTTTCGGACGTGTGCTGCGCCGTGCACAAATGCACAAGTGCTTTAATAATTCATGAACGATATTTTCTTTAACTTCTTAACATGTTACGATCTCTATAAGTAATGGTTCGAGTGCAGTGGGTCAGGTGTATTTATCGTTGATATCATTTCTACTGCTTACTTTAATTGACCTAAAACGTTTTAATGTTACAGAAATGAAAACCATTCATAGATTATGACATACCATATTTTATAATAATAATAATATAGCTATTATATTCCGAACCTCTGTGATCTGTGATCTTTAATATATTTTCACTCCAGTATATCTCGTAGTTTGGTGTGCCTCTTGGCAAAGGCCTCCACTGTTGTCCGTTCTTCGCGGACTCTTTTCCAGTTGTAGCCTGCTGTTAGTTTCAGTTCGTCCTCCCAGCTTTTGCGTTGTCGGCCTCTTCTTCGTTTTCCGTCTCTAGGGTACCATTCGGTCAATGTTTTACTACTCATGAATAATTAGAGATTCATTAAAGCATGCATTACCCTGTACATGGACACCGATTTTCGACCCAATGATTTTTGATCCAAGATAATCTTAATTCCAATCCCTAGCTTCTATATAGATTATCAATATCCGCTTATATAGCAAACTTGGAATCACGTCACACGTAGCACAAAAATCGGTTGAAATCGGAGTCAGTTTAATTACTGGGTAAAAGCTCGCTATGAACAGGTCGAGTCTATCCTAGGTACTGACTCCTCTGGCAACCAATTGGATTATACCAATTTGGACCTTACATAATACCTTACGTAGCACAGTGAAGAATGACAATATTACCTATAAAAATGTGGTAAAGGAACACACAAATAGTATAACTAAATAATGTAGCGCCATTATGGCTATGATGAAAAGTTACTATTTTATTATTATAATGTGATTAAATAAATGTTTCTTTGTTTCAGAGTTTGGATGAGGAAGATAGAGCTTCGGTAAGTCTATATATTATTCAGGCTTTATTAACCGTAAGTGTAATAGTCGAAAAGCTAAATATGATTGCCGTATGTCAACAAGTACATATGTGAGTTATATGTTAGTCTCTACTGTGAATTAACATTCTTGGATATGAAAAGCGTAGGTTATATCCCGAAAATCGGAAATAAAACAATTTGATTTTTTTTCATAGTCGTAAAGGTTTTATCTGAACACATTTCTCGAGTGTGTGATTGCAAGGTATTTTTAACTCTGAGGCTATGAGTTCGATCTCGGCTGTGTACCAATAGAGTATTGTGTATTCGCAAGTAGATAGCACTTTTGAAAGCGAAGGAAAACATCGTAAGCACCGGCTTTTGTTAGACCTAAAAATCGATGTCAGGCCCAAAAGGGTGATCAGTGGCCTATAAAATATGATAAATTGAATAGATTTATTATAGGTATAATTAATTCACACACACATCAGAATTATATGATATTCAAATAAATAAGATTCTGAAAATAATATTTTGAATACTGTAAGGTAATAAATGTTACTTTGTTGTTGTGTTGTACCTAATAAGATCGTGGTAGTTGGGTTGTTTCTCTCGAAAAAAAAAAATTGGTAACTAGTCGATAAAGATAGAAAATATTTGTTTTTTAATAACCGTATGCCGCAATTGATATCAATTCAAAATCTCTGGGGTTTTGAGACTTAACTCTAAAGAATTGAGAGTCGTTGATATAATATAACGTTAAAATTATCGAGTCATTGGAGATCAGTGTCTATTTACAGGGTTTTGTAACATTACATTATTTGTCAGATTTTAATGAAGCCCTAATTATTAATGGCAGCATAATAAAATAACATGCTCTTAGCAAGCTTACCCAGTAATTAAACTGACTCCAATATCAATATTGAGTTTTTGTGCCACGTGGTTCCAAGTATGCTACATCAGCGGCTATTGAAAAACTACGTAGAAGATGGGGATATTGCAATTACGATTATCTTAGAGCAAAAATCATTAGGTCGTAAATTAGTGTCCATTTAAAGGGTAACACTGCCTGCTTTAATGAATCTCTAATTATTCATGAGTATTAAAAGATGGCATGTCATAATTTATAAATGGTTTTTATTTTTTTTTAGCAAACAGCTGAATTATTACAAATGTTCATTTTTATAGCTGGATCACAAGGAAACTGAACCGCTGGACACAAAACAGAAGCAGTGGATATTATACGCAGCCCGAGGAGACTACCACGTCCTGGCGAAGATGTGCAAGGAAAATTCTAAACTTGTTAAAACCAAGGTGTGTATTTACGTCTTCATACAGTAGTCTTAGAGCTTTTACAGCTTTTTTAAAATGAAAAAGAAATGCCTTTTTGATTGAAAGCAGTGTTGGCCTATAACTTCAGCGTGCGACTCTCATATCGTAGGTTCGATTCGCGGCTGTGCACCAATGGACTTTCTTTCTATGTGCGCATTTAACATTTGCTCGAACGGTGAAGGAAAACATCGTGAGGAAACCGACATGTCTTAGACCCAAAAAGTCGACGGCGTGTGTCTGGCACTGTAGGCTGATCACCTACTTGCGTATTAGATTTAAAAATGATCATGAATCAGATTTAAAAATCTGAGGCCAAGATCTAAAGAGGTTGTAGCGCCACAGATTTTTTTTTTGATTGTAACTCATTATACGTTTATGACAAGAATGTTCTCGTAATAAGGCGTGTATATTGTCTACACACACACACTTAGACTGTCATTTCAGGCATAAGACGCATATAGATACCGGTCGAACTTTAAAGCTGTAATTTTTTTTCTATTTCCGTGAAGTATTGGCAAATGCGATAAGCGATAACGGATGCTGTAACGTTCCCGTATCCTTAAATTTAGTTCGGACAAACACATGTCGAAAAGGTGTGTTTCTAATTGGCTCGTGATCCGGCGCCGAGTGGAGTGCCCCCCGCCGTACCCTATCTGGACATATCTACGATTTTACGAGCTTTTTTTACCATTATTTATTAACTGCACTTGATATATTGTTGTCGATTTGATGCAATTTATCGATTTTCTTACAACCAATTTTGACGACTCATTGGTCTAGTGGTTAGTACCCCTGACTGCGAATCCATGGGTCCCGGGTTCGATCCCCGGCTGAGACGAACATCGATGTGATGAGCATTTGGTGTTGTGCTTAGGTCTTGGGTGTTTAAATATGTATATCTATCTATAATATGTATGTATATCCGTTGCCTAGTACCCATAACACAAGCTTCATCAGCTTAGCATGGCACTCGGTCAATTGGTGTGAATTGTCTTAAAAAAAAACAAAAAACATAATATATTTTACTGTTTTATCTAAACTCAAATCTAATTGGCCTAGTAGAACTTAACCCTTACACCGTTTGAACCATGACATAAAGGATTTTTCACTCTATTACACTTAAATCTTCATGTCTTAGGGCCAAAAATGGATGACGTGTCCGGCACAGATGACCTACTTGCCTATTAATAACAATAAATGATCACATATACGAGACATGAAACATATACAGAGACTCAGACCTAAAAGGTTGTAGCGCCATTGGTTTTTTATCACTGATTTATTATGTATGAAAACAACCTTAGACCTTTCTTTTCGTCAAGAGCCTATTGTTTCACTAATTTGTTACTACACTAACTTTTCGTAACGGAAGTTTATATCCGGTTTTAAAAAGCTTTGTATTATTCTGTAATTTTTTAACGAAAGTTACGAAGTTTTCCAATAATATTTCAGTAGATTTTAATAAATTAATAATGGTATGTACATAATTAGGACGTTTTAATCAAAATATTTTTTCATATAGCCACTTAAGTACACTTATGGACGCAAGTAAAAAGTTACTACTGCATTCATAATTTTTTTTTTATTAAGCTTTCATAACAGCTGTGTGCTTTCATATTTTAGCAATTAATTTTTATAATATAAATGTATTGTAAAATAATAGATTACCTCCCTAAATCTATACGTAAATTAAATTGTATGAGGCCGTTAAGTATTACTGCAATTTATCTCCCCTCCCCCTCTCTTGTCAGCAAAAGTAAGCAAAGCTCTCAAAAATAATAGTACATAAACGTATCGAAAATGCATTACGTTTTAAAGCAAAGACAATGTGTGGGTAATATGTATGTGTAAAAAAGTAAATAATGAATGTTGACTTAATCACCAAATATGAAAATCAAAGACCCCCACCCCCCCTTCCCCCTATAGTGCTTACGTAATAGTTGAACGTGTGCCTTTAATTTTATTTATTTATTAACTTGCTCACTAATACACGCCTTTAATTTTATTTATTTATTAACTTGCTCACCAATGTGTGCCTTTAATTTTATTTATTTATTAACTTGCTCTGGCTTTATAGTTGAATACACATGATCTTTCCGAAACCCTACTGTTTCGGTTAATACAGTTTAACACAAAAGTATCTGTACAGTCATGGAAATGTGTCTGACCTATTTCGCAGTCTTACTTACAACATTTCGTCGTTAAAGTCAGTCACGTCTGTCAGCAAAATTGTTTACTTATTTAAAACGGTGCGTAATCCATATCCCTAATGGTACATTCATTTTTATTAAGGTCATACTCTCCTGTCACGCGGAGCGGCGGCTTGGCTGAAATTTTCTTTAATATTAAGTATATATAATATATATGTTATATATACTCAGCTTTTAATGGTGAAACAATTGTTAAAGAAGATTCAGCTACGAAATATAAGATATATATATCCCCCTCTGGGCGTCCACCATCGGAATATCCAACATTCGGTGATGGACGCACAGGCTGGCCCTTCATATTTTGAGGAGCGCAACTCAGCGCTATTCTTAAAATACCGGCAACGCACTCGCGAGCTCTCTGGCATTTAGAGTGGAAATGGGCGGCGGTATCACTTACGATCAGGTGCGCCTCCTGCTCCTGTCCAAATTCTTCCATTTGTCTCTCATCTTCGCTACTATTTTGCGATCTTTTCCCGCTATGTCTTTTATTTTGCCCAGGTTTCTGGTGTGTGGTCCTCTGTTTTCTCCCTCTCTTATGGCCATTCCTGACCAGTGGGAAAACCCAGACCTAATGTCTTTTTACCCATCTGTCATCACAAACGCGGGCAATGTGACCGGCCCATTTCCACTTTAACTTTTTTGAGTGTGTTACGACGTTTGTTATGTTGTATTATGTATTACACTGTTTTTTACTTTATCTTAAATTTTCAACCGACGAATAGAACGCTCCATAGCCTTTTTAATATTATTCTCATATCGTGACGTAGTTACGCATATATGCACAGCTTATAAAATGAGATTTAGTTCAACTAGCTGAAGTCTTAATAAAAAATCAGTCATAGAAATAAATGATTAATTAGATTAAATTTAATTGATCGTTTGTGAACCATTATGTTGATTAAGGTTTATATGAGGTCTACAGTACATTACTTTTATTGTATACGCAATAAAATCTGAAGATAGCCTTCACATTTATTGATTCCTTGTAAATCAAGAGACGCAATTGGATTTTGTATTTTATTGCCATCCTGTTGAGTTTACCTGAATAGTTAAGTGAGCTTAATTAGGACTACGAAAGATCTCTGCCAGTATATATATTTATAATATTGATTATATACATCCCATGATTTTGAAAGTTTACAATATAAAGTATAAACCGCCAGTTGCCCTCCTTTTCATTTAATAATTATGTTCAATTTTTATATTGTAATGCAAAGAAGTGTTAATAAATAAATATAAGCTAATGCGTAGTTACTAATATCACTCATAGTTTTAAATAAATTTTCCTTTAGTTTTTGTAATTTATGAATCGATGTATTTTTTTTCTCATCGAGTTTGTTATGTTTGCCTATAAGTGCTTGTCACATTAAATGTTGTATTTTATTTTTCTTAAGTACCAATGTATCAGTGTGCCGAGCGTTGCCAAGCTTTTGTAAATAAACAAATACTAATTATTCGTTGGTACGATTGTACTCAGGAACTCCTGGTTTGAATTGAAAAATTATTTTGTGATGTAGGGTAAAAGCCGGATAGTTGCCTCGGTGGGATACATGCCCCGGTGTTTAAAAAACTATGTTCAGATTATAATTTGTATTGGCGCTTTACTACAATAAGTAGTGACTGCCCTTCAGGCCTAAATGCCACGTAAGCCATCGGAATAGGCCCAAGTGTTTTGTACGTGTAAGCAAAAATCTTCCGCGCCGAAACTTTGACGGGCGTTATATTTATATTGGTAAGTAATTTCTATTGAATATTTTTATTATTGATCGTGGTTTCAGTCAACTTTTTGTTTCTTTGCATGCATTAGAGTTTAAATTACACTGTTTATCATGTTTTATTGCTAAATAATTTTTATTTATTTCGCAAATAAAAAGGGCAAGTATCCGCATCAAAAAGGATAGTCGCCCTGCTTACTGTCGCGGATAGTTGCCCCTAGAGTGACTAAACATTTCTTAACAAGCAAAGACGGATTTTATTTTTTTGCTGTTTTTTTGGTGTTTATTCGAATTTACTTTGTCTCTAACTTGTTGTAAATTAAATATATATCTACTTCACAGTTTTATATATTTATTATAGATAAGCAAAATGCCTCATCAACAGAAGATAGCTTAACACTTGCCTTCGAAAAATTGAGACAAAGTTGGGATTAAAGCACAACTTTATTAATGAGAGTAAAATGGCTGGACCTCAATGGCAAAAATCCTGATATAACTTTGAGACAAGCTGAGGGTTTATCAATTGAAAGAGCGAAGGGTCTCAACAGAACAGAAGTTGCAGTTACTTCCGGTGGAAAAGGAGAAAAATTACTGTTGTTTCTTAATATTTCAAATTGTACTTAATAAAATATCTCAGTAAATTATGAAGACTGTTAAATAAATAATAAAGATTACTCTAATTGATATAAATTTATTTCTATCCAAAATAAAAACGCACGAGGCAAGTATCCCCCGAAGCATTTTCTACGCTAGGCTACTATCCGCCATAGTAGGCAACTATCCCTTTTCTGAGAGGTGAAATAAAACAGTATTTATTCAAAACCATTGTTAATTATGTATACAAAATTAGGCTTTTATAGAAGATAAAAGACCAATGTTGCGAGATACACACTAAATAATTTTCAGCAAGTTCATATTTAAAAAATATAAAGCTTTTTCGAAAAGTGGGGCAACTATCCGGCTTTTCCCCTATAGAAGGTTATATACCGGTATTACCGAAATAAGTTGTTAGTAAATTAGGTTACACTTAAATTACTTATTAGTATTAAGTTAGACTACATCGTGTACCTCAAAACATGGTTGTAATGTTAATTCTATTTTATAATGGTAACCATGGTAACAAATAGCGTACTTTGCGGGTAAGATTTTGAAACGATACTTGGCAAGCGCGAACTATGACTCGCGTAAGTCAAAATCTAATACATTTTTGACGCTATGTCTTGTTTCCGAATGTTATGGTAATACATCTCTATTTGTATGTATGAAAAACTTAAATATGTATTTTTAATAAGACGTAATGGCTACAATAGATTACCTAATTGAACGAACACTGCTCTTGTCATATTTCCTAACGTTCAAAACTTACTGATTTTCCCCGCGCTTTTAACGGAACCAAATAATTCGTTTACTTTGCTAAGCGTGCAAGCAACAATAACAATTTGTCATGAAGTCGCGTTGTTAAAACTAATATAAAAGTGAAAAATATTCCGCTTGTTAAACACAAAGATCTTAAAACATCCACGTAACTGGAACATGCCTAATGATAATATAAAATTTGTCTCCAATTAGTCCGTCAGTGCCTCTCACATCTGCTTTGAAATTTCGAAAGACACCGGGACCTAATAAAGCAACATTAAATATTGTCGTACAATATGTAACACATGTTGCTGTACCACTGTGACATTGTCGTTACTAAAAACACTTTGATATTTTAGTATTTGCTCCACGCTGATGGAGATATGGTTTTGTAGAAGTGTCTCGTCCACGTGTCATTTTTTAATATTGTCTATATCACTTAAATATGTCATCGTCGCTTCCTATCTTTGCTCTGATATTAATTGACTTGGACCGCCCGCCGCGCTCATCTGATTTCCGTTTACATTCTTTGAATATTTCTCCACATATATTCACTTAACGTAAAACTCAGTGAATCTGTCACTGCACTAGCTGCCTTAGTTTCTTTGTAGGTAAGTCTAGGTTCTGAAGCGTAAGAAATATCCTTGGAAATGGTCGTATATATATCGAGAGAACGCTAGAGACTTTACGAATACTCATTTACTGTTTGGAGAGCATAAAATCAATAATTGTGCTACTAATAAATGTATAATCTTTATCACCGGCTTAATAGTGGTTTTAAGAGATATCGCGTCAACTTCGGTTTAAGAATGGCATGTGTCAACTACACCCATTATTTTTAAAAACTACCTGTTCTTACCCTCGACTAACAATCTCGCAATTTATCTATTTTAGATAAGCGTATACATTTTTTTAACTTTGCTTATTTACGAATGAACAAAATACCTTTCTCGTATTACAAATGAGATAAGATTATTTATATTTTTATTTGTACCTTTTAAAATATTCATACTATTATTGAGGTACTTCTTTTGAGTGATACATATAAATGTTTTTCTTTATCAATCATCATCGTCAATGGATATATAGGCTTGTGGACCTTCGTACATGTATATGTCGCCTTCGCAATCAATTTAATGCTTCTTTCATCCAACTTGGAACACCGATTGCTTCGATGTCCTTGACAATTCCATCTTTAAAATATCACAGCACATATACCATTGAATTCCGTTTTTTTATTGTTTGCGTATTATATAAGTTGCACAATCACCACTGCAGGGAAACTATAAAGAAAGCGAAATATCATAGACATAAACATAAAGACAACGACCAATCAATGAAACATTTATATATAAATCTCAGTCCCGTTCGATGGTTACGGGGTTTAAAAAAATACATACAGTTGAATATCAGATTAATTCTCATGGTACCGAATCAAATTTATATTACTGTCTCTTAACGACCATGTAATTGTCATGATAAAGGTATGTTTGGTCAATAAAGAAGACGAAAGCTTAGGTTTATTATGGTTGATTTATGAGCGCCCCGGCCAAGCGATCGGAATAATCAAATCGAAATTGGCGTTTGTTAACAAACCTCATATTAAATTAATAAAACTCAATAAGATTATTATTACCCTGTATAAAACAAATAAAGTTTATGCCTTTTTATTTCCTTGAGATTTTAATCAATCCTTAGCTCGTAAAATCGTATTTACCTGCGTCTAATAAAGTAATTCTTTTGCGATTTTACTTGGCTAAACTTTTAAAGAAAAATTGCCTTTAGGTTTTAGGATTTAAATAAAGGAGGTATTTAATAATTCGTCAATTAATAAAAATACAATTCGTATCTGCATCATTCCATATATTATATAAATTTATCAACAATTAGCAATCGTTGAATGGATGTGGAAGCCGTGAAAATCGTTCAACAAATGATGACTAAACATCTCTGAACTTCAAAAATATGTATTCAGTAAATCCTTCAAGCTTACCATCCAATTAGTTGATTCCACAAACGCGTGATATATCCTGGTACTCTAATTTTTTACATGTGTCGCTTAGACGGTATTCGATTTCAAAGCAAAAAATATTTGAAAACATTCGTTTAATATTTCGGTTGCACGCGCTATTAACGCCCAGTCGACGGTGGGTGTGTCGTTGCGGAAAGCAATTTAAATCCTGATTTATTCCGAACCGAGGCATCGGGCTACGTTGACATCTCTCACTCTAATTAAGACACTGATTCTACTCGATGATTTATGCTAGTCTAAATTTAGGTTGCATCAAAATGCATTCACCGGTATATCGTGATCCGGTTTATAGAGATCCTAATCCAGTTCGTTCCGTTCGCCTATTAGCCTGTGAAGTGAAGCACGACCCAACGAACTTTTAGTGTATTGTTGTAGTTTTTTGTCGCTTTTGATGGGTGTGCTAACTTCTCAAATGTGTCGAGTGGCGCCAAGGCGCTGCAATCCGAGATCCTTCGCCGTGCCTCATTTGAACCGGCCTCGGTAAAGGCGCGCGCGATGTTTATGTGTTTCCAATGCGGGACCGACAAATATGTTTCTGTATTATACAGTTTTTTGGCATGTCATCCATCATGAGTATCGAATTCATTGACACTAAATGGAGTAAAGGTTAGCTTGAGCACCATTATATTATTATGAATACATTTTTTGTCGTTGAACACTTATTATGATATTTATGGTTGTAATGTGTCACAGGAGGGTTTTTGTTAAAACGCCTGTATTATATTTACATTTTCATTAAGGTCGTCCGTAATACCTATTCTGAATTGCGCCTATTTGTAAAGCGATTTGGATCTAAAATATCAATTAAAATAATAACAAGTAAAACAATATGAATAGTTGGAGTGAGAGCGATAACACGGGTCTGAATACATTGTTCAGACGCAGCATAAGGCACTTGCTGCGTTGCAAGTCACTCTTACAATAAGTGATTTTGAACAAGGTGACGATGCAATATTAGAGCTGTTTGTTTAGTGGCTCTACCTTACTCGTGTATCGAGCTAATCATATGCCTATAGTTTTGTTTTTATAGGGACGTTTCATTATAGAGTTTATGGGCGTGTGATGTTGGGCACAATCAAATTTGAAAGAAGACAGGTTAGCGTTCTCCTCGGTTGGTAATTTAGTACTGGCGCCGGCTTAGGTGTTGTCAGTGCCCTATTCAAAATAACTTTTACGGTATTGTTTCCTCATTACCCATGTCTAATAGGTCGTTTTATTTTGAAGTATTTAAATTTAGAAGCATCGGGACGAGATAATTCAATTTGTCGTTCTAGGATGGAAATAAGTTGGAACGTATCGGGATTAAAAAAGGAGAAATGCGGGCCGACCTCGGATTTATGTTTTTCCAAAAGGATCCAGGCATGTGGGTGTTATTCCCTTGGTCGTACCTTGTAGCTTTGAAAAGAGGATAAATAGTGTTCAAACCGACATTTAGATTTGTAACACGCGTAAATTGCTGCCCTAACTTGTGAATAAATTTACTGTAATTTCATTTTGTCCGAAACACATTCACGATTTTATGTTTTATGTATTTAGAGAAAATATGTATCTCAATATTACACGTTCATAAAGATAGTGTAGGAAAGGAATGATAATCCAGTGACAGTTTAGGTCTTGATATTTTTTTATTACGAGTAGGTATTATAGACAAGTAGGTGTTCAGCCTTCTGTACCTGTTAGATGTCATTATTGGGTTTCCTCATATGTTGATGACTAGGCAAAACTGCTAATCATAGCGTAGAGAGGAATCGATAAGTTTATTCTCTACAAAATTCTAGTGTCCTGGTATTGGGAATAGTCATGTTTGTAAGTTATCTACTGAGTTACTAGCAACCAGAATCACACAAAATTGCTCATTTTCATATTCTTTACCATTTTCAATATTTTCTAAAGGTTACCGTTTACATTTGTTATTTATTAACACGTGGAACAGATCGCTTATAAGCCAAACGGCCGTCCTCTCTCAGCCTATAGATTACCGTATTAAACTTTCATGCAAAGAAGTAATAATAAATTATCATTACTATCGAGATTTTGAATCTTCATTAGAATCTTAACTAAAGTGAGCCTTGTGGTTCAATCATTGTTATTGCAAATTGGTATTCACCACAGAAGGGATAATGAGAAGGGGCGTCACTTTAGGCTAAGATAGCGTGACAAAGTACAATGTATTCTAATATTATCCAATGTGGCACTCTACAGAAAAGTTAGCTAAAACAGACTTAAGCTTGGGGTCGTTCATAGAGTGTTATCGTCGATTTTAAGTATGAACCCTGCAAATTCACTCATCAATTCAAAACTATTTTCTTTATCCCATTTATTTATAACTTATACAAGTCCTTCCAAGCAGCTGATTTCATAATGGTTGACAATCTTTCGTATCTTATGTCACATGATTTTGCATCCCACTGTAATAGACGTAGCTACATATTGTTGTCTTCTATAAAACCGTACAATATCACTTTGCTTTATTGTCATTAGTTTCCGGTCTTAATAGGTATTTAGTTTTTACACCTTGGGTAATGTAACCGAAGTTTTCGTGCCCCAACTTCAAAATATTGTATAGCCTATATACATTTCTATAGATAGTCAGGGATAATGTGGGATTCTAATGGTGAAAGAAATTCTCAAACCCATCCAGCAGTTTTAGAGCCAATTCAATGCAAATATTTAAATCTTACCCCTTCATAATATTAGTGTAGATAAGTCCTTTCTCTTAATAAACTTCTATGATATGATTTAATTACAAAATCATAAATCAAAATCAAAATACGTTTATTCAATTTAGATGCTTCTTTGAGCATGCTTATGAATGTCAGCAACGTTTACAAAATTCACGAAAGAGCAAGACTACGCCATCCGTTCGCAAAACTACCAGGAGGCCTACAAAATAGGGTGTTTATGTTTGACCTCTGTCAAAAATGTATTGGATTTTAGAGTATACGGTTACTAAATGTTGACTCCAATTCATCCTGATTCAGTTGTGAGTGATATCCTTAGAAATAAGTTGTAAATTGCGTTTCTAAGAAATTGTATAAAATCAATGAATATATGCAAATATGTTTATCCTGAAGGAGGAACCGCACATAATTCAAGCTGATGCGAAATGCAGCTGTTGGCACGGATAATAAGTGAGCGTAGTTATGCCTTCAAGCTTTTTAAGTCTCTATTTTGATGATTTATAAGTTCACACACTAAAACATATTGCGTAAAAACATTGCAACTCCACACAAGTTGCTGAATTTAAATATGTCGTAAAAATATTAAATTGGTTAAATTTCATCTGGCATACGTTTTAAAAATAGAAACGATATTTGTATTCTCGTGAAACGTAATAAAATTAATCTTTCGTTATAGTTCAGGTAAGAAGTACAATAGTTTTTTTTGCTTTCTTCTTTTATCTATGAATTGTCAAATGTCAACGTAGCGTGATGTTATAGTCGTACTCAGTATCGTTAGTTTAGTAAAGATTTTAGTAGATATTTACAATCAAAGCATTCGTTAAATATTCGGTCATTAAATTCCCAGTAAATAAATATACTAATATAACATTAAATGATAATTTCTTAAAATTATTGTTTGCTTAAAATTCGTTCTTGAGCCATCGAATATTTTTTTTTATTTTGCTACAACTTTGAAAACAACTTCCAAATGAATGAATCCTTAAATAAATTCGACCAATAAATGCACATAACAATTAATCAACCGGTTTCAACCTGCGAAAATAATTTGCGTCCTTTATTTTCGGTCACCAATGTTTAGTCGCGAAGTTTTAATTTGCTCGAATCGGTGATATCGTACATCGGGGAGCTGGGCACTCAATTTAAACCCGCCGGGGTAGAGGGAAACTCTACCAGGGCGCATTAATTACCCGAGTGGAATCTACATACGGTACGTACAGCGCCCACTGGTGGCAAGAGAATAGATTTACGACACATTCGACCACCATCTATCCGATAAACTAATTGCATATACAAGCTATTGTTTCTAAACACCAGGCAGAAATAGAGCATAGGCAGATTGTTCGCTTTGGACTGGCGATCTTTGAATTGTGGCTAATGTGTTTGATCATTTTTATTACACACTTGATATTTCATGGAAATACAAGTACAAACAGCGCAAAGCAGGTATTATACTATACAAAATCGTGAAGCAGTATCGCATAATAGTAGATACGAGTTTTATAAACAACACAGAATTCATATTTTGTTGGACATTTGACACCTAATAAAATCCTGATGAAAGCTCAATTAAACGTTTTTTTATTAAACTTAATTCTCCTGCATAAATATAATACTTAAAAGTATAAGTGCATTTGTAAAATAAGTTAAAGCTTCCTCATGTAAAGTGATCTATAGATATTTTGGTGGTTGTATGTGTCGTAAGCCGGCGGCGTACAAGCTCTCCACCCCTGGCCAAATTGAGAACAGCTCCTGTCTGCGCTCGTATAGTTTTAACTAGTTTTCTCAGAAATTGAAGGTGGACTGAATAACATGTGGAATCATAAAGTTTCTTAAGTTTTTAAGTTTAAGGATTTCCGAAAGTATACTAGCTATATAGATTCCTGCAAGTACTTCGTTATTGAATCATAAGAATGTAGACGTTAACAATACGACATTATGTTTATACACGCTATTTTTAATTGACTGTCCTGACTTATTTCACACCCCTTCTTCATACAATACAAGGCAAACCCAACTATTTAAAATTCCTCGGTCTAATACAAACTATTTACGTAACTCAGTCATGTATCGTATACCTTCAGATTATAACACAAATTACCAGCAAATAGATATATTTAATGTAACTAAAAATGTTTAAAAAACTCTGGCATCTTTTATTAATAATGGCTTTGTTATTCTTCATTTATATTAAATATATATTATAATGATCAATGAATCTTAAAATTTATTATAAATACATATATACTATGTTATATTTTTTGTATATAAGGGTGAAACTGTGCTTTGTTTATGTTTGAACGTGTATTCCGTTTTTGGCTTTTGTGTACAATGTAATTGTTTGGATGTTGTTTAGTAAGTAGCTGTAGGAATACTGTTGAGCAAATAAATAAATAAATAATTATAGGCTCAAGTATGTTTGATTTAAATAGAATGGTTATCAAACAAATATTATTCTGTCGGCAACGTTGTGTAGAATAAGGATCGGGTTTTGGGTGAATCATAAATTTCCTGAAACACGCGCAAATTTATACTTCAATTTATAAATGTGAATTTTGCACATAATTAAAAAATTTAGTGCATCGTATGTCGTCAATGCATTCGTTTTGAAACTCTTACGGAATAGTCTTTCTATAAAATAAAACTATAGGTTTGCTCCAAGAATAGCAGCCTACACGTGTTTTTTTCGGTACATCCAATGGTTAATCCTTTCAAATGGTAGAGGCGTCAACGCGTCTGAAAACACTTTCATCTCAACTTATCTTCAGACAAAAATAATTGTATCCGAGCAGCGGTAGGCAAAGCGAGAAATTTCACTAAGCCACTACAATTCGTTTGCGGTGGCAATGAGCGGCTTGTAAATCAAAGGGATTCTAACATAATTAAGCTCATAATTAATGTAAAGACTCCTTTATTTATAGGCGCAGTCATTCTTAAAATTACTCCCGTTTTGATAAAACCCCTCGGAGAACGTGATTAACACATGTTTCAAACCATTAAGGTCTAGATAATGAAATCTCAAAACCGTTTCGAAATGATGCAATATAATGTTATTCAACTTAATAAAACAATAAAATAGATACGTTGTTACATAGTTAAATATGAGTTATTTCATAAAAATCATCACCGTCGAGTTATGTTTCCTTTTGAATCATAATCGTAACATCTCTAGACAGGAAGCGCGTGCGTTATAAAAGCTACTTCGTCTAAAGGACGTTACGCCGCGCGACGCTGATTTACAACTTTTGCGTCAAATATTTTTTTAATGTCAGCTATGACATCGGGCCGTTGTCCCTCATCCCTAGCCCCATACGTCAAAGCGGAGTGATCTAAATTACGTCCGCCACCGTGGCCACGCCGGCTCCCTATTAATTTGTTTATATTAGAGACGTTCACTTGCGCAGTCAATCACGATTGTCGTCAAACGCCCGATACACGATTTGTTTTCGAAAGATCTTAACCGTGTTTCGGTTATTTCTGTACAATTGAAGCTTTTAAATTTAGTGTCACCGCAACTCTCTGGAGACGCTCTAAACATTTGTCTTGGAATATTTATCGTCGCGGCACGCGGAGTATATCATCCGGCCGCTATTGTGGCAATCGATCAGAAGCCGCGCGGGCCACGCCAAATTGATTATTTATTCAAGCTTAGTTAAATCTTTGAGTGCGGTCGCGTTATTTGTAGACTTAAGAGGCATGAAACTGTTAATCACTTATAATTTAATTCCGGCACCGCATACTCGTTATGGTTTTTCTAACCGTATTCAATTATGTAGACGGATTTATTTAGTTAACTAATTAAACGTTATGCGACTTAAGCGTCGTGTTAATTAAATTTAAAGTGTTCTTCCTTTTCATAGATATAATAGTAAGTTATACTGCGGTTAACGAATAAATGTTCATGATTGTTACCCGGACAATGGAGTCTGGGCTGAGTACAATACGACTACATTAATAAGGAGCGGTGAAGTTCACAACATGAATATTATGGGGATCGTTTACACACAAAACGCTACACATCCGCAACCAAAGCTCAACCGTCCTGTCCCTTTGTAATTATGTAACTTGACTGTACTTGTGTTTGGAGGGCCGAGGCATGACCTCCCGGGGCAAACCGGGATGAACACGGCGCGCTCCACTGAAAATATAAAACATGTTCATTATTTTAAGGCTAATTGGGTAAGGCCGCTCGCAGCGAAGTAGGTGAGAGCGAGGCCCGCCCGCCCACGGCACTGCCGAATTCGAGAGCTGTGTAACAGCCTAATTATACTGTGAATGCGTAGGTATGTCTATAGACACAGCTACTGCATTAACAGAAGCACTACATGTGCTATTCACTCGCGGTTGTGTAACCATGATAGGGTCAAGCTATTAACTGTAGTTCTAGAAACTCTAGAAGGCTATTTAGGTACTATTACCTAAGTAGATATGTATCCTAGATTCGTATACGTTTTTCTAATTGAATTAACATACAGCTACTAAATCTTTGTATCGAATGGAATAAAATTAAATAGGAAGATATCTTTATTGCCTTTTCTAAAACCGCGAACAGGGATCAAAGGCTCTCCAAAACATGTCCCGTTGTTAACCCTTTTAAATTATCGCTTTCTTTCAAATATTGATCTCGGCAAGAAGATGGGCAAGTTAGGGATTGTTTTCTGTTTTGACGAACTCCTCGCCCGGGGCGTGTACGTTATTGTAAAACTTTTATATTTTGTTGTAGATTCGGCTTTGTTTTACTGAAAAACTCCCTTCTAGAATACAAAAGAAGTTTGCTACAACCCTTGCGCTAATACTCTTTTGAATAGGAAACTTTTAATTAATTCCATTTAAAAGATGTCTAACGTAAGATTTAAGGTGCCGTTCCGTTCAGCGGTAGGTAAAATGTTGGAATATTTCTTGTTCCATCCATGATCGACGTTTTATTTATTACAATGAACACTTGTCAAGCTACATCAAAAATCTATTCATACATCGTTGTTGTCATGTCCGCTTGTATATCGCTGTAACAATAGTTCAACAAACTGTATTTGTTTGGTAACGGTCTGGTAATGTCTTATAAAATACTATCAACATCTCACATATACACGCTTTAATTAATTCAAATACAATCAATAATTGTTGTGAATGTTTACCAGGACTCCCCCGGAAACATTCGACGTCGGTATTAACTAATCCTTTCGGGTTGCCTAAATTAAGTCAGGACGATTTGCTCCCTAACGATTCGTAGAGTAATTCCGAGCGAAGACATGGGCCGCGCACGGCACCAAAGGCGGGCGATACTTAATCACTATTCGCATCTGTGATGAAGTGTGGCACGAATGTAATTACTTTGTGTGTTGATTTAAGCTTTAATCACGCGTGGCAAACCAATCCGTGGTTGATTCAAAACGCAATATTGGATTTATTCCCGTAGATATATTTTGTACAATTACTGGGCAGCGAAGTGCCGCCACGGAAACCTATTAAAATATAAGAGATAAGATCAGATTTTAGTACGCGCGGTCGAGGTGGGCCGGCCGCAGCTAAACAAGCATCCGACGCCGCGGTCGGCTACTTCCACTTTCAATCCTGATTAAAATTTCTGTATCTCCAATTGTTTCTAATTATAAACCGATTAAAGATTCAATTTTATATCGTTTGTAATTAGAGTCAGTAATTACATTTTATTCGTAATTTGTTCAATCAGTTCCTAACGATTACTATGTGACGTCTTTGTTGGTAATTGTGTTATTAAGAGGCAATTTAGTAGGTAACAAATTGTTAGCTAAGTATAATAGCCACTATGAGACATAACACGAAACAACTGGGTGGTGATCACTAGACAGACGGAGTGACTAACTACTTCGGGCCACCATACGGCGGCGGTTGAATATAGTTTTTAATTAGGACCGATCCAACAAGACCTCTATTTGTTTAACGAAATACAAAGACAAGTGAGATGAGGACGCGCCGATAACCGCTATCACGAATTCTCGACTCGGGATTTTATTTGCGAGCCGGCCGTTAGAAAGATTTACGCGCAGCTGTAGTCGGACGGGTTAAGTACCACAATCAATTGACTAAACGGAATTAACTACGAATAGGGTAGACCCCTAAACAATATTCGGTACTGTTCTACAATTAAGCTGTTTTAGAATTTGCATTTCAAATTATTTCTACCAAATGAAAAACGCACGCTGCATGCGCTTATTTGTTGAGCGAGTAAAGTTGTTAGCGTGTTTAAGATTAATGATGTTGCCGTCATCCCAAATTAAAATTATTCCGAAGATTTTAATAAGGCCTTTGTCAAGTGAAACTTTGGGATTTATGTAAATTGCTAAGTTCGACGTCAGTGGATCTTTGTGAAAGTTGTGTATTGTAGATAATTAACATTCAAGCGTATACCTAAGCCTTATCTTTGTTCGTGTTGATAATACATTCCTTTATTGATTTTCAATAATTTCTCAATTTAAAATTAGTTAGGAGTGATTAAAAAATGTCAATGGGCGTTGCCATTTCTTTGTGCAGTGCCGGTGCAATCTGTAAGAATCATTTATATTCGCTACCGTCGTTGAGTTAGCCCGATGAATGAGCTGTTTTGCATAAGAGCCTTCCAGCTATTTACAATAACCAATTATATGTTTTAACATTTTCAATTTATTGATATTCATTTTTGTCAGAGCGATTTATTGATATTTATCAAAGACTTCTGTTTATTTTTAGTCGCGAAATGATGACAGTTTTATGTGATTCCATTCTGTGTTCACTAATAACAAGCTAATCGTTTCGTTCTATCGCTTTAATCGAGATTCGAATCGTGGTTCATTGATGAAATTGTGGAACGTGGGGCAAAACAGGTGAATTTCAATAAAAACAAAAGTCGTCTCTTATTGTTTCCTTTGCGTTTTGTTTTGTTTTTTCGTTGTCCAAAGGTACAAAGTGAACCTCTTGGAGGCAATGACTCAAGAGCGCGTCGCATTGTTGGTACAACTGACCGACGAAAGCGGCTGGCAACATTTTTTCATGGCAGAAGGATAAGTGCATTTGCTTGTCGCAACACAAGTACGACGGCGCGGGCGCAGGCGCGGTGATCGCCTCGAGCCCGCCTCCATGGGCGCGCTCTCTTTATTTATATACGCCCTTCTGTAATTAACGATAGTAAAAAGAAATGCATATATCTCTGATTTATACCGTATCATGCGTTTTATTCGTTTTTCGGAGGAAACGGATTCGTTATCTTTTGTTGAACTTCAGTTTAATTTTAGATGTTCATTTGTTTAGATGTTGTAATGATTGATAATTAAAAACGCCTCTTTGTTGAATTATGTGAGATTAATTTTCTGTTATTTCTGGCTATAAAATAACAATCTGTCGATACATATGCATACCTATGTTCGTGTTGCGTTCAAGATGTAAAGGCGAAAGCATTCTATTTGTAATTTAAATAAAACGAGTAATTATAATACCAAAACTGAAATAAGTTGAAATGATAAATTGCACGAAGGAATCGTCAACGAAGTAGAAAATGTTCGTGGCATAAAAACACACTCGATAATTTCACGCGATTCAGATTAGCCGTACTAAAACTATAATGCTAATGAAAACAAATAGAATGGCGAGAGAACGGAACGAAAATTGAACTTAGCGTTGATGAAATAAGAGAATTTAGGAGTAGAGCGTGAGGAATGAGACATCGACACAAGAGTGCAGAGGCGTTCGAGCAGCTGACACCTGTCATCGCGCAATTTATTAGTCGCTCCGAAATAACAGAGTCACTGAACGTTAAAACAAAATGAAGAGACACAACGCTCTATTAACGACACATCCACGGGGTGAACCGCTAACAGGCATGCAATTAAATTCACAATGTTTTAGACGAAGTGTGAAAGAAAAAATTGATACACGCATTCCTCATGTCTTAATTAAAGTAACAATGTCTATGCGCAATTTAATGACTTTATTGACAGGTTGCTTAAGCATCCGATCTAGTATTGTATAGGCGTCGCTACTGTGTTTTGTCTCATTTATTTTCTTCGCATTCTGTGCTTGGTTTTAGTTGTGTAAGAGTAATGTGATCTTATTTGTCTACACGTTGATGTATGAGGTAGTTTCGTGTGCGGACGCACGCTATAGTGGCTCTATCATCCGCGGTTCGGTTCGCTTGATGCAGTATTCTATCGCTTAATTTCTGTCGACGAATGTTTGCGTCACCGCGCCTCTGCATCGCAGCCGATAATAAATTAGCCTCTTATTTTAGAAATACTCATTCACCATTTTCATATCCGCACGAAAATATCATTTACACGCCCGACACATATTACTCGTAATGACACACGATGACTAATTATTATTTACTGTTTCGCGGTTTTGTGATTGAGATTAATTGACCGACAATTTTTGTTTGTTTTACCCGAGGGTAATGAGAAACATGCCTAAAGTGTCATAAACAATTATCCTTAGGCTAGAAATACACGTGTTTTAATGGTATTTTTGACACCTGTCAAGGAACTTGGGTCAGAATGGGGTAATTAATGAAGCGTCGTTACGAAGTGTAAAACATTTTAAAACTGCTTCAACTGTAATCCGTCGTGCTGTTTTTTCGTTTGCCTGGTTGAATAAAGAAAAGATTTTACAGTGAATCGAAAATTATTCACGACGTAGTCATTATAAGCATAAAATATTTATTGAACGAACGTGAATTATGTTCGATGAGCGCGGCGCTCTCCAGCCCGTCTTTATACATTGATGAGAATATTAAGGCTATTATGGGCGCAATATTGGCCGACCGCTGAGGTAGCTACCCACCAACACTTATTAGCTCTATTACATATTTTCATATAATACCTCGATGATTATGGCTACATTAAAAGGTTCAAACTTGTATATCCATGGGAACAGTTGCCTTGTTAATTTTTTTTGTAAGCTGCATTTGCGATTGAATTTTTAGAATATACGTGGGAATTTTATAAGTTAAATTTAGTTTTATGAATGGTCTTCTTTCTTCAGTTGACTTATAGGCATTTGAGCGTTTGATTATAAATATATTTACATTATTAAATTCATTGTAAAGTCCTTTAGTCTAAGACCTACAACGCACTAGCGGCTGGCCGCAATGCGGCGTGCCGCTGCGGCAGGCCGCACATCGATTATTACATGAAACCGCACGATAACAACGCACTGACTTGCGGTCAACCGTCAACCGCTCCGGTTGATCTGGAGCTGCGGCGAGCCGCACCGGTTGAATGATGCGGCGCGCCGCGTCCCCTCCACGCACTCGGCGCGGTTAGCCGTCCTACCTACGTCATCACATATAATTATTTAACAAATGTAAACAAAATATTGTAAACCTATTTTAAAAGAGTAAAAATAAAAAATATGTTTATTATGGAACATAAAATACATGTATCACTTATTCCACGTCATTAAATTTGAATTTGTAATATTTCAAGAAGCACTGACGAGTGACGATTGCGGCAGACCGCAATAGGACCGCAATAGGGACGGTTAGCCGGAATACGGCATGCCGCTACGGCGGACCGTATATACCGCGGCCTGCCGCAGCGGCACACCGCATTGCGGCCAGCCGCTAGTGCGTTGTAGGCCTAAATCATGAAATGTTTAAATCAATATTCTAGATTATCGGAATGCTATAACTTATAAGTAATGTTTTAATTTATATTATGTATTAATTGTTTCTGTATTTATAATCTACACGTATGCATGCATATATACATAAACATAACAATATTTTTATTAAAAAAATTAAAAAGCCTATGGCTTTAGTTCTGGGCCTCAGATTTCTGTTTGTTTCGTTATCATTTGTTTTTCTAATAGGCAAGTAGGTTATCAGCCTTTTATGCCTACACACGACTATTTGGGTCTAAAGCATGTCGGTTTTTTCACGATGTTTTTCTTCGCATCTACGACCTACAGGATGAGAATCGAACGCTGAAGCCACTACGCCAACACTGCTTATAATATATATTGTTCATAAGCCATGCGAATAAATTTACTAACATTTGGTTTTCTTTTGTTCCAGGACCCCTTCACGGTAGGAATTGTTTTATTCGGTATGTTTTAATTCCCTTATTATTAATACATACTCATTTTATATTATCTTTTTTTCATATGCGGCTCTGCTGGAAACTATAGGGTGTAAGTATTGTTTTATGTATTTTTATAGTTATTAATTTGATTAATCATCATAATAATACATTTCCTCGTTGTGTCTCTGTAGGTTTTAGATTTGAAAATAGGAATTGTATCGTATCTGCAGAAAGTACTTTCAAGTGTTAATCAATTACTGATTAAAGGAACAATTTGGAACATTAAATTGGAAACGAAGAGCAGTGCGAGTGTGGTTCAGTGCGACCCTCATCTCTGAGGTCGTAGGTTCAATCCGCGGCTGTGCACCAATGGACTTTCTATGTTCGCATTTAACATTCGCTCGAACGGTGAAGGAAAACATTGTGAGGAAACGGGCTTGCCTTAGACCCAAAAAGTCGACAGCGTGTGTTGGTGATCTATTCGTCTATTATCGATTGACAAATGATCATGAAACAGATACAGAAATCTGAGGTATAAAGGTTGGAGCGCCACTGATTTTTTATTATTAAATTGGGAACGTCTATTAACAGTTATCTCTTACTCGACGACTTAATATAATATACCCTACTAAATTACGAAGACCTCTTTGACCCAGAAATGTATATTATGCAATCAATTTACATGTTATGATCTGGAAACGTATCAAATTCGTCATTGTCACGTACAGTAAAGATGACTAGTAATCCTGATATCATTCAAATGGCTATAGACTAATACGATGCGTTTATCAACGTCGGTGTCAGTCCATATGCATAATTACACGGAGACTTGACAAGATGATAATTAGTGCAACCGAAGACGCATCGGTTCGCGAATCTTAATTGACGTACATGCAAACGCAATCAATGCGACGCCTGGGCGGATGTCATTCACGCCATGACATGGCGGTGGGAACGTTACGTCATTTGTTAACTGAAAAATTCACGTTGCAATTGCTAGTTATGTAAGAGTATGCTGTGGTCTTTAAAAAAAAATTTAAAGGCCGGCAACGCACTCGCGAGCCCTCTGGCATTAAAATAAAGTATGTTCATTATGAAATGTAAGATAAAGGTATCACTTATGCCACGTCATTAAATTTGTATCGATAGACATCCCTACTCATCGGCATAGAAGACAGAGGGTGTAGGCCGACAGAAAAAGCCGGCGTAAAAATATAATAAGGACATTGAGAGTGTCCATGGGCGGCGGTATCACTTAACACTGTGAGCCTGGACTGGTGAGCATACTGCCCGTTTGCCTGCTGTTCTTTAAAAAAATTTACTTATTGTATTCGATTATTACTAATTCAAAAACCTACGTATTTGAGTCCTGGTCGAACCAAAAAAAGATAAAGTGAGATGTGGTGTTGGAGAAGAATGTTGCGTATACCATGGACAGCAAAGAGTGACAATAAGTCTATTCTCAACCAAATAAAGATCACCGTAAGACTGTCAACTATCATTTACAAACGGGTGCTTAGCTACCTTGGCCATATTGCCAGGAAAGAACCAAATAGTCTGGACAAGTCAGTAACGGTAGCGATGGCAGCAGAAGTTGGGGTCGATCGCCTACCCGTTCCTCTGACCAAATTAAACCAAAGACAAAATCATTAAGTAATAAAATGTACACTTATGAACGTCAAAGAAATACATATTAAATGCTTCTAATTTTACATTTACTGCCAGTTGTAAAAGTAAGTCTTTCGTGGTCTTCATCTGAAGACTTGCCTTTGATACTGATACAAGTAAATCTGGAAATCAGGTTAGGCCATGTTGCCTTCTAATAACCGAGTACCTACAGTCAGGTGGTTAGTTGAGAATGGAACTGTTGCATCTTCTGATACACTTCGACGTAGGAAAGCACATTTGCTGTAAGTAGACATATTGCAATTGTTCACCAGAGCCAAAAAACTTTATTAATTTCGGAATAAAATTAATAGTGTCTGACCTATCCATGATATTGCTACAATTTTTGAAACATATATTTATTTAACTGCCAGTCACCATTTGCAATGTAAACTTTTTATCCAAAGTTACTATAAGTACGTGTTTGGCTACTTACAGCAAACAGTTTTTTAAACCACAAACCTTTAAAACGCTGTAACTAAGGAAGAAAAAAGTACGCGCGGAAATATTATCAATTTACAGGCGGTAAATATGCTGTATGCAGGAAATTTATGTATTTGGGTACTTTCATTTGCAATTCAAGATGTAAGATTAGTTAATAATTATGATTAGATCTAGAAATGCAGTGGGTCATTTGGTAATGTAATGTTTGGTTGAAATAAAATGTCGTAAATGGTAAAAAAAAACTAAATCTGTAGGTTCCGTAAACGTGCTGTAAGTAAACGAATGTAAAAATCACACGTCGCTGAAATGCAGTAAGTAGTGTTAAGTTTTTAAATGGGAAGAAGTAAGTATTTGTAAAGAAAAAAATGCAGATTTTCTTTTGCTGTAAGTACAAAATGTCTGAAATGACTAGATTTTGGTCTACATACAGCAATTAATCTTGCTAAAAAAATATAAGTACGGGCGTTTTCAACAGCGTATGTAATTTTTTTTTCATCGTAGAGACACAGGACCCGGGTCATTCGATGCGGCTTTTTTTTCTGATTCTAATGGCAGGAAAAAGTCACTTTAGGTATTTTGTCTACTTACAGCAAATATGCTTTCCTACGTCGACTTCATGTCAAATAAATCGACCATGAGATAATAAACAAGCAACAAGTGATCCTCAAATATACAATTGTATCTAACAAATATATAGGTACATAATATTTTTATACGCCTGTCAAATTTAGAAGAATTGCAGTGGTGCTACAAACTTTTAGGTCTGGGCCTCAGATTTCTCTCTTTTTCGTGATTGTTTATATACACAAGCCTACTACTACACACGCCGTCGACTTTTTGGGTGTAAGCCATACCGGTTTCCTTTCGATGTTTTCTTTCAACACGAGCGAGTATAAAATACGCACATAGATGCTAGGTTTCGAACTTACGACCTCAGGGATGAGAGTTGCACACTTTAGTAGTAGCTTATATACATGTGACTCTTGTCTGACTCAAATTATATTAGACTAGTAGACTCGGCCAAGCGTTGCTGTGGCTAAGATTTTTGTTATATTACATAGTAGTAAACTATTCAAGAGAAAAGGTAGGAGAACACCAATCCACCATGCTTTTTTGGTGGTTATGCCATTAAATTGTAGCTTATGTGAAACGTTGGTAATTATTTTGATAAGGATCAATACCTACCTAGGTACCTACCTATAAAGAGCTTTTTCTAGCGGTGGTATTTTAATGAAAAAAAAATTAATAAAAGGACGCTTATTGTGACGTATCTATAAAAGATAGAGACATGCTGTCGTGACAATTTTTATAGATAGTGATGTGTCCTAAAAAATTGGAATACCTACATCATTTTGTTCTATCATTAATAGATTTTGCAGCGCACACGATTGAAGGAAGTTTTTGTTTATTTTTTTACACCTTGGGTTAGATTATTCAAGTTTTAGTAAGCATCCCTAATTTTTTTGTCACTCGGGAATAGTGTAGCTTGCCAACGGTGAAATAATTTTTGAAATCAGTAGTTTCCGAGCTTATTCATTTCAAACAAACAAAAAATCAAACCTTTCCTCTTTATAATATTAGTATAGATGCCCGGCGAAAAGTCTTTCGTAAAAGGTGACATGTGCGCAAGCGTGAATAACTTTAGTTAATGTAAAGTGATTTTCGTTAATGAGTGTCCACGCACTTACGTCAAGTATTCCACGTCCGGCCACAGAACATAGTATTGCTTTTTACGACGAATAAAATGACCTATAACAATTTACACTTTAGAGTGGTCGGAAGTCGAATAGCTTTATTGACCCTAAAGCCGGTTAGTGTCTGTACATAAATTCACTTAGAGTTATGAATGAGCTTTTGTGGGGTCTGTGTAAATAGTGTATCGCTAATCGTTGCTTTTATTGTGAGTGACGATCGCGTTTACGGAACTTCGGCGTTCAATGATGTAGAACAAAGGCCAACGAAACATTCTTTTGTTTTATAAAGTATTTTTAAAAATTATTCACACATCTGCCAACTGAAACGTAAAGTAACGATTAAAAAATACGTGGATCTCACTACTAAACCGATTATGATGAAACTTAGACTGTTCCCTAAGTTGAGATCTACAATTATACATGTTTAAGTCAAAAAGTTTCAGTTTCTGAAAAACTGGTGAAATGTTAAATACCATTCGTATCACCTCGACGTCCGTCATTTCCATAATTGAGCGTTTCTTAAGGAATTTTTTGCAGCGCACCATCACTATGTGGAGCCAGCTGCCCACTAAAGTATCTCCGAACCAATTCGGCTTAGGGTCCTTCAAAAAAAGAGCGTTTCAATTCTTAAAAGGCCGAAAAAGCCTAATAAATAATTTAACTCGAATATTATCCAATTATTTAATAACTGAAAACCTTGTTTCAAGCCGGTTAAAAATAAAATATGAATCGAGGGTAATAAACTTTTCGGAAATCCGTACTTATTAACCACGAAGAGTCGATATTTACAAGATTTAATATCTCAAATATTTGATTGGATGCTACCTATAAACAATAAATTGTCCTTGTATAACCCTTATCATCCATAACTAGTCACGAGTAAAACAAAATGCCTATTAAAATGCATACATACAGTTTCACTTATACACATTTTAGTATATATAGACTTAAAAATTACTTTTACTTGAAAATGTTTTATGAACTATATAACAATTAGCCAAGAAACAATATTGAATTAGCCAAACACGTCTAAAAGATTTAGAACAAATTATAAAGCTTTGCTTTGTGCACGAACCAAGTAATCCTGTTTTAAATTTATTAGCCTTAGACGACGATAAATTAGTAAATTCGGTGTGCCGTACACGGAAATGTCGGCCTAAGAATTTTCCTTCGGATACTATGGATTTATTTAAGGAAACTAGTCGTTTAAAACAAGAATTTTAATTATAAACTTGATTAAGATTAACCTAGTACCTAAGTAGTATCTAGTACCTAGTAACCTAGTACGTATGGCGAAGGGGCAGTTAAGGCCTAGTGCCTTCGGCGCGACTCATCCCTGAGGTCGTAAGTAACACTCGTTCGTATAAAGGAAATCATCGGGAGGAGACCGGCTTTAGACCCAAAAAATCATTTGTCAGGCTGTTCACCTACTTGCCTATTATAAAAAACAAATGATAACGAAACAGATACAAAAATGTGAGATCCTGACTTAGACGGTTTTAGCGCCACTGCACTGGTAAGAACTAACACATGGCAGTCTAACAATTTAATCGTATATGATCTAATATATAAAATTCTCGTGTCGCGGTGTTTGTGGTTCAACTCCTCCGAAACGGCTCGACCGATTCTCATGAAAATTTGTGTGCTTATTGGGTATGTCTGAGAATTGGACAACATGTCCAGGGTAGTCCAGTCCACCCCTAAATTTTTTATTTTTATTTTTAAATATTTTTTTCTGTTTTTATTTTTTTATGATACAGCATTAAAAAATACATACAACCCCTAACTTTCACCCCTCTACGATCAACCCCTATTTTTTTATTATAAATGATATACATGGCAAAACGACGTTTGCCCGGTCAGCTAGTATTTATATATGGGAGTCATTCTTATAGCTACGTCTCATATTTCCCTTAGACAGAAAACTTATGACGAAATAAGAAATCAATGAAAGATGTATATAGACATCTGCATAACCGAATATAATTGTAAAGGGTTCCTCGATTTTGGTGGTAATATTTAAGACTAAATTTATTTACATGAAAGTAAGTGTAATCCATCGGCCACAAAGACCCGAGTACGAATCTCATATATGCGGTTCTTTGAATGTTCAATTCAATAGCGGCCTTTGGTAAGCAGTGATGTTGAAAGTGTCGAAATTGGATTAAGAGAGTTCAGTCTAACCGACTGACTATGAAATAGTTTCAAATACCCAGGGTATTAAAAACCACACTTTATATTCAGTTTTGTGTTTGCAAAGGTATTAACACCACGAACAAAAAAATTATAACCAGTTAAGAATAATACAAATAAACTCGATTTTGCAGTTTAATAATTTTGCTATATTAGATTACTATCTAGCATAGCAAACAATAATTAAAGTCATATAAATAACGAATTTAATATTAAACATAAAGCAGGTGTTTTACGAGGTCAAAATTTATTATTAAAAAATGACAGTTTAAACAAACAGGTTTTAGTATTATCAAAAATAATGTTTGCTTTTTTATTTCATGTGCCGTCTGCGTTCCCGAACATCAGTATGTAAGTATATCGCTTTGTAAATTATATTATAACACATTGTATAATATTAACATTACAGATTGTTCCCCTCCTGTCTACAAGGAACGTTTCTATACTAATTAGTATACGTAGCTATTAACAAAATGCTCATACATAAATCTACCTTGTAATCTTTATGATTCCATCATTTTTGTATTATAACAAGTTATAATATCAACAACTATGATCTTTGCTTGACCGCGGTATTGAAATTTTATTGCCAAGATTAGACTTTGTTCTACGTTAACCTCGACCAACGTGTTAATTATAACGGCTGTAAAACAAATATGAATTTAAAATAATGAGTTAAATTTATTATAGTCTACTGGGCAGACGTATTGTTTTTATTTAAGCGTCTTTGTTTGGTTACGAGTTTTATTATATGCCGCGAAATATTCTGTAACGTACAATATTCGTATTATATACTAAAGTAGTGTTAGACTAGTGGTGTTAGCGTCTCTCTTCCGTGAGGCTCGTACTGCTGTGCACCAATGTTCGTGAGGAAACCGGCCCTAGACCCAAAACGTCGACGGCGTATCAGGCACAGAAGGCCTACTTGCCTATTTAATAAAACAAATGCCCACGAAAGAGGTACAGAAATCCGAGGCCTAGACACTTATCTTTAATTAATTATATATTATCTAACATCGTTCAATATGAGAATCTTGTTGCGATATATTTTATAAGGGTACTTGGATACATCTGCCGAAAAGCCATCCTATATCGGTTATCGGGCTTAGAAAATCGCACCGGCGGCGTGTGCAGCAAATTAACAACGTTCCCTCGTTCAATATTTTACCGACGTCGAACCTAGGAACGCCCGTCTTTAACAACCCCACTGAATCAGCGACGATCACGCCTACATCTTGTCGGAACGTCGATTGCTCTATACCCCAAGATAAAGTTATAGTTAACTTTACCCAGAAATTCGTATTTTAGCCCCTAGCACCGTTACGTAAAGATTCCCTCTCGTGAATTTACCTTTAATATATTTCAATTGATGTTGAGTAAATATAAGCATTTGATGCCAATTATATTATAGTAACAATATATATAATTAGCGTTCTACGGCTTTTGAGATCTGTAATTTTAAATTTAGAATCATTTAATGTTTTTTTTATTGAAACGAAGTAGGTATTTAGTTACATAATTATGTTTTGGCGCAGAAGCTTAAAATATAGTAATGAAAATTATAAAGTAATAAACATGTCGTTTTCAGGTTTTTAATAAAACACACAATAAGACTGATGTTTTATTTATAAATAAGGTGTGAACAATTGTTTGTACAACCTGCAATTAATATCCTCTTTTATTAATATCATTGTTTTGTTTTTAAATAATATGAAAAATATACTGTTTTATTTCTTTTAATTAAAAAGTTCAAACAGCATGTAGAGCATATGATTCTAGTAACAGCTGTTCTAGAAGTAGTTGTTCCGACTAATACCTTCAGCTGAGTTTCATACTCGGACGTCAAGGCAGAATACAAAATACCATCCGTATCACCTCGACGTCCGTCGTTACACAACTGAGCGTTTCTTAAGGTAGATATTGCCGCGCACCACCATTATGTGGAACCAGCTGCCCACTGAAGTATTTCCGAACCGATTCGACTTAGGGTCCTTCAAGAAAAGAGCGTACCAATTCTTAAAAGACCGGTAATGACAGTGTCCATGGGCGGCGGTATCTCTTGACATCAGATGATCCTCATGTCCGTTTGCCTCCTATTACATAAAAAAAAGTGCGTGCGTACAAAGCACACATGTCAGAAGTAAAACTTCTTTGGCAAACTAATTTTTAAGTCTTGTTCATATTTATACAAATATAAAACTTTAGATTTCTGAGACTTAGAGGGAGGGGAAAAAAGGAAGATATGTTAGGATGTATTAATTTAATCGTTATTAAAATTGTCTAAAATTAATAAAAATTATAAATAATAAAATTTTAATTTTTTTAATTTATTTCTTCGATAATAAAAACACGTGGCATTTTAATTTACATTAAGTCATATAAAATTTCAATAAATTATTTTGCATAAAATATAAAATACTTATATTTCATAAATTCTCTTTACGAAATTTTAATTTTAAATTCGCACTCTTTCTCAATCGGTCTCAATCGCTCTCTCTCTTTTCTTCGACAAAAACGCTGCACATCTTAGTGACGCTAATATTATTATTGCGTTTCATACGTAAAAATTTTACCGTTATGCGCCTAAAGAAGTTTCACTTCAATAAGCTTTGTCTATTACTAGTTCCTGTATTAAGTCTCATATTAAGAAAATTGCTATAACTTAAAAGCATTAATCTATGAAATTACGTATGCGGCTCTTACACGCATGTAAACATAAGCCGCCATACGAACACCGGTTTTCCGAAGATTCCGTGCGTTTTAAGAATTAAAATGACCACCGATGATGGCCGGGCTAATTCCTATAACTATGCTAATGACGCCTGCCCTAAACAAAATATAATCTTTAATCTCAATGCAAATCATCCTAATACGTTCCGATTATGGAGCTATAATTACGATATTATATTGTCCGTCAATGTTTTACATATAAAAATAAAAGGCAATCAAGTAATTTGTTCGACCTACTAACTCTCTTCGTGATAATATCGTATTTTGGGCTTAGGTTTTAATTTGAGAGGCCGTTTTCTTAGTAGAGATAAGATCCTGTTTTGTCAATGTTCGAAATTTAATTAGATGTTTTTTAATATCGATGCTAGGCAATTTAATTGAAAGATTTTATTTTACTTACAGACTGCTATGCACTGGGCTTGCAAACGAGGTGATGAAAATCTGGTGAAACTTTTAGCTGGCATCCATCGGCATACGGTGAACGAACGTTCCGTAAGTTATAAATTTGTTCTTACGGTCGACGAAATTCACTAAAATTGTTTGAATAAAAGTCTGTAAAGAATTTTTTATATTATTTAAAAGTTTAATACACCATTTTAATTGCACTCTAATTCTACCTAAATAACTCTTGTGTCTCATTCTGTCAGATTTTATTTTCGCAAAAGCAAGAGACATTGTAGTTTTGAAGCATTTAGACTGTACAGTTTATTTGTCTATAAATAAATATTTTTTGTAACGAAAACTTAAAATTGCTTCGTAAACGTATTTCAAAGAAATAAAAAGCTTTATTTAAAACGAATCAGCCTACAAATGAGATCGTGCCAAATTTTGGTACCACAAATAATTCTCTATGCGAATAAATTTTGTTAACTATTGTTACCTTTCTCTTGAGAAAACACAAAGTAGAAAGCAACATTAATCATGGCTTTAGCATACAGTACTTTCTATTTACCGTATTTTGTTGATGTAAAAACCTTAGTTGTTAAAATAAAGGTGCTACAGGAGACTCAATAAAGTAGTTGATAATTTGACCTAAATATTTATAAAATCGAGATTCAAAATTAATCGATCTTCTAATGTATCAATACTAATTTACCGTCAGCCTTTTCAATGCCAACCGGCTGTTTTTTAATATTATGGAAATAAGAATACTCAGAGATAATGCAGCTGTCTAATGGTAAAATAATTTTTTATATTGCTCCACACTCACTGCGCTGGCTCTGCGTCCAGGCCTCAGTACGTGGAACTTCCAGCGCTTCCTGTTCTGTGTAACCTGTCGTCAATTGCTTGTCCTCCTCTACTCTGTAGATCCATTGGTACCTAGGCCTACTTACTATATCCGACCTAGTGGGCTGCTTTTTAAGTTCACAAACATACGAAAACACACTATAAAAAAAAATTACATATGTTTATTATGGATAGATACAGGTATCACTTATACCACGTCATTAAATTTGAGTCGGTAGACATCCCTACTCATCGACAAAGAAGACTGAGGGTGTAGGCCGAGAAAAAAGCCGGCGTAAAAAACTCTCGGTACTCTTTTAAAATAGAAAAGCATCATACAAAATAACTATGGCTAACAACACTTATTTGGAAACACATATCGCAAATTAATTGGAAGTAGCCTGTCTAGCACTAGTCCCAGGCACTTTTATCAACTAGATAATCGTTAACTTTATAGTAAGCCTTGTTACACAGCTTTTCTTTAAAACATTTCTTAAATTTACTAATAGTCAGATATAAAAGAGCCTCTGGGACTTTATTAAAGAAAAGTATAGAACACTTTACATATTAGTTAAAGTTTAACCATTGTAATTAGCAGTTAAGTGCCGATTACAGTTACACGATTTAGTGGCAATAAAAGCCGCTCAGTCCTCTTCTACGATACCATTAATGTTTTCTCTTTTTCATGTGGTGCTTGCGACTGATGCAGAATGGGGTATGTAGTCATTTTATGTACTTGTAGATTCAAGTGATAGTAAAAGGCGCTCGTCAACTTTTTAATAGCGATGGATTGTGTCTGTGAGGCAGTTTAAAGAGTCTAATTATAACTTGGATTTTTTATATCCTATATTTGTGATGTGTCTGTTATGTTCTCTTGAATAAATAAATTAAAAGTAATAATAGATGGATGTAATAGTCCTACACTTTACGTTTAAAAGAAATCTGCAAAGCTTCCTTGAAAATAAAGTTATTTAATAACATGCTTCCTTCGAAACATTGAGAGTCGAATTTGTTTACTTCCTTATTTATCACAGGCTAGCTTATATCGGGTGTTTTTTTTAGAGGTATAGAACTTTAAATTGCAATAAAACAACGATGGATTATTGGAATGACATGATTTTTTTTTATTTGAAAGATAATCTTGTGGCATTACATTTAAAATATGATTTCTGGCATATGACTGCCACGGCTGGCTCGGATATAGTCCAATCTGGATGTCCAATTTTCGATGACTTTTTTCAACATTTTTGGCCGTATATCGGCAATATATCGGCCGTATATCGGCGAATGTTGTCTTCCAAATGGTCAAGCGTTTGTGGCTTATCCGCATAGACCAATGACTTTACATAGCCCCACAGAAAATAATCTAGCGGTGTTAAATCACAAGATCTTGGAGGCCAATTCACAGGTCCAAAACGTGAAATTAGGCGGTCACCAAACGTGTCTTTCAATAAATCGATTGTGGCACGAGCTGTGTGACATGTTGCGCCGTCTTGTTGAAACCACAGCTCTTGGACATCATGACTGTTCAATTCAGGAATGAAAAAGTTAGTAATCATGTCTCAATACCGATCACCATTGACTGTAACGTTCTGGCCATTATCGTTTTTGAAGAAGTATGGGCCAATGCTGCCACCAGCCCATAAAGCGCACCAAACAGTCAGTTTTTCTGGATGTAACGGTGTTTCGACATACACTTGAGGATTAGCTTCACTCCAAATGCGGCAGTTTTGTTTGTAGACGTAGCATTCAACCAGAAGTGCGCTTCATCGCTAAACAAAATTCGCTTATGAAAATCGGGAACAACGGACGGGAAAATTGGACATCCAGATTGGACTATATCCGAGCCAGCCGTGGCAGTCATATGCCAGAAATCATATTTAAAATGTAATGCCACAAGATTATCTTTCAAATAAAAAAAAAATCATGTCATTCCAATAATCCATCGTTGTTTTATTGCAATTTAAAGTTCTATACCTCTAAAAAAAACACCCGATACTTGCAAAAGTTGTTTTGGCAAAAATTTGATGCGCAGGCGTTTTTAGGTCTTTTTAAAGAACAGGCAGCAGGCTTACTCGTTAAGTGATACCGATGGACTCTCAATGCCAGAAGGCTCGCAAATGCGCTACCGGCCTATCTTATCACGAAAAATCTTGTTTAGTTACGTGTTGAGCGAGTGTAGTGTCGGTTGTTTCCAGGCCAGATTCGCGTATTTGAACATCGATAGGAATTGGCCTTCAAAATGATTCGTTATTAATGACAATGATTATATGAGTTTAAGAGCAGTGTTGGCGTAGTGGCTTTAGCGTGCGACTCTCATCCCTGAGGTCGTAGGTTCGATCTCCGGCTTTGCACCAATGGGCTTTCTTTCAATGTGCGCATTTAACATTCGCTCGAACGGTGAAGGAAAACATCGCCCAGGGACCCAAAAAGTCGACGGCGTGTGTCAGGCACTGGAGGCTGATCACCTTCCTATTATATTGAAATGATCATAAGATTTACATATCTGTCTGCATATAGTGCGGAATAAATAACTAATAATATACTATAAGTCACATACATATTAATGTAACGAAATATAAACTCGGTTGTGCGCTTGCTAAATGCCAATCATAACTTAAATTATTTTGTTCGTTTGATTTTGTCTTAAAAAATCATAATTTACTAGATGCTTATAAAGCTATAATATTATGATGAATCACTTTGGTAAGACATGCATTCATGAAAACAGAAGAACATGTTAATGAATGCTTGGATATCGAAGTGAACGAAAACGGCAAATAGGTTTATTAGATTAAACAAAAATACTAACAGTATTTTTGTATGAAAAGTTAGCGCAATGTATTTGGAACAAAACAGAAGCACGAACATCAATTCAAATAGATCCATTTATAGAAAATGTATGAAAAATCAATGCGTTCGAACTGTTAAAAACTAACTTTATCGTCTATACGAACGCGAACAGATTTCAATATAACAATCTATTTTAAAATTATTTTTCTCACACAGAGGCTTTATTTTAAACCTTGCTTAAACACAAAATTTTCACTAACACTTCAACTTTATGCATTTACTAACACTCTTTAGCAACATCTTCTCATTTAAAGAAAAAACTTTTTAACCGGATTAAAGTTATGTATTATTATAAATTTACAATTATTTAACATAATTTTAAATTTATCCGACGTTTCGCGTGCTTTACAGCGTGCGTGGTCACCGTGAACCGCACCGCAAAGTTTTTTCTTTAAATGTGTAAAGGTTATGTCAATAAAAGACAATACTAACATCTTCTCAACTTGTCCTATGCTGAAACGGACAGTATTATTATTTTGTAACAATAGTTTTATTATAAAATCGTAAGTGTTATGTAGGAATTATTACAATTACCTAAAATCATTAATATGTCAAATGAAAACCAGCTGCCCACGACACGGAATAGTGTTAGAGCACGATTCTTTTAACTAAATGTCCTTTTTTATTATCTGTAATAAAGTTTAATCAAATAATTCTAAAATATATCGTAGAAGTGATACAGATATTAATCCCAAACCTATCCGAAGTTTAAAATAGAATCACAAAACGATCCAATTTGTAAGAAATAGATTGAATAACTTAAGAAAATCAGATTTGAAAAATCGGCCGAAAATCGTGATGCTTGAGGCGCTCCAATTCTTATACTTGTCAGTTTGACGAGAATACATGACTATTATTATGAATAATCTTCCATCTCTCGTGGTTACGCAAAACTAATTATTAATAAAAATCTTTTAGTGTTTATTCCCACCACTTTGTGGAACCAGCTGCCCACTCAAGTATTTCCGAACCAATTTCACTGAAGAAAAGAGCTTACCAATTCTGAAAAGGCCGGCAGCGCACTTGCGAGCCTACTGCCAATGGGCCATAGGCGGCGGTATCACTTAACATCACGTGAGCCTCCTGTCCGTTTGCCACTAATTACAGGCAACCAATGTACGTGTATGTGTAATGTGTTTCTATGTGTGTTTTAAACACTTCTGAAGTAATACATCGTGAGAAAACCGGCCCAGAAAATAAGTAATTTTAATATATTTGCGTATACCGTTTTACGACGCAGCGTATATTTTTTCTTCAAATTCGCTGTAACGCAGCTGTCGCTATAATATTGAATCTGTTTTAATATCCACTCAACCTGATATGTTACGAAAATTTTATGGTTCAAAGATTTTGATTATTGGATATTGAAGTGACGATATAATGAAGCTTTTTAGTTTATTTTGGGAATATTCTATACTTGTTTCGTATCCAGGCGGAGCTAGAGGCGAGGGGGTTATGACCCCCTGGGGCCTGGACAGGGTCCCTCTGTATCACAATTTTATGGATAAACAAAATAGCTTTTGTTTATTTTTAAGGTTTCTGTATAAATAGAATCCAGTTCAATTGTTGTAAAAAACAAAATGTTATTACATACATATTAGCGTCACCTCGTGACACAAGTTTCATTCTACAGTATTGTCTATGTCCTTAAATAATTTAGTTGCTTCCGATACTAAGCGAACGCATGCACATTATTTTATTATAGTTAAAGTTAAATTTCCTATGAATAATAATAGGTAATTTTACTTGGTCGTAGTTTCTCAATTAAAACCCGTCCTTTTTTTTATGGCTCTATCACGGTTTGTGCATTAGCCAGCGTCAAGTGTGAGATTTTTATAATTCGTGCTTTTTGCCTTAGAAATTCGACCATGTCCTCCATGTACGGTTAAGGCACTCGCCCGGTACCGCACAACCCTCCCAAAGGCCGAGACCAAATTTAAATTAAATTAAAACTTGCCCTCGAACCGGGAATCGAACCCGGTACCCCTCACCTAGCTGCCACTTAATAAGACCGCTAGGCTATGAGGCCCCCAAACCCGTCCTTGTTTACAAATAATAATCCTTAACGGATTCGCTTGCTTTTCGGAAATTGTTTTCGAAACAAGTATTTTAAGTAATAGTACATACTAGACAATGTAAAATCAGTCTTATTTTTAAATCTGTCTTCTTTAGTGAGCAGTATGAGATACAGATAACATATTTGGATAAAATTTTCAGGGTTACACACCACTTCACATCGCGATGCAATTTCGACGTGAGAACGTGTACAGGCTGCTAGTAGAAGTGTATAGTAAGTAATCTTGTTTGTTACCCCAAATAATATTATTCCTATAACTTGTAGATAAATTTTATAGCGGCATTGGAAATTAAAATGGAATAATAATATACACATAGGGTTAATAATGTCGTAAATATATTTGGTTTCGTAATTATTATAACAGCTACCTACTAAAAATAAATAATATGCGTTTAGGTTGCTTTTCTAATAGATGAAAGAAAAGTTGTTGTGAGATAGAAACAACTGTTCTTGTTGCATAGCTATTTAGTACTTTATCCATACATTGTGAAACAGACCCTAAATGAATTTGTTATTATACATAGGTATATATGTGTAAGTATTATATTTAACTAAGTAGGATATTTAAATATGTCAAAAAGGTAGACAGACCGGTAGAATCGACTACTAGCGTTATCGTATGCGCCATCTAGTAGTAGTTTATATAACTAATAAATGTTATTAATTTTATGTACAATAAAGCAATATATTTTAAACTAACCAATTTGACGCCATGCACTTTCGAAAATACTTATTACCATCAAATTATATTTTAAATTAAAACTTCTAATTAGATAAATTAGCACGTTATAGAATAGAGCATCAAATTAGTGTACGTTTGTATAAAAAGCAACCAAAACATTTAGTAATATCGTTTAGCGCCATCTAGTGACTGCTTTTTGTACTTTCACCGGACTACAGTCACTCATAAGTTTTGTGTAATCGGTAGATGGTGCGCTCTGCCACATTGGTGTCATCGCCAAACATGCTAGAGTTCGTTGTATTAAAAATATCTTGATGTCTGAAATATTTTAACTTATGGTAGGGGAGCCCACGATGCTAAATGGGGATTTACTCGAGCGTCGTAGAGACCTATTGAGATGCAAAGCTTAGATAAAAAGAAGAAAAAAATGTTATATGATAAATTCCTTTTCATCGGTGGGGGAAGCGGCTATAGATAGTTAAATATGTAAAAAAAAACTGTTGCATGGACATCCTCGAGCGCGTCAGATATTGATAGCATCTATGCCCTACGTATGTTTAATAATGTATGTATGTTAATCTGATCGTTTGCATGATGCGGGTGGTTGTATTTAAGGGTTGAAAATGAAAAAAAAAAAAATTATCGAGCGCGTCAGATTTTCTAAGGGAGTGTTAAGTGCACCAAAAAAAAGCTCTCATTCACTAATCTGACGATTTCGATGGGACGCAAACCCACGGCCATTTTCATAATATGCAAAAAAAAATCGCAATTTTGAAATACTCAAGCGCGTCAGGTTAAGATATATGTGGTTCATCTTTATGTTCTAAACGTACTGTCTCATAATCTGACGATTATCTAGAGGGATTCGCCTGATCTGACAAAAAAATTTAGAAAAACGATTCACCGAAAGGGCCATTCCTGCAACTTCCCGCTACTTCCATTCCTGGGCGCTTAAAATTGATATTTTGAGCTCGCTGAGTTCAAAGAAATAACATGTCTATGCATTTGAGCTCTCCCAGCTCGAAAGTCTGATAGAATTTTCATAGAACACTATTTTTGGAAATTTCAAACCGCAATAACTTTTGAATGGATCAAACAATTTTCACGCGGTTGGCGGCATTCGACGCAGTTTTATCATCATCATAAGTAATTTTGCAATTTTAATTGATAGGACCACAAATTTCGGAGTAATCCCGAAAAAACACTTTTTCGGGTTTCTTTCGTTCACGATATCTCTCGAACTAATCAACCGCTTTTGACGAGCTTGGTGGCGATCGACGTGGTTTTTCAAGCTCAAAGGCGGATTAGTTTTTGAAGTTGATCAATAAAGAAACCACTTAAAAAAAAAAATATTTCTTATTTTTTTAAGATTTTTCAAAATTTCTCAAAATCTATCGGTCCGAATCGGTTCAAATTCACAGGAAATGTAATTTTGAGGGAAATATTTAGAACGCCGTTTAGTAGAGTACGATCGGTTAAAGGAAATGTAGGCATCACGCAGCTGCACGCATTTAACTTTATCGACGATTTTTTGTTATTTCGGCTTGCGGAAATCGTCAGATTATATATTTTTCATTATTCTTGAATTATTTCCTTCAAAATAAAAAAAAATTAGCTACGCTCGAGAATGTCGAGATGACGGTTTTTTTTTACAACTTTGTTGCCCTCCCCTTTTTTTCCGTCACTCTCAAATTGTCAGATTAGTGGAATATACACTTTTTAGGATGTAATTAACTCACCCTACCTTAATCTGACGCGCTCGGGAATTTCTGATGGTCGATTTTTTTTTACTAATCTGATCTTGTCTCCTTCACGGGCGGCCTTATATATGGGCCTCATATTTTGTGGAGGTACTTAACCGGGTACAAAGTATCCCCCTATATATTAATCTGCCGCGCTTTAGTAAATCCCGAAATCCCCTCTTGGGCTCCCCTACCATATACATATATACTTATACGTATAATTTTAACTTCCTAAGGCGGTCAAATAAGTAAACCATGTAACTATAAACGGTGCGTGAAACAAGCTTTTTTTTTAAATATACAAAATCTATATACTATATAGCATATAAAATAGGTTTACATTTATTACAACCGTTTATATAAACTAGGTGGCAGAATAGTCGGGATTTTTCATTAAAAAAAATATACTTAAATAAATACTTTATTTTTTTTCATTTAAACTTGTCAAAAGTAGCCGCGACCTAATAATAAATATTTAAATGTTGTGTTACTTATAAAAATATTTTTCTTTTCCAGATGCTGACCCTAACGTCCGGGATTGGTCGGGGAAAAAGCCAAGGCACTATTTAGTTCATATGGATACCTCTTTATCTCCCGGCTCATACAGAAGTAAACAATTTTTATACTTTCTCTTAGAATGAATCCCATTTCACCTGTAAAGCTACGGTTTCCTGGAAAAGCGGTGCCGTTAACTAACGGCCGTCATTTTGCGGTTGTTAATAACGGCCGTCTTTACGGTGGCCAAGCTGTGGTTTCCTAGAAAGTAGTGCGACCGCATTCAATCGTAGTCACTCAGTACTCACTCGAGCGTAGGTCGTGCACTGGTGAAAAATGGATCATTTGGACATAGCCTTATTAGTATTTTTGGATAATGAAGAGTCATCAGAAGAAGAAAACAGTGAAATTCCAATTTCGTTCCACAAATTTTGCTTCATCTTAGCTTGACTCTTTGGATTTGATATTGTACAAACCTTCATGATTTTTAACAAAATCAATTAATTGTTCATCATTTTTGCTCGTCCAAGTTATTGTATTAATTAAATATGCGCACCGCTACACGCGAAACACAATGAATTACTGTTTATCACCGGTATTACGGCCGTCATGCCAATGACAGCACCGCTATTTGACGTTACGGGGACACTAGAAAACCTGCACCGATGTTATTTATAGACAACGTATGGGTGACGTCACCCAACGTTAAATAACGGCCGTTAGATAACGGCACCGCTTTTCTAGGAAACCGTAGCTTTAGCATGAAACTGACAAACTTCCTAGTATAATTGATTAATAATTATTTATTTGCAAACCATTGACGGTTGTAATATTTAGTTTTAGATTATTCAGGATAATTGTGTAAATATTATTATTCAGACAGAAAGCAGATTTTAATAATAATTGTCATCAGACACTATCAATATGTGGCAAACACAAATATGTCATGTATTGTATCGGATTTCTTTTGTCAGAAAAGTTGGCGTTGATATTACATCAATGCCCTCAACAACAGGGATGTTATGGAGCTCCGTAACCGAAACAATCGGATATCCGAAATAAATATATATCCATAACCGTAACCGTATCCGTTTCACAACTTTCGGATAGTTTCGGATAAGGGCGGAGTCTAAAATCTAGATAAAACTACATGTTTCGACAGGTTTTTGTTAATAATTTCATTACTCACAAAGATAATTAAAAAGAAAACATTTAATATGTTATACATAGGTTATAAGTTAATACATATGTGCAATGTATAAAGCTAAATGTTTTTGTAAAGCTATTAAATTTATTGCAATTTTATTTTAATAGATAAAACTGACGAGGATAAAACCTATATATAAAACTAAATTATTACAAGCTATTTGTATTTATACTTCAATCCAATTACCGTAACTGAAACTATCCGAAACTAACGGATAATCCGAAATAATTAAATATCCGTAACCGTAACCGATATAATTTTATTCCTATATCCATATTCGTATCCAGATCCGAAATATCATATCCATAGCATCACTACTCAACAACGCCACAACTTTTTTTCATCGTTTAGAAATTCGCAAGTATTTGTATGGTGTGTGATTGTTGGTGAATGTGATATATTATTAATGATGATGATGATAAGCTCCTTTATGATTAATTAAATTAAATTCAGTTGTTGACATACACAAGAGCTGTCGATGTCTCCATGGATCTTGGCGCTTTTGAACTCTTTGTTGGGGTTGCAGGTTTGGAGAGGAATTCTCAACACCATACATTACCGTCTCCAAGTATTCCGATTTCGCCTTATATACCTCAATATCTTTATGAATATTCAAGTAAGATTGGTGAAGGTTGTGATGTCCGTGTGTTTATGTCAAATAAAGAATTCTATTGTTTATTGTTAGGTCGACCAGTAAAGACAAAATTGGACAGCATATTTATTTACACTTACACATACAATAACATACATATAAAAAAGCAGGTAACATAAGTTATTAGGCAACGGGCGGCCTTATCGCTAACAAGCGATTTCTTCCAGGCAACCCTAGTATAGTAAAATATTTAAAAAAACATCTACAGAGGATCAAGTACAAGAAGTACATAAATAATTTTAAAAAAAGATCGTAAAATAACATGTTGCACTTACTATAGCTAAATTAAACTAAAATCTAAAATAATCTAATATATAAAATTCTCGTGTAACAATGTTTTTTACCATACTACTCCGAAACAGCTCAACCAATTTTTATGTAATTTTTAATGCATATTCAGTAAGTTTGAGAATCGGACAACATCTATTTTTCATCCCCCTAAATGTTAAGAGTGGTCCCACACCTAAATTTTATTGTTTTTATGATACAGCATACAAAAACACATACAACCCGTAATTGTCATCCCTCTACGATCAACCCCTATTTTTTATCATAGTAGATAATTATTTTTATTGAACTAAAAAAATGTTTCCTAGAAATAATATACAGTCCAAAACGACGGTTTGCCGGGTCAGCTAGTAATAATATATAAAAAAAAGTTAATCCTAGGATTATCGAGTCACAACTGATATATATAAGTAGCTAATTACGACGCAGAAGATAAATGCTCAAAAAGAAGATTTTTAAATAAATTTAAAGTCAACTCGTCTGATACCAATAGGTAAGGAGTTCCAAAGCAGAAGAATTTGCACAGTAGAAGTGTGATAGAATAAACATAATATTTAGTAGATTAAACATACAAAATATGAAGCAGTTTTGGTGTAGTGGTATCAGCATGTTATTCTCATTCTTGAGGTCGTAGGTTCGAGCCCAGGCTGTTCACCAATGTAATTTCTGTTTTTTTTAAAACGCTCGTATAAAATTGTAAAGAAACCGAGTTGCCATATACCCAAAAGTCGGCGGCGTATATCAGGCGCAGAAGGCTCATTTACGTTCCTATTTGATGAAAAAACCAAGGGTCACGAAACATACAAAAATCTTAGTTCCAGACCTTTTGTTCTTCCACTTATTTAAAAAAAAATAATAAATCAGTAAAAGAACTTATCAGCCTGTTAATAACGTGAAACTTAGATAACAGTAGTAAAATATTGATGCATGTAGTAATTTAAACTCGCTAATTGGTTAAAAAAAAAACTTTGTACCCAAGAAATAATAAATATACTTATTCATAAAAATTATATCAATTTAATCACCTTTATTACTGAAGTACTAATTCGTCTCTTTCTGTCAAATTGTAGTAACGCTGTGATGAAAAGAGAGATGTGTACTTTAGACAAAACGTTGCAATTAGATATGTTATGAATAATTAATTGTCTCTTAGGACGAGTTTTAAATAATTTTACCAGACCGAGATCGCAGACGAACCCTGGTCGTGCTTATAGTGTACATCCAGTTAAAATTAGATGTAGAAATTCTAACTACGAATTTCTACAATTCTTCTCACGTACTTACCTAAAATACTGAATCAAAATTTTGTAATTTTTACTTCACTAAAAATGACTTCATTTTTACCGGTCCATTTAAAACTCATAATTTTTCCACAATAAATTATTTTTTTGTTTACAATTGTTTTTTTTAGTTTTGTGTTCTATCTTTCTTATATTATTTCTGTGTTTTCTTAGAAAAAGAGGGGTTTCTTCGCATTGGCTCCCTAAACGTTCGCGTAAAGAAGACGACAGAAGCGTTCAGTAACTTCCTAGGAGTAGGTGCGACCAGGTCTTCAGCGTATGTGCCGAAGTCAGCCCGAGAGAGAGAACTTGATAGAAGATCAGATGATAGCGATCAGCTTAAATCGTGGGGATCGGCAGATAATATACAGGTACTGTCTGCGGGTTGTGTTTAATAATTACATTTTGTGTTCATGTCTAATCAAATGATAGTTATAATAATTTCAGTAAAAACAAATATTATGTCTAGGACATTGTCAATACATAATATTTTCTGAAACAACGCCATCTATGAATGTAGTCTATGATTAGTTCACTTGTCTTAAATTTCAAAATTAATGGTCCAAACTGGCATCGACAACTTAGTTTATTTGGTTTCCGCTAGATGGCTCTATATCATATTACCAAGCTTACATAATACGTAGAATATCCAATAGATGTCGCCACTGTATCTTGAACTTATGACACAGTAAAAGTTACTTAATATATCGATACCTCCCACGTAAGTTGTTGTATGCCACAAAAATGCTATTTTGCTTTTTTGCTGAAAAATATCCTAATATGGATCAATATATCCATTCAAAGTAAAAAAACGACAAAAATACCATTTTTAAAGGATTTGTCAGACGCATAACGTTGTAATTTTCAAACGCGAACGGATTACACCAATGTATATCGACGTAGGAAAGCATATTTGCTGTAAGTAGACAAAATACCTAAAGTGACTTTTCGCTGCCATTAGAATCAGAAAAAAAAACCGCATCGAATGTCCTGGGTCCTGTGCCTCTACGATGAAAAAAAAATTACATACGCCGTTGAAAACGCCCGTACTTATATTTTTTTTAGCAAGATTAAATGCTGTATGTAGACCAAAATCCAGTCATTTTAGACAATTTGTACTTACAGCAAAAGAAAAACTGCATTTTTTTCTTTACAAATACTACTACTTTACATGTACTTACTTCTTCCCATTTAAAAACTTAACGCTACTTACAGCATTTCTGCGGCGTGTGATTTTTACATTCGTTTACTTACAGCAGTTTTTTTTTTACCATTTACGACATTTTTTTTTCAAGCAAACATTATATTACCAAATGACCCACTGCATTTCTAGATCTAATCATAATTATAAACTAATCTTACATCTTGAATTGCAATTGAAAGTACCCAAATACATAAATGTACTGCATACAGCATATTTACCGCCTGTAAATTGATAATATTTCCGCGCGTACATTTTTCTTCCTTAGTTACAGCGTTTTAAAGGTTTGTGATTTAAAAAACTGTTTGCTGTAACTAGCCAAACACGTAGTTATAGTAACTTTGGATAAAAAGTTTACATTGCAAATGGTGACTGGCAGTTAAATAAATATATGTTTCAAAAATGGTAGCAATATCATGGATAGGTTCGACACTATTAATTTTTTTCCAAAATTAATTAAGTTTTTTTGGCTCTGGTGAACAATTGCAATATGTCTACTTACAGCAAATATGCTTTCCTACGTCGATATGCCTATGCATTTGTGTACGCGGGGCGCGGGGTGGATAGAATCACGCGCTCGCGCCTCGTATTGGTAATATACAACAGAGTAAGACTTATGTTTATGAAACTACTAACTTTCATATAACTACTTTTAGGGGCCTTATAGCCTAGCGGTTTTATTAAGTGGCAGCTAGGTGAGGGAGGGCAAGTTTTAATTTAATTTAAATTTGTTCTCGGCCTTTGGGAGGGTTGTGCGGTACCGGGCGAGTGCCTAAACCGTACATGGAGGACACGGTCGAATTTCTAAAGACAAGCACGAATTATAAAAAATCCTATACTTGACGCTGGCAAATGCACAAATCGTGCCAGAGCCATAAAAAAAATATATCATATACCACAAGTGATGCTATCTGGGCGCCGCGGTATAATGTTGTTTAGTATCAGATGCAACAGCTGGTTTAACTTCTAGTCCGGAGTAAAATGTTGTATGAACAATATCTCCGCAAATAGACATATTACTTAAAATGTCTTTTAACATACTTTAGAAGACTAATTACATTACATTAAATACGAAATTTTAAAAAGATGCAATAATAAATGCAGATTTTGGTAAATTTGCAGTTTTGGAGATACAAAAACTTACGTGGGAGGTATCGATATAAAACAGTGTTTCTTGGAACACTTATAACTCGAGAACGGTAGGATCGATTTTAATGATTTATAGAGTAGCAGAATAACTATTAAAACATTGGTTGGTTGAAGAATAACACACGATTTCCAATTCAAAATCTTCATGGGTTTTGTAACTGTAAAGCATTTAAGGTTCATCCCGTCGATACTGTAAACTCTCCCCTCAACTGAACATATTTAATTAAAGATAATGGCGTATTTTACATGTAAAAAAAATTAGAATAATGTGAGTAATGAATGATGATTGATATATTTGGCTGACATGTTTGTAATGTTGAGAAGCGCAATTCGGTAATAGGGAGCGTTCAAGTATTACGTCACGCAATTTTTAAATATAATTGAACCCTTCCCCGTGTAGTGCGCCGTAATGGTCTAAGATCCCGATATACAACGACCTTCACCGAGATGCTTATTTAATGAAACGTATTTTATATTTAATTTAATATGTCAATAAATATAATCCATATGGGTTGCCTAGCAAATTTCAGTCCAGAGAAAAAAATACCAGTTTGAAAAAGATATAAATAAAAAACCAAAAACTTGGTTTTTTGAATTTTTCACCTAAATTTTGAGGTTATGTAAAAAAATTGCAAATACAAAAGTTGTAGATCTTTTTATGACCTACAACTTTGCCATTTAGTTTTCTTCGATAGGACTTTGTTTTGCCGGAAATCGAGATAAACCGTTTTTTACCCTTAAAGAGCATACTCCTCCCTCAGAGGCCGGCAACGCACCCACTAAAATGGGTGTAAATGGGCTGCGATGATTGTTCTTGGACGTCCTGTAGACTCGCCTGCGCCCTTATCATATAAAAAAATACCAAGGAAGTTAGATATTATGTATTAAGTACTTACTGAGGCTTTCTTACTAGGCTACTACTACTACTGGGATTCTCATTCCATAGCTTCGAAAACTGGCTTTGCACAAATGGTCTTTCTATGTGCGCATTTAACACAGTATGTGGTCGTTCAAGTATTACATAAGCATTATAGCGAGACATGATATTCTTATTTTGATGACATCGGGGCTGGGAGGTAATTATTTAATTTTTACACATATGGCAACCCGCACATTGTCTATGCTTGAAAACTAAATGCACTTTCGAGGATTTCTAAAAATCCTCAAACAAATTGACGTTCATAAAGAAATATGAAGAGCGATGTCGTCCAAGTAGATACAAACACCAGTGTTAATACAAACAACAGTTAAAATAAATATAGTTTAAAAAAAAACTATAAAACACGCTTTTAAAGCACAGGAAACTAATTTAGGCTGAAAATGGTAATGAACAAAAAATACTGGTTTTATTGTGAAAAAGCGTGGGTTGCTCGATAGACGAAAAATATGGCACAGAGCGCCCCACGCTTTTTCACAATAATACCAGTATTTTCAGCCTAAATTAGGAATTATTTTTCACTTTTTAGTTTGATGTGCTTTAAAAGCGTGTTTAATAGTTTTTTTTAACTATATTTATTTTCCACTTTTTAGTCCTAGCAGCAATACGTGTTGTCTCAATTTAATCGTATTGCTTTGTGGACTTTAAAAAATTTCATTGTTTTTTCGAGATAAACCTATGAAATTATTATATTGTCGCTGATTCTTTATAAGTGTACAAAGTTTGAATTAAATCTGTCCGTTTAAAGTGGGTCAAAATCGAGTCCGAAGGAGTCGGTTACATACATACATACATACATACAGGTGAAGCTAATATAAAGCGTGTAAAAATACAAATCAAGAAAGAATTAAATAAAACTATTTGAATCATTTATTGAATTATAGGTACTGTGTCCTAATTCTATTAGCCGAGGCCAGAGAACCAAGAAATACGTAAAAGCTCTGCAATATCAAAGGTAGCGACATAACCTATTAATTGGAGAGTTTTTGCCAACTTTTGTAAGACGAGCTGGGATGTGAAAACATCTTAGATTGTACAAACGACTGCCGACCCGAGAAACTTGTATGGATATACATTAAAGTTTTCTAGAAATGCAGAACTCTGTTAATTAGCTTAAAAAGGTATAAGCAACTCATATTCCAAGTTATAATTAAAATGTATCCTATCCTCGTATTAACTCAAAATTGCACTATTTATTTTCGAAATATAAATGGTATAAAAACTTCTTTTGCACCTTGATGAGACTCGCTGAATGTGTTAAAAATACATTGGAGACCAGATACAACTATTGAACTCCAATTCGCTTCTAAAGAGGCTGGTAAAGATAGCAACAGCGACACTGGGACTACCTTTTATTCTGGAGATAAATCTAGAAAGCTTTGTGGATATTTTTATTAGGATTTACGAGCTTCCTAAAACTTAGTGAACGATGTATAATGACTATGACTTTGTTTGATGGTCATCGGAAGATTTTCAGATTTGAATTCAGGAACGCATTGAATTTCTATATTACAGGTCTTTGACCGCTGACCAATTTATTAAGATGACTCCAGTGGCATAACTATACCATCTGGGGCCCGTGGCAATTCTCTTGATGGGGCCTATCAGTAAAAATCGTCACGTTTAATTTTAATAAACTTCGAGATTGTTGTAAAATGGGAAGGGTCTGTAGTCCCCAAGCTAGCCCAATGCTTATTGGAGACTTCACATTCTTCCAAAGATATTCTACTTTGGGCAGGGGCCCGTTGCATTTTGCCAGCCCTGCCACCCTATTGTTACGCCATTGGATGACTCCACAAAGCCCTGTTCACAGTCTCTGTGACTTTTGTTTTCTTGCTTAATTCAAATTGTGATGTAAAATAAATGAAATTTTCTTTCAGCCGCTCAAAATCATCGTGAATTTACTCTTTTTCTCATATTATCTGCTGTCTAAGTTATGCTAGAATAGTTGCAGTTGTCTCTTAGAGCTGATTTACACAGGGTCAGTAACTGACTACAAATTCGAGGCAAGTCAGTGCTGACCCGAAAAACCCCTGTGTAAACTGATTTGAAGTCAGTACAGTGGCTTGAAGTCAGCGCTGACTTGAATATTCGGACACGAATATTTAAAAGTCAGTTGGCGCCCCCCGCCACCCGCGCACCCCCGCGCCAGCCAAATAAACCCCGTGTAAACAGACAAGTCAGTGCGTGGATAGTCACTGCCGCTGCGTTGTAGAGTGACCACGTTTTTTTCACTGGCGATAAAAATGAATCTTAGCGAAGACGAAACCTTAAAATTGGTGCAATTATATGGCCAGTTTGTACTCCGCACGATCTTCAAATCGCAATTGCTTCAGCAACAAAGCAGAGCCACCAGTTTCGTTCCTATCGTCAATCCATTTTCTTACCCATTGTCGTTTATTTTTAGTTATCTCATTTTCTACCATTTCTATTAACTCATTCAACAGCAAAATTGATAAATTTTTCAACAAATAATTAAATCGTCGTTTCAGTTGTTTTCGCAAATTCATTTTTCCCACTGACTTCACACACGTGTGCTCATCGTGAGAAACGCACCACTACTACTTACTTCATGTAAACAGTTAAAGTCAGTCGCGGCGCCGACATTGGCGCTGCGACTGACTTGTCTACTGACCCTGTGTAAATCAGCCTTTAAGGTTTGGCCTCTATGTACAGTTTAAGCTCATCCATGTAAGAATCCCTTACATCACTCAACTTTGAGGGTGAACACGCTGCAGCACTCGGATTCTTTTGCCTTACTGGGGTGCTATTATTTTTCTTTTTTTATCCTATTGCAATTGGAATACTTCGAAAAAGCTTGTGTTTGCTATATTCTTTGTGAAAGTTCTCGGGAAAGACCCAAGCATTGGTAATGCCCAGAACACAGAGAACAAACTTTGTCTTCACTTGGCTTCACTATCTTGTTGCAGGCATTGCATTTCATTTCTTTATCAATTTTTTTAATTTTTTTTTATTTTCGCCCATGGCGCAGGCTATAGTCTTTCAACCATACCGCCTAGTCTTTCGTAGAATTTTTCCTTTATTTATATATTAGATTCATTTGTCTTTCGTAGAATTTTTCCTTTATGTATATATTAAATTCATTTGTCTTTCGTAGAATTTTTCCTTTATTTATATATTATATTCATTTGTCTTTCGTAAGTTTCAATTTCTTTTCAAATCCATGTTTTAACTTTTAAGTTATGTCAAATCGTTATCAGGTTGTGTCAAATGTATTATCAGTTGTTTTGTCAGTGGTCGAATCCGTTTTCTTTATCAAGTTTGTTTAACGTAACCGAGAGAAATATTATATCCGTGCAAGCTTGTGCACTTTGACAATCTAATCGATCTTCTCGTCACTTTTCAGTAGTCTGTGCTTGTCAGTTCATGTGTCAACTGTCAGTGAATGTGACTGTATAACAAAGTTGTAATTCAAGAAAATAATACACAGCATAGCAATAAAAATAAGCATATCTTGTATTATTGGAATATTTGTATCTCATATTTGTAATGCAAAAATTATTAATATCAAATTTGTAAATACTTTATAAATGTTGTGTGTTTCGTTGAAATGATAATGAACGTGAAACTTTGATAGTTCTTGACTTTAAGAACACTTCTCTCAACGAACAACCTCAGTTAATATTTTTAAAAGCACTTAATGGTTGTACCTATACGCAGTTTTAAGCTTGACACTTGACACATTTTAAGAGCTTTGCTTCCATATGCTCACTAGGGGGAGGGGGAAAAATAAATGTAGTTTTCTTACGTAATACTTGAACGATGACAGGGGAAAAGAAGCATAAATCTGATTGCTTTTCTTACCAATTGTTCAGATTTTCCGGGATTTTTGATTATTAAAAACTATTTTTCATCTAAATCTGTTAATTACAGAAAGAAGACAAAATGCTTCCACCAATGAATAGCAAAGTTCGTAGGCGCGGTGCGAGCGGAAGACGAGGTGTTGCGTCTCACAGCCGTAGTACGCCATCTACGCCTGATCAGGTATTTAAACATATAATAATATGATTGGACAATTCACACCAATTGACCTAGTCCCATGCTAAGCTGGTGAAGCTTGTGTTATGGGTACTAGGCAACGGATATACATACACATTATAGATAGATAGACATATTAATACATACTAGCTGCCTGGGCAAACGTCGTTTTGCCATGTATATCATTTATAATAAAAAAATAGGGGTTGATCGTAGAGGGGTGAAAGTTAGGGGTTGTATGTATTTTTTAATGCTGTATCATAAAATAAATAAAAACATAAAAAAATATCTAAATATAAAAAAAAATAGGGGTGGACTACCCCTAACATTTAGGGGGATGAAAAATAGATGTTGGCCGATTCTCATAGATACCGGATAAGCACAAAAAATTTCATCAAATTCGGTCAAGCCGTTTCGGAGGAGTATGGCAACGAAAACTGTGACACGAGAATTTTATATATTAGATTTAAACACCCAAGACCTAATCACAACACCAAATACTCATCACATCGATGTTTGTCTCAGCCGGGGATCGAACCCAGGACCCATGGATTCGCAGTCAGGGGTACTAACCAATAGACCAATGAGCCGTCAGATATTTCTGTATGAAGTTTGACATATTCATACAACCAAAAATGATCACCCATGCGAAGCCGGGATTGGTACATATTTTTAGAGTAGTTTTTAAACTCCAGTTGTCTTTGTTATGTGGTTCATTTTTAATTCCATAAAGAATAGAATAGTTGAAAGTAAGAAGATTTTGTTTCGGCTGTAATAATTTTAATATGAGCGTGCGTGGCGTGCGACTCTAATCCCTGAGTAGTAGGTCCGATGTGCTTTCAACAGACATTAAAATATGTTTATTAAGAAACATAAGATACATATATCACTAATATTAGGTTCATTGCGGTCTGTGTGCCAATTTAACCCTCGTAGGATGAAAGAAGACAGCGTGAGGAATGACCTAGACCCATAAAGTCGACGGCGTGTCAGGCACAGAAGGCTGCTTTAAAAAAAATATCCTCTGTTTTTTTTCTACATTTTTTGACCTCAATACAATTTTAATAATAGCCATCACTATCCTCAAAATTTTGTTAAGTTGGTTAGAAACTTTACGATGACGCCGTTCATTTACATTGATTACAAACTTTCTAGCCTCGAGCACAAATCGGTGTTGATAATGGTGACTCGGATTCTGATACAGCAGCAGGATTCCATTCAGCATGGAGACAACAGCGCGCGTCACAAAGCTAGATTAAATAAAAAAACGAGATTTTTTTCTTTTACTTTTTTGGTAGTACTTTTGTTCATGTATGAGATTAGAAGTTGCTTTTTTTTAATTAAATTAAATGTTATAATTATATGAAAAGTTATTGTTTATTTGGTTGTAATTTAAGCCGAAATAAAGCAACTAATACATATTATATTTAATAACCGAATTAGAGATTTTTTTGTAGTTGCTACAAATCAAATACAACAGTTATTTTAAAAGCTTTTCCTATTATGTTTCGTTAAATACACACACGTTTCCATATATATTTGTGTATTTATAAAATGCAGCTACTGTTTGCTTTATTTCGGGAAATTTTATAAACATTCCTTACTATTCTAATGTAAATAAGTCTTAATATATCACAAAAATCATTATTTGTAAGATTTGATTTGAATTGTATAAAACGGAACTATTTATGGTTGACTCAATTTTCGTACGTGAAACATTCCTTTCTATACTTTTCTATATTTAATTGTAATAAATTCAAAAGTTATGAAATAATTACAAATATCATTATGACTATGGAATATGTAAGAAAGACTTCGATCGCTATAATCAAGGGTCCTTCAAGAAAAGAGGGTACCGATTCTTAATACCCCGGCATCCGACCGTGACCTTGGCATTGGGAGTCTCTCCCTGTTCTATAAAAAAAAGGGTGCGTGTATGTACGCGCGTAAGAAGTTATACTTCTTTGGCATTATTAAAAATAGTTTTTGATTGCATGCAAATAATTAATTACAATTAAACAATAAAAGACTGGAAAAGGAGTCATTATAGTCAATAAAGTTCAGTTTACGTTTGAAAAATTAAATAAATAAATATTTATTATTATTCTCTTGCATTAAGTGTAACATAAATTCTATTATTATTCGAATGTTGTTTTTAAATTATGTTTAATGCCGTAGCATCTTCCGTGGGCAACTTCATTCTGTTAATTTAATGTCACGGTGCGCGCGCATCGTAAGATTTCACTCTCATCAATTTTTCATAACGCGCCTAAATAAGTATAACTTCAAAAAAAACGCTTTAACTCCCATACCTATATGAAAAATGTCTCGTATGCGGTTTTTCGGTACGCTTGCGGTGACTACATTGCATATCTTTGTTTATCTATTTCGTGTTCTTAGAGATCACAGGCATAATTTTCCTTTGTTATAGCTGTCTCTTTTTCTTAGATATTGTTAGAGAAGGACAATCAATTTTGCTGTGAGTTTGATAACGCCTTTATTGCTTAGTGATAAGATGTATTTTACAAATTGAATGAGTCTTAAGAAAATTGACTTGTATATTAAGGAACTATACATTCCTATTTTAATCAATTACTTGAGATTGTTAATCTTACATTTTAAATATTTTTGCTTTTATTATTGTAATAATAATTCTACGTTCAGAGACATTCTTAGCGCTGTGTTTTAAACGTATCTTAGAAGTTCCTTGGATAAGACTTTACTTGTAATATTGTTATTAAACGCTAAACCACGATTTATTAGTATTATACTCTGACAAAGACATTACAATTTTCGTCGTCAAGTATTATTATATTTTAATACAATAAATAAAGTTACATACATACATTCGTTTCATTGTCTCCTATAGTGATAAAACCATTCTTATTTATTATATTTTTTAATTAATTTCATAGATTTTTAATAATATATCTATTAGCTATAGGGAGCGAATTTTTTGGAGATTATTGACCCCCCCCCCCCATGTAACTCGCCGTAACGTTTTTCAGTACCCAAGTATAGTAAAACGTTTCGTGACCACCTAGTGACTCTTTTTATGGGGTGTACGTCGAAAATAATATTAACAATAACGCGTAATTCGATCCCCGCCCCGCAGCGTAACGTTTTACAAAAGGAAAAAAATTCGTTGCGTAATACTTGAACGCTCCCTAAGTAACGATATTTTTTTCGGATCAGAGTCCTGGTCAATTCATGCAGCAGACCGAAAAAAGATAGTGATCATGTTATAGAATAATGTTGTGAATACCATGGACGGCAAAAAGATACAATAAGCCCATTCTCAATTTTGGCCATATTGCCAGGAGATAACCAAATAGTCTTGATAACGGTAATGGTACGGAGTAGTGATGGCAGGAGAGGTCGGGGTCGATCGCCTACCAGTTGGTTTGGCCAGGTAAAGACAGTTATGGGTCTTTTTTTTTTAAAGACAATTCACACCAATTGACCTAGTCCTATGCTAAGCTGGTGTTATGGGTACTAGGCAACGGATATACATACATATTATAGATAGATAGACATATAAATACATATTTAAACACCCAAGACCTAAGCACAACACCAAATGCTCATCTCATCGATGTTCGTCTCAGCCGGGGATCGAACCCGGGACCCATGGATTCGCAGTCAGGGCTACCGACCACTAGACCAATGAGTCGTCAACATCTCTTATGCACTGTGAGACAAGCTGAGGATAAAGTGGTATGTAGACAACAAAGTCAAGTCAAAATCATTTATCATTCATATAGCTAACACAATGTACACTTATGAACGTCAAAAAGAAATACATATTAAATGCTTCTAATTTTACATTTACTGCCAGTTCTCAAATCAAGGGCGTAGAACGAAAGAGAAGTACTGGCAATAAACTCCGCCACTCTTTTTAATCGCCAAGTTTTTTGAAGTTATACTTCTTTAGGCGCGTTATGAAAAATTGATGACAGTGAAATTTTACGATGCGCGCGCACCGTGAGTTGCCCACGGAAGATGCTACGGCATTGGACATAATTTAAAAAAAAACATTCGAATAATAATAGATTTTATGTTACACTTAATGTCAGAGAATAATAATAAATATTTATTTATTTAATCTTTCAAATGTAAACTGAACTATAATGACTCCTTTTCCAGTATTTGATTATTTAATTGTAATTAATTATTTGCATGCAATCAAAAACTATTTTTAAAATCTAACGACAAATAATACATTTTGACTATCTGAACAATGCTCTCTCTTCGATTGTCCAATGGTTTAGTATGAATAACCTTCTACTTAATGAAAAAAAAAAACAAAATGCATTAAATTTTGTGCAAAAAATATTATATGGTTATGTCCATAATATATCAAGTATCCACTAGACCAATTATAAAGAATTGAATCTGGATGATACAACTGTATTTCTTGGAATCACCAAGGATTCAAAACATCAGTGGTCCCTTCATATTAACGGATTGGCGAAGAGACTTAGATCTGCAGCTTACGCGGTTAAAAAAATTCGCTCACTAACTGATGTCAATACAGCTAGACTTGTTTATTTTAATTACTTTCACAGCTTAATAATGACTTATGTCCAGTGGCGTAGCTACCTAGGGGCTAGGCGGGGCAGTGCCCCGGGGCCCTCAGGCTCAGGGGGCCCTCGAATCCTCACCAGGAATCTCGATCGTTCTGAACTTTTGGAAATTTCTCCCATTTTCAAAATAAATATGACAGGTTGCAACCCCATTTTAATCAAGAAATTAATTTAAGAGAAATTCAAAAGTTATAAGTTATAGGGAATTCCCCTAAATTCTTTCTGTAGCTTGGCAGTGTTGTCAATTTGACGGATAGTTTATATAATAAACCCTTGAATCTTTTGTATTTCAATTCGCCAAACCTACACCAAGTATTAATTGTAATTTATGTTGTTACTGTTTAGTATTTTTATTACCTGCCTTGCACAAAAAAGAGCTTAAGTAGCTTAGCATTTTTAAAGTATTTGTATATTTCATATTTTTCTTTGATAAAACCTAATCAGTTTACATAGCAGTGGGGCCCCATTTTGTTTTGCCCCAGGGCCCTTGGTCACCTAGCTACGCCACTGCTTATGTCGAAACTATTTTCATCCTGCAGAAGAGGGCTATTCGTGCAATCTATAATTTAAAATGTAGGGAATCTCTGAGAGATAAATTCAAGGAAAATAATATATAACCTTTCCGTCGCAATATATTTATGAAAATATTATGTATGTACTATGTATACAAAAATAGTGATAAGTTTACTAGAATAGAACATACAGACAATGCACGTATACTCGGAACAAACGCAGGCTGCAATTTCCCCTTACTAGACTATCTAAAGTTAGGTCAAAGTAAAGTAATCTAAAGTAATTCTTTTTTGGGAAAAGAGATACTCTTCTTTAATAAAATCCCAGAGGCTCTTTTATCTCTGCCTTTTAATAATTTTAAGAAATGTTTTAAAGAAAAGCTGTGTAAAAAGGCTTACTATAATGTTAACGATTATCTAGTTGATAAAAGGGCCTGGGACTAGTGCTAGACAGGCTACTTCTAATTAATTTGCGATATTTGTTTTAAAATAAGTGTTGTTTGATGATTTGCTATTTTAAAAGAGTACCGAGAGTTTTTTACGCCGGCTTTTTCTCTCGGCCTACACCCTCTGTCTTCTTTGCCGATGAGTAGGGATTATAAATTTACAACTATTTTACATAATTTTAAATTTTTCCGAGTCGATACCAACTCCGGGGAAATAAATACAGATACTACAACTTTTTCTACAGCTGTGATACTTTTTGACATTCAACACCTATCTCAGTCATTGTGACCACGCACGCTGTAAAGCACGCGAAACGTCGAAAAAATTTAAAATAATTGTAAATTTATAATAATACATAACTTCAATCCAGTTAAAGGAGTTTTCTTTAAATGTGTAAAAGTTATGTCAATAAAAGACAACTTCTACTTATGTTATAGACATAGACATAAAATATGTTACTAACGAAACACACAGCAGCAGTGTTGGCCTTAGTGGCTTCAGCGTGCGCCTCTCATACCTGAGGTCGTAGGTTCGATCCCCGGCTGTGCACGAATGGACTTTCTATATGCGCTTTTAACATTTGCTCGAACGCTGAAGGAAAACATCGTGAGGAAACCGACATATCTTAGACCCAAAAAGTCGACGGTGTGTGTCTGGCACTGGAGGCCGATCACCTACTTGCCTATTAGATTTAAAAATTATCATGAAACAGATTCAGAAATCTGAGGCCAAGACCTAAAAAGAGGTTGCAGCCCCACTGATTTATTTTATTTTTCACACACAAAATAATAATAATCAAAAAAGAAAAATAACTAAATTATATATATATTAATTATATATAAGAAAAAAGGAATAAGGTACATTTTACGAGTGTAATGTTTGAGTGTTGTGGTTGTAACTGGCCCTGGCACAGCATAATGCTTTCAGTTTATAGGAGGTAATGTTACGTAAAAATGCGATTGAATATAGGAACCTAAACTCATCAGCGTCTCAATTGGATCTTTTTTAAAAAGTTCGTGGTGGGCCCCCAGGTTATAAATGTCGTATAAGAGCGGTATGCAGATATATATATTTTATACATTATACATACATATCTAATGAAAAAGGACATTCACGCTGGTACTACAGTAGCCATTGTGTCGAGAAGTCCCGTAAAATAGCTGACGTCACTGGGAAAATACTTGCAAAATTTACGCAATAATCCTGGTAATAGAATAATAAATAATAAAAGCAAAAGACGGCAACCTACACGCGAGCCTTAAGTCCTTGTAGAACCCAAGGGTAGGGCAAGTGGGTTTATTGATTCCTGGAAAGTTTTCTATTTGTACTTAAAATATTAAAACGCCCATCCCATTGTTTATTTCCAGGAATAATACTTCTAATATAATTATTAGATCATTGGTTAAGAATGATCTCTGAGGTGCTTTTAAATTTCGTCTGTCCAATATGACTTTTCTAAGTACACTTAACACATCTCATATGGTGAACAACTTCGCGAGGATATCAAGTTTTACGCCTAAAATCCACGAACAAAAGGTTGTTTATAAAATTACCAAAATACAGTTGAAGCGCTGAATTATTATTACATACCAAACTATTCATTGACGTCACGATTGCTTAAAATAAACATGAGCCCTTACACACACAAAATTTATAAAATTTCTACATAATTGTCTAACCAAGCCGTGCAGATAACGTCTAGGTGATTAATAATTTACAAAGTCTTTGTTTCCATGCGTCAGACTATTGTTCTGGAAGCAATTACATTGTTCCAGCCAATAATACAAATTTTCTCGTAATAAAATAAATTAATATTTCTTGTCTATTTCTAGCATTTTAATCGGTTCGCGCCCTTCGAGCTACAAGGAGCTTTGTACAAGGTTTAGTTTATTTCCGTTAGTATCCACGTTTTCACAAGTTATGTCTAGAAATAGCAAAAGCCAACTGTAGCTTCGTGCTTCCATCTTTAAGCTTTGAATTGTAAAGAGAAAAATGTGTAGATACCAATTATCTACTTTACATCAGACGAGGGATTTACAATTCTAATAATACAACCTCCCACTGAGTTCAAGTTTATACAGAAAATTGTATTTGAAAATTAGTAGTACCAGCGAGTTTATAAAAATATAATTTATTTTCCAATAATATTTGTGCAATGATAAAGAATTTTGCCGAGTCGGCACAGCTAGTAACACTCTCTTATGTATTGAGAGTAACACGACGAGTGATACAACCATAGTACCTTTATAGAGGATTTATATATTAACAGATAATAGGCAAGAATACAACGGAAATAGTTATCAAGATAATTTCTAGTCGAACTAATATATTTTCCTTAATACCAATTAAGTTATGTCTTAATTAGAGAAAGTAAATATTATATTATAGAAGTACACTACTTCATCTAAAGATTTTCCGTCGTGAATATTTATCCCTCTAATGATCAGATTTTGTATCTATTTTCGATGTTGTTTTATAAAGTATTATTGAAAATAACAGCGCTAATACCTTCGAGTAAATTTATGTAATTTATTTTTTAATTGATAAGTTAAGTATTCGGCTTACGGACATACTTAGAGTCGTTCATTATGGGTTATTGTTGCTTTTGAAATTTTAAATAAAGTACCATAATAGCCTTTTGATTCCTTTACTGCCTTGTATTTAGTCAAGCAAAATCTTGTATTCTTCTTTAGACAGAGGTTGACCTTTCACCTAATAAAACACATTAATATAACATTACTATGATAAATTACTCAAGAGCGGGAAATCAGCGTCATAGGCTCATAGTATTATCTAATAGAAATATAAAAAGACCAAATACACATCCATTACGACAGAGATTGTTGATGTGTAATTTTGATATTATGTTATACTTAACCAAACGACACATATGTTTAGAAAATAGCGCGCACAAAGTTCCATTGCGCCATGGGTTATCACTTGTCACAAAAATGAAACGTTCCGTTTTTTACTAAGCTGTGATTTACCACAAAAAATAAACTATCATATTTAGTATTTTAGATAGAAAACTTTAACGTTTTTATTATTAGCTACAACTATATTTCATTTCGTACCAAAAACACCTTTCAGTATGTTTGAACAAACATATTGCATAGAACGAAAATGTCGAGAGGGAAGGATCACGCAAAAGAATCTTTCGTCGAAAACACAATCGGATAGCAGATTTGTTATGGTTAGCAGATTGGAGATCGATCAATAGATATGAATCCAAGGTGGTTTATAATCTGAGATGCATTACTAATTGTGGGCGTTAATTACCCTTACCTTGTTACATATCTAATTATATATTAATTAATCTGCTATTAGATATAACTTAATGATGCCCTCTACGGCTGTTAGCCAGTAAAATCAATAATCTCCAGGCATATGTAAATGGAGATTTTCCATAAATAATATCGCAATTACACAACAATCGATCTCACCTCATGCTCCTTGGATGGGGTGATAGTGTGTAAAGTTAAATCCATCATGTTTCAAATATTTTCGCGTGCCATGTTTCCCAAGCCACTAATAGTTGTTTTTTTTATAACAGGGGGCAAACGGGAAGGAGGCTCACCTGATATTAAGTGATGGTGCCCATGGGCACTCACATTTCCAAAAGTCTCGAACACCTTTCATTGGAACTATTACATCGGTGCGACGACTTAATATCAATACTGTATACCTACGCAGCTTCTATAAAGATAAATTAAAAATGATGTATGTTACTACGGTCATTGTCTGGTGATCTAAATAAAAGTTTGTAACGTAATTAGCAAATGTCTAGCACGTGTGTCATATGCTAAAGCATGCTCGTTTCATAGGCAAGTATAATGTTTCACCTATAATTCTTTAAAAATTAAAAACAACAATTAAAATAATAGCGTTCCAAGAAGTGCGAAATCCCATTTAACAATTCTCTTGAAGGCTTAATACCCTTAGTAGGCATAACAATTATCCATAAGTCGTTTAATAAACTGCTCTATAAAATTAATCCCTGGCCGAAAAACAGGTTTTTGAAACAAATTTTCCAGATTAACGTAAAAAACAAATTGCTCAGTGCAATTTTTAATTTGTTCGTACAAATTTTTTATTCTATCTACAACGAAACCGTAGAACTCGCTAACTTATTTAGCTACTTCAGCTTACATTATAGGTATAACATTATAAACTTACATTATAAAATAATTAGTGAATGTCACAGGACAATTAACAGATAGTGATTTTATATTTAAAAAGGGATAGGTGTTGGTTACCTCGTATGCAGTTAATTTGCTTTCGAAATACGGTGGCAATGAAGTTCAAAGTGCCGTAGCAGGGGATGCCCGCCCACCAGTATCATGTACAGACTACAGACCCGCGATTTCCCGAGGCCCAAGCTTCACAAACTTCCTGGCTGCCGATCAGCCCGCTTGTCTAGTTTGCGCCGGTAAATATATAAGTGAGAGTGCCCGAACTTGTAGGTAAGTTAATTTGAATTAATTTTTTTTAATTTTGATTTTGTTGAATGTTTTTGTTTCGTTTTCTTTTCTTTTTTTTTGTTTAATTATTTTTGTGAGTTCAATTTTGTATCAAGTACAGAGATTTCATTATTTTATAATATTATTGAAAGCGATTTTATTTAAGCGTGAAATGTTTTGAAACGAATAGTAACGGTTTCTTGAATGAGACGCAACAGGTCCTCACGCTAATTTATCGTACACAAGCATCGTAGCTACGTTATTTTTTCAGTTAGTTAATGAAAGTTCGAATATCCTTATTGACTTACGCAAGTGTTTGAAATACAGTCACTAGTTTTGCGATTCCGTATTAATAGTGTATCAGTGTAATAATAAAATAATTTTTATAACTCTATAAAATATCATCCGTTTAAATATTGACTACTTTTTAATGGAATGTCGCAAATAATTACAAAAATCTAAAAATGTTCACCCCTTAAGTGCGGTAATATAAAATAATGCTTTTATAATTTTATTAAATATCATCCGTTTAAACTCTTAGTCCTTTGTTTTGAAATATCGCAAATAATTACATTAAAATAAATAATAAAATGCTAAAAATATGTCTCTCCTAAAGAACGGTAGTAATTAAATAATTTTTTATAATTCTATAAAATATCATCCGTGTAAACTCTTAGTCCTTTGTTTTGAAATATCGCAAATAATTACATTAAAATAAATAATAAAATACTAAAAATATGTCTCTCCTAAAGAACGGTAATAATTAAATAATATTTTTATAATTCTATAAAATATCATCCGTGTAAACTCTTAGTCCTTTGTTTTGAAATATCGCAAATAATTACATTAAAATAAATAATAAAAATCCTAAAAATATATCTCTCCTAAAGAACGGTAATAATTAAATAATATTTTTATAATTCTATAAAATATCATCCGTGTAAACTCTTAGTCCTTTGTTTTGAAATATCGCAAATAATTACATTAAAATAAATAATAAAAATCTTAAAAATATATCTCTCCTACAGAACGGTAATAATTAAATAATATTTTTATAATTCTATAAAATATCATCCGTGTAAACTCTTAGTCCTTTGTTTTGAAATATCGCAAATAATTACATTTAAATAAATAATAAAAATCCTGAAAATATATCTCTCCTACAGAACGGTAATAATTAAATAATATTTTTATAATTCTATAAAATATCATCCGTGTAAACTCTTAGTCCTTTGTTTTGAAATATCGCAAATAATTACATTAAAATAAATAATAAAAATCCTAAAAATATATCTCTCCTAAGGAACGGTAATAATTAAATAATATTTTTATAATTCTATAAATTATCATCCGCTTCAACTTTTAGTACTTTTTATCAAATATCGCGAATAATTACATTAAAATAAAATAAAAAAAATATATCACTCCTAAACTACGGTAATAATAAATAAATAATAATAAAATAATGTTTTTACGTTTCTATAAAATATCTTCCGTTTAAACTCTTAGTACATTTAATTGTAATATCGCGAATAATTACATCAAAATAAAAAAATAAAAAAAATATGTCACTCCTAAAGTACGGTAATAATAAATAAATAATAATAAAATAATGTTTTTACGTTTCTATAAAATATCTTCCGTTTAAACTCTTAGTACATTTAATTGTAATATCGCGAATAATTACATTAAAGTAAAAAAAAAATAAAAAATATATCACTCCTAAAGTACGGTAATAATAAATAAATAATAATAAAATAATATTTTTACGTTTCTATAAAATATCTTCCGTTTAAACTCTTAGTACATTTAATTGTAATATCGCGAATAATTACATTAAAATAAAAAAAATACCAGCTTATTAATCTACAAAATTCTAAATCACTATATACACACTAACATTACTTTCACTAAAATAAATCAAATTCAGAAGCGCACTTCACGACGCCCTCACAATCTTATTGTACCGAAGTTCAGAACCAATAACGGTAAAAAAACATTGAGCGTTGGGGGAGTGCTGCGGTATAATAGCCTTCCACAAAATATAAAAAGTGCAGACAGCCTGGCAATATTTAAATTAAGACTAAAAGACCATCTCTTGAGTGACCCCAGTTACCTGCGTAAATGAAAGTCCACCCAAGTTATACTCGCTAATTGATCCTTGAAGCTCTTCAATGACCCACGACGTGATAAATTGTATCTTTAGTATATAAGTTCTCATGTAAGTGACTATTGTCTGTTATGAGAATAAATAAATGTCTTTAAACCTAAAAAACTAAAATATATCACTCCTAAAGTACGGTAATAATAAATAAATAATAATAAAATAATGTTTTTACGTTTCTATAAAATATCTCCCGTTTAAACTCTTAGTACATTTAATTGTAATATCGCGAATAATTACATTAAAATAAAAAAAAATCACTCGGTACGGTAATAATAAAATAATGTTTTTATAATTTAACAAAATATGATCCGTGTAAACTCTTAGTCCTTTGTTTTGAAATTTCAAAAACTGCCTTAAGAAAAGCTCAGTTGTGGAGCGATGGACGTCGAGGTAATACGGATTCTATTATTTACATAAGAATCGTTAAAATTAGTTTTAAACTATGAAAAATGTGTTTCAAAATAAAAACCAACCTATCAATTTTCTCATATATATGAGTAAAAGTCATTCTTTCTTCCCAAAATGTAACGACTGCCCAAGCATTTATTAAATACTAGCTGTTCCCTGCCACGCTTCGCTGTGGCACAATGTGATTGAATGGTTGAGAAATGTGAAACAAAACAAAGAATACATTTCATATAAATATAATTTTGCAATACTTGTGGAAAAAAAATAATAAAATAGATAAAAACAATCCTCTAAAACGATCTGTGCAGAACTTTTTGAGTTTTTGAAGCGTACACAAACCAACATAACATTTATATATATATATATAGGTATATATATATACAGGCGTCCCAAAGTTGTGGGACATGAAGGGAAAGTATGTACCTTAAATATCGTAGATAGGGAGGGTATAGGAGATCTGCTCCTGCAATTTTGCTGTGAAAACGACTTGAAGATAATAAATACCCAATTTACAAAGAACCTAAAAAACCTATGGATAACCCTGGCTTTCACCCAAAAAGCGAAGAAGTCAAATTCACTATATATTCCGTCTGGGAGTCGGTTCGATTCCCAGACGAGGAAGGAATTTTTAGAAAATCTTTGAAAGCAGAATCACAAACTTTTAAAAATAACATAAAGTCTTATTTCAGTAAAATACCCTATCTACGATATTTACGGTACTTTCCCTTCATGCCCCATAACTGTAGGACGCCCTGTATATAGATTGTAGCGCTGCACAAGAAATGTCGATATAATTCTTAGGAATCCTAAGGTAGGATGTAACACGCTAAGCTTAAAAACACTATAAAATATGAGCAAAAAATATAAATAACAATATAAAAATTAATTAACTATAATTATCTATTTACATAAAGACACAAAACTCAACAAAGGCTTGTTAATAGAGATTTTCATATTTATGTCGTCCTCAAACCAGAATAGTCCAGTTCGACTTAGGGTCCTTCAACAAAAAATCGCACTCGCGATCCCCCTGGCATTGAGTGTCCATGGTCGGCGGAAAAGTCAAAAATAAACAACCTGATATCACTTGACATTAGGTGAGTGAAAAAAAAAATAAACCTAACCCGCGGTGCTCAGTTAGAAAGACGTTAGCAAGCGCATAAATGGTGGCACAGTATCGTGACGTACAGGTATAGAAGTAAATGCAGTTAATAACTTTTTACCTTTGGACTTTTCTTTAAGCAGTGCAAACGCCGAGCAAGAAACAAGATTAACTGAGACTAGCGTCACGGTCATAATATTGTTACGAGCTAGGTGATCGATAGAAAACGCCGTAGATTTCTTCAAGGGTTTATTTTCAATGAAATGTACGAGGAATTTGTTTACACTAAATTACGCACAAAAATTCAGAAAATACTGTCACTTATTACTTTAATTACACGCACTTCACACAGTACTTTATTACTCGTCTTCACTATATTCGCACTTTTTCACTTCGGTATTTATCTCTTGATATCGCATTCGAACGTACCTACTCGCTATCTCTTTCGCTCATTGCACCGTCCTTGTCGTACGGCGTTCTAGAGTGCTCGGTCTAGCTTCGAGAAGATTCCTTTCTTCCCTCTCTCTCGCGTATCATACCGTCCTTGTCCCACACCTTGAAAATTCGTTCTAGAATATTCCTTCATCAAAGGGGTATAACCAGGCCTGAAAACGGGTTTCCTGACAAGTGTACCACTCGACTATACTTGTTCTGAAGGGACCTGAAAAAATGTTTCACCCTCCCGAAAACTAAACTACTACATTCTGTAAATTACGATTTTCTAATATGTGATTGACCCTCCCCTGAAACGGTCAGAAATCACATTTCACCCTGCTGTAAACTTCTCTAAGTAATGGAAAAATCGAGAAACATTGCAGTCGACCCGTCTTCGTAACAATATCATATTACAAATCAACAAAGATTTCCTTAGTGCTTTCAATAATTTAACAGTGAATAGATTCCATTGTACCTAAACAAAAGATATACTGTGCACTTCAAATTAATTGTCGATGGCTTTTGTTAACACGCCAATCAACTGTATAGTGTATTATGATGCAAGTAACTTCGCAGTATCTTCATTTGATACGTGAAGGGGGAAAATTGTTTTAAACCAAATAGAAAATATATAATATTTCTTTGTAAGTCACGTTTGTGGTCATGTTGGACCTCAATGGGTCACGGAGCCGACTATTCTGTGTCCGTTGATTTTATATTTTATCCAATTAGGTGACTCTCCTCTTGCGCCTACCATCATGTCATGCCATCTCGAGTATTTGGCTTAACTATTAAATAAATATTTACAAATAATAAAAAAAATAGAAACTGCAAAAAATATTAAATCAATTTTTTTTTTATTTCACATAAATAAATAACTAATATAGTAAAGTCAAAAGCAAATTGGATATTCAATTAATATTTTCGTTACGTTATTTATTTGTTTTAATAGTCTAGTCGACAAGTTGAAAATGGAACAAAATAGAGATACTGCTCTTAAAATTATGTGCGATAGCTCATTGGATCCGGAATGACGTCTAGAAAAATGTGCTAAAAGCGTGTATTAGCACATAAAAAATTGCATAAGTTATAGACAATTAAAGATGAAAAAAAAAATGGCATTTAGTTTTATGCCAATATTTAATAAACTATTAATATTTAAGAAATTTCAAATAAAGAATCTGAAAGAAGAGGAAATTTACAATAAAAAACTCCCGGAACTCTAACTCCATTATTTATAATTTATTTTAACGCTGAAAATAGGTCTGCGGGTGACATTTTTAGGATTCGCGCGTGGCGTCAAAAGCGAGTACGGCACATTAATTTATTTATTTAAGGTATTGAATATTTTTTTTAAATTTAAAAAAATTATGGTTTGTTCTGAACACTATAATTAATTTATTCCCGTTGAAAATTTTACTCAAAGTTAATTTGTCAACAAGTTAAATAATTGTTAACTAACGAAATTTTCTCGAACGACCGTCTTAATTGTAAGTGAAAAAAAATGTTTAAATAATGGTCGTTAAAATATTTCGCTTCGTAGAGCCTTTCTTACATACATACTTAACAAGATTGTGCCATAAAAGTTAAAAAAATATTTATACTTTGTTTATAACAATTTTTTTACTTAAACAAAAACTTAAAAATCCATGTAATGTTGTTTGAAAATTTTTTTTTCTAAATCATCATATCAGAGTTTTTTTATTAATACAAGATATTTATTGATTTGCAAAAAAAAATTCCCACCATTTGTTGATAAATTTTTTTTAAACAAATTGATTAAATCAATATTACAACTTTATTACATTAAAAATTTTATGAATTAAAAAAAAAAAATTTTTCCTTAATAACAATTTTTAATTGTCTTGTCAATTTTGAATTAAATGTTTAAAAAATCGTTTTTTTTAAATTTTCTATTGTTTAAATAATTGTTTAAGAATTTTTTTTTTCTAAAAATCATAATTGACAGTCCTCTATAAAGAAACAGAAAAAAAATTTTTTTAATCAACAATTCTATTGTTTATTAACTTACCACGTTGTTATAAAGAAATATTCAACTTTTTTATATTTTTTTTTCTAAAATTTCTACCCACCCACTAAACCTACCCACCCTACCCACTAAAACCACCACCACCCTACCCACTAAAACCTGACGTCAGGGTTATAGATATTATGTCTGAGTTCCACATAATCCCTGCTGGAGTAAAATTCAGCAGGGATATGCGTAAAAGCATTTCCTGACGTTAAAAAAAAAGCTACGACAACCGTATACCAAAATGTTTTGGACTTTTATTTTGATTAGATTTTGTCATCCGAGAGACTCTTCTTCCACCAAAATAGCGAGCACACTTGTTTACAATAATTTTGTGCAAAACAATTCGTCCAATCCATATTTTAGGTAATACATTGACTAAACAATTAATTGAAGTAGCGGAAGCAAGATTGAGTTCGCGAACAAAGAGTGTGTGGGTGTTGACACGAGCCCACTACTTGTACCGTGCGCGAAGAGTTCGAGAGTACTGAAATATTCGCGCACAATTTGTTATCTTTTGCTTGAGTGAGTCGAGCAAATCAAACATTTGTGCCGTATGGTGTGCAGTACTGTGCTGCACAGTTTAGCACACTGGTGGAACCGTACTCTGTAACTCTTTAACTGATATACCGATCTAGACGTTTGTATGGAATTTTGATTTAGTACTCTCACAATCCGTAGCGCCCATTTTTTATGACGCACAAACGAAACCTCTTTGTGGGATCAGGATCGCTGTTGGTATCGCTATACGAACATATGCTCCGTGTTCCCGGGGCTTACAAGACTTTATACAATATAAAGTCATTGTATGAAATTTCTAAGAAGATTGAAAATAATCTTATTGTTGAACGTACTTCATATAAAGAACTTGAGTCAAATTAAAATGATTACACTCAGGAATATCTCAATGGCAAAGCAACACTGTCTCAAATTGCAATATCTCCCTTATTAATTGTTGCTAAGCTACCTAATTATTATTGGATAGACAGCGCTAAGTAATATCGGATTCACTCTTTGCGCTAAATACAACAATGGAATTTGGAAACTGCGCTTTAAAACTGTTTCGTTTATTTGATATAAGTTATCATATTATAAATATTTATAAAAAAAAATATTTATAGTATTATAATTGCACTAAATTATAATGTGTGCGGATTTTAGGTACAGAATATTACACTGTCAAAATGTCTTCCATCAAGGTGAATGAACTCTTCAAAGCGGACTATTATTTTTCCCGGAAATAAGGCTTTTAGTGTTTCCATGGAGACACTATCTGTGTGGGCTGTGGCCCCATCTTGCTGAAGCCATACATCTGACGTCATTAGACAGGATTTCAAAGCTTTGTGTCTCCTGCACATATTGGAATAATAATAGCCCTGTCACAAATTCAATTGCGTTGCGTGCGAAGATCTATTTTAGTAACGGTTCTTATATTTACTTTGTTTTATAAATATACTATTACGGATATATTTTCTAATTCTTCTTCTTATGGTGCGATCACCTTTAGAAGGTTGGCGATCATGATGGCTATTTCTACTAAAAAATGACTTGGTGCTGTTACCGTGCATTCTGTCCAGCACAGTTTTATTTCGTATGCGGTCTGTCCAAGATATTTTAGGCATACGTCGATACCTTCGACGAACACTTCGAATTTTTTCGACATAGTCTCTGTTAGCGTCCAAGATTCTACGCCGTAGAGCAGCACAGAGAAGACGTAACATTGCTCAATGCACGGTCTAAGTTGTAAATGTAGGCGCTTGCCACAAAGCACGTTTATTAGTTTTGAAAAGGCGTTCCGCGCTTTTTCAATTCTGCAGTGGATTTCGATACTATGGTCCCCCACAGTGATTGATGATAACATCAATCACTGTGCCTAGATATCGTATTTTCCAGACACGTTTCAAGGCCTAATTGTTGAGGTGTATAAGTTACGTGGAAAGCTCCGGTGTTCGGCTTATTGTCATATATTTTGACTTTTTGGCGATGATGCAAACACCAATTTCAGAACTCACGACAACAACTGTTTTGACTAAAGTCTGTAGACCATCGAGACTCTCTGCGTTAAATAGTTAATTGCTATGCCATGTGGACAATTATCTAGAGGTTCTGAAAATGTGCATCTTATTTGTGTATTTAGAAAAGAACTGCTGATAATATAAACGTAACAAGTTCGTCGAAATCGTAGAAATCTGTCTCCAGACAGAGATTCTTACTTGGAATATAGTAGCATTACCATTAGATTTCTCAGTATAATGTTAATTAAAACCCTTTAATATTCTAAAAAACACATCATACAACTCAGATAAATAAATTACTGTTTATGGTCTTTAAGCTTTTGTTCATTCAAACTTCTAACTTTTAACAAAATAAAAATGTGTCCAAATTAATTATTATAATATAATAGATAATTTGGGATGTAAAATAACAGTTTGCGGACGCTGCGTTTATCACAACACGTTGTTAATAAACCTCGAACATAGTTCGAACACTTCCGCCGAAGCCTACATGTCATTATTGTGAACTGTATCCTAATTTATGTTAACAGAACAGCCGTGTTTATAGACTGTGCGGGTAGTTGGTTTTATAAAAATTATTTTCTTATAAAATTATTTTATATTTAAAATATTATTATTTTTAACTATAAAAATAATATACTTGTATATGTATAATTATTCATATTAAGATGTCAATTATCTAACTATAATGACGTAACAAAAAACTTTTTACATTGCGGCGACAACAAATCCCACGACGGTTCCGTCTTTCGGTCTGAATTTAGTAATTCAGCTCTCCATTACAAAATATCAAAAGACACGTATAGGATTTAATCTGACCAAATTGGTCAACGTATCCAAATGTTTGGCGAAAAGCTGCTTGAACTCTCCCAGCTAATTAAATCGCATGAATAGAATGTTGATTATTTCAAGCGGATGCACCAACTAAGCGATGTCATATTATATTGGCATTGAAATATAATCAAAAACAAAATCTATTAAAAATTTACTGCAATTCTTAAAACAAACATACTTTTATAATCAAATATATAATGCCGTATCTCCAAATATAACAGAATGTTATATTTGGAGATACGGCAAGAAACTGGGTACTCATTTGAATCCAAACAGTAGATTCAGTAACAATTTAGATAACAAAGGAACAATTTTTTTTCAATGAATTAATCTAGAGATTTTTCTTCCTTGCTGCCTTACAAATATTATCCGTTTGGGTCCTCCTATCATTGATATATAAAAAACCCAAGATGCACAATCAACGTCTAAAAAACGTCCTCAAAAAATGAGCGCAACATTCTAAATTGTGAATTCTAAATTCTCATTTCAAAAAGTCTCGCGTCTAATAATGGAGTCGATGTTATTTATTTGTGTTTTTTTTATAAATAAATTTATGTACTTTTGAACTTTTTTGTGTGTAGTTTTTGACAAATATATTTACTAACAAATTATTTTTTAATTTAAAGAAAAAACTTTTTAACCGGATTAAAGTTATGTATTATTATAAATTTCCAACTATTTAACATCCAACACCTTTTGTCTTTAGTCACCGTGACCACGCACGCTGTAAAGCACCCGAAAAGTCGGATAAATTTAAAATTATGTTAAATAGTTGTAAATAAAAAAGTAATGTTCGACTCCACTCAATACCTTGTCCTACCGACCACGGTCGGTCGTAAAATTTTATTGCTTTAAGTACGTATACACTGCGTTGTAATAACAACTTTAAGCAATTCGCGTAAGGTTGATTTTGCAATAATATATGCTTGTAACATATACTGTTATAGAAAATGACAGAAATAGTGTTTCGGGACACTTTCGAGCGTTACTTTTATTCGAGACTGTGCATCTTGGGTTTTTTATATATCAATGCCTCCTATTGAAAAAAATGGATTCTTGTCAATCATGACAACTATTACCGCTGCCGGAAACTGTGCATTCGGCTCGCACTATCCAACGACAACAAGCGCCCATTCCCCGGTTTCTCTCACTGCTTAATGGGTTTCTCGACTCTTCACCGGACAGCGACCTATTTGGGAAGCTTATGGGGGTAGTATACTGCGATTTCAGTGTATACCTGGAGGGGATAGGAGGATAGCATTTATTGTCAATTTTGTATATCTTAATTGAATTTTATTGTTTTTAGTCTAAGTTTGGCCATTAGGCTGTAAATAAATAAATAAATGTTAATATGAAAAATAATGCCGGACTGGATAAATAATACTTGACCTAAGTGAGATGCCTTAAAGTGTTAACATACGAGTCGTAATTCCTACGAATACATTTTTTTAAATTCAATTTTTAAAGACTATTTTTGAATGACTTTCTACATTTGATTGAGTAAACAATTGTCAGAAAGAGTCAACAAAGTATTTAAAATAAAACCTAATCATAACCATCAAATATACAGTATTTACAATTTTCTTAACCTACACAGTAATAATAAAAACAATTTAAAATTTATATAAAAAAAATTACAACAAATTTAAAAAGTTTGTTGACCCAGAGCTGGTGCTCTCCTCGCTTATCGAATAAGCGTCGCAATACAGCGAGGAAATCCTACACTGCCACAGGGACCATTTTTTTTAAATAATCTCTTTAATAACTTTAAGTAGATTTTTCACAATTATATTTCACTGCACTTTAGTTACGCTCGTTGTGTGTAAATAAAATGTTGAAGATCGAAATTTAGTTTCAAGACACTTTTTTTTTTACTTGGGGAAATGCATTGCGCATACCCTACCGCGGTGCGACTGCTTAGTGCGGGAGGGTTATGTGGGACTTGCGATTGTGCTTACCCACTAAAACCCCAAGGCGCCACCAACAATCGCCTTAGGCGGGATGCGGTAACAGCAGAGTCTTATCCGCTTACCGACATGCGATGCGGCGGTTGTGTCCGCCTCTCCCCGCCCATTGTTGATTTGTGAAGATACTTGACACAGCAAGTATCCTTCACAGATCGGGCCATACGCTTTTAGCAATAGCTAGGGGAGATCGGGTCCAGTGCATGCAGGGATAGATCACCATCCCTTCTTTTTAGTTTTAAGACACTGGTGCAACGAAATCCAAAGCCTTTACGGCGTCAGTGCCATAAAACAATAATAGATTATACGTATATACCTCAACTATTTCTCATCAACTTGTTATTTCGTTTAGGGAATTTTATATACGTCATCTTTGATTTTGTAAATTTTATTTGTTTATTCATTCTAACTTTTCATGTAAATCTTTTCAAGGTAAAATGTAAACGCGTGCACGCTAACGTCGGATAAATTTAAAATTATGTTAAATAGTTGTAAATTTATAATAATACATAACTTCAATCCGGTCAAAAAAGTTTTTTATTTAAATGTAAATTTACTCCATAGTCGATTTATATTTCATACTCAAAAACGTGTTTACCTATGAAGGCACAATATTCAATTAATGATCGTTTTTTTAGCATTTCGCCGTCACTTATATTATTTTATCGAGAGAAGTGTTCCACGTGCAATCTGAACATGCATTCGTAACCTAGATGTGCAATCATTTTCCTTTCTATGTGTGCAATTATTTGTTCGCGATGGAAAATATTTTGATCAACCGCGGGCTCGCACGATCGTTTTCGGTTTGTCATTGCATGTCCATATCGTTAAGGAATGAAACGGCCCTGTATCTGTGTTTCCGATATACATGGCAATGTTGAAGATAAGATCAAGTGGGTATTTAATAGTTACGTGAATAACCCCTTTAATCTGCATATAAAATAAAATAAAAACAGCCTATATTCGAGTACTATAATAGGGATTACATTAGGTTTATGTTATTATTGTATTCAATATTATTACACGATATTATTACACCAAACTCTTCTATTTGTCTCTTATCTTCGTTACCTTGTGGTGCATATTTCATCTAATGAGATGCAGGCAAATAAAACATGTAATAAAAATCTTTGTACTGGCATTTCACCGCTACCACCCTTACTATGTAAATATGTAGATAGTTAGATAACTGACATACACCCCAAGGTAAACATGTGCTTGTTTACTCAATAACTCATTTGTATTTTGTAAATTTTTATTCATTTTTTCCTATGTTGATTAAATGTTTAACCTATTTAGTATAATTTCTTGTTAGATATACTTTAAGTTATCAGGTTACCTGTTAATACGATATGATAATACCATACACATGGCACGTGTGCAGTTTCTATTTCATCATAATAAAATGAAAAATCACGAACACATTTTTCTTACGCCTTACCGGAATTTTAGCGTTGGATTTTACTTTATTTGGAATAGAAAAATAATGAGAATCGAATTTAAATGAAGCTGCCTCCTGCTATAAAAATAGAAGCAAATTACAAAATTTAAATCAAACCACTATTGGACATTTTCACAATAATACAAAGGATTGAAAATATGCTTTTTTCATACAATTTTTACCTTTGACTACTGATATGGAATGACATGTAACATCAAATAATGTTTTAATTGATTGCATCTCTTAATTAGGTGATATATTGTCAAAAGTTTTTGATAAAATTACAATTAAATTAAACCACTAATGGACAGTTTCACAATAATACAAATGATTGAAAATATGCTTTATTCATACAAATTTTACCTTTGACCACTGATATGGAATGACATTTAACATCAAACAATATTTTAATTGATTTCAACTCTTAATAAGGTGATATTTTGTCAAATTTTTGAACAGAACTATGGTTTCGGGTGGTCCTCCCACAATATGGGGTGGCAGCCACCCGCCTATACGTGGTAAGCGGGTGTCATTTGTGACGGGGCGAACTTGAATTTGCCTATACGATGAAATTATTAATTTCAACTGTGATTGCGTGTCATTCACACTATGATGCCCCTCCAAACCGGATGACAAAACCTAATTGTTTTTTGTAACTAGTATAATAACGATATAAGCAACTCGTCACAAGCATCTTGAAAAAATAAGTTTGCGATTATTAGAGTTGCGGGGAGTTTCTTGATAGTTATGGACCCTTGATTTAAGAACTGGCAGTATATTTGCTTATCTAAATCCTAATTTATCTCCATGAAATATATTGCCTTAATTTAAATTAAAACTTTTTTTACAAATTCAATACCTATATATTTTAATCATTCTTCGTTGCTTTATTTCGGGCTTTGATTCCCAAAAAAATACAGCTTGAATTAAAATATTTTATACACAACAATAATGGTCATATAGAACAGCATAGAAGTAAAACCCTTAATTACTAAACTACAACCCAAAGTCTCCAAGTCAATTTCCTGTAGTATTTTCAAATGCGTTTAGCGTAATTAAATTAATTACACGATAATGCCCGTTCAATTATGTGTTAATGTCAACAACAAGTCTGAAATTCACTCTATTATTCATTCAAAAGCATTGAGAACAATATAATATTCGGCGAGAGCTTTGTTTTACCATCTTCTGATAAACTGCACCAGCCATTGTTACATGCTAGACCATTGTTTCCCAACCATTTTTGTGCCATGCACCACCTTAGCTTTTCATATTATGACCAAACATAATTTTTAATAACAAAAATTAAATTGCTCACTTAACAAGAAATTACGTGAAAATTTAACGAAACAAAATAAGTCGATTTTAAAACATATAATGGAAAACTGAAATTACCAATTTTTTTTTAAATGTTAATATTTCGAATAGCCCCCCTTAACTATGATCTCGATATTGCCCCCTATGGGGGTGGGCCCCACGTTGGGAAACAAAGTGCTAGACAATAAAGTACTATTTTATCATGTATAAACGGGATCTACTTTTTCATATATATTATAATATATATATTATAATATATATATTATAATATATATATATATATATTTCATATATCATTTTTAAACAATACTTAAAAAGCAAGGTGTATAAATATTCGATTGATTGATCTAATGGTAGGATATAATATGGCGCAACTAAGCCGATAATTGGATTTATTACATGGGTTAAACATAAGTGAAGGTTATTAAAATGTATGATTATTTTCATTATATTTTCCTATTATTACATGTTCACATAATACTTTTATGTTTTGTTTTGTGCCGTTAGGGATATTTAGAGTGTTTTACAAAGGCATATTCTTAAAAAAGTGAGTCACTTATCATTATTAGTCCTCTTATCTTATTATACTATAAACCTAACGTTAATATTGAAAAGTTAACAAAAAACTTTCATACTAAATAAATAATTTTATTGTTTTGATGTCAAGGGCTGGAGTACCACGCAATTAGATTACTTTTTATTACTAAAAATTTCGTATGGAACCCTTTTTATTTTATTTTGATTCAATCTTAAAATATCCAATTCTATAATTGATGAAACGTGGAATAATAAAATCGGTTTCACATTAAAATTCTGATCGATCTAACTACCTCTTAAGAGGTGTTTATTATTCACAAAGATCGTGGCGATAAAAACAATTCTTTTCGTCGACATATCAATACATTTTGAATTTTCACTATCCAGTCCTCGGATATCCGTTCAACAGTTTAGGATAGTTCTAGTGAACACATGTCATGATTTTAAAACTGCAGTGCTAACCTATCCTTGGCATGGTTGGATCCAAGAATCAAGTTGGCCATGACCGTGAACCGTCTAACCGTTCGAGTTGTTATTGTTTGAAATTACCTTCCTTCGGTATTTACGCGTGTGGCTCTCAAATCTGATATTGGATTGGCCCGATGGATTTTTGTGCATATTTGCTACGCGCAATGGAAAATTATTTGACACCTATATTAGACAATCAGAGCTATTTACGGACAATAGAAGCTCTGATTAAAATTTCAATAGAAAATTATGGTATGTGAACGTGGTCAGCCTATACTGCCCACACATAGTATTTTAGACCATTCACAGTTCATAGAATAATAGCATTCTGTTCGCGTTCATTTTAATAGAATTGTCTCTTGCAACCGCCCCCGTATCTTTGATAATGAACTTGGTTAATTTGTATGATCCGGACTAAATATACTTTCTGCCACTGCATAAAGCTTTTAGCGTAAGTGCGCTTGACCACATCATTTATTAGTATGGTAAAGGAAAACATATGATAACTAGCAGTCATCGGAAAAATCGATGTCATATAGAAGTTACTTAATTGCTGTAGGAATATATACTGAATTGCGGAACTTCATGTATGTCTAATCAACAAATATCCTGCTATAAAGAAGGCAGCTTTGACCCAAATTGTAAGATGCTGGTTCAAAATAAATTTTCGAGAGCTGTCAATCCATTTAATAAGTACTAAAAAGAAAGGTTCTGTGGCCGTAGATACACAATTTTATACTCAAATAACAAGTACTGAGTACATACCTCATTTCGATGTATCCAAGAAGAAAGGCACACAATTGTCAGTCGTAAGGATATGGACAAATTGTATTAGTTTGGGAACAATAAGAGAGGTTAGACTGATTACGCTACGTTGTAAGGCAAGGTATTTTCTGGTAGGTTCAAGGTAGGTTCTGTAAAAAATAAACAATAGTTCACAAAACGCAAAAACAGTCACCACGAAAATATTAAATTGAGGGCGTAACTATTAACAAATATAATTAACAAAAAGATATAAATAAAAACTAAAATATTTCGGATCACCCTCATAAAACTTTATTAAACTAAACTTATGTATGTACAAGTACTAAGAATATCTTTGCATTCAGCGAGACTTATAACTTGATATCTATAGACAATATTTTAATATTTGATAAACAAAGGCTTTAAGACCAGGCCAGACAGGATACTCAATATTTTTTCACAGGAAAACTCGTAAAACCAAACTTGTGTCCTACCGACCTAATGGTGACGTAATAAATACGAGTATCTCTGATGGTCAAAATAACTAATCAGTGTTTATTTCATTATATAAAAATTAAAAAATACCTTTAGATTTAAAAAAGCAGCTATAAAATGGTTAAATAGACAATAATACATCATTTATATCAAGCCATTTGAACCTAAAGAAAAATATCTGTGAAATAAAAATTTAATAAAGATTTTCTAAACTTCGCAAATACAATAAATACATTTTCCACTTAATATAATAAAACAAAAAATTCAATGAAACTGATTACACTGCTTAAACCTTAATTTGGCGGAGATCCGAGTTGTTTTATTTTATGAAATAAGATGTATATGTGAAATCCTAGGCTTAAATACAACTTATGAAAAATGTAAAAAAAATATTTTCCTTTCAGATTTTCAAGAAATCAACGTTCATCACAGTGAACACTGCGAAACATGTTGAGGATAACAAGTAATTTGTAATGTTCACTGTGGTAAACATTGTCAAATTAGTGTCATGTAAACAGGTAAATTAAAAACATTATACATATCATTAAAACAACTTATTTATTATGAAAATGTAAAAAACAATTGCGAGGATTTTTTCCCGTAACAAAATAAAGTCTCACATTGCCTTTTATACAATATACAGTTGTGTTTTTCTGGCAAAACTTGCATCGCCCCATGTCTTCTTTTGTGCTGGGAAAATGTCCTGTATTATCGAATCTGATGGGGCTTGTAGGCCTGGCTGATCTTGGGTTTATAATTTAACATTCTTGTATATTTTCACGAGGTATAGATTTATTTTTCTTTGTTAAACTTAAGTAAATTTCATATCGGAAAACTTTCAATGACTTTGATTTTCGTTGACCTCCCTGACAGTTACGTTTATACAATAGCCAGCTTTGTACCTTCTAGTTTTGAATGGAACTTTATATAGTGATATCAGCATATCAGCCAGGTCTACACCCCCCATATGTTTATTATACTCGCGAACTATTTGCGGACAATCCACTTCAATTTTTTGTTTCTGTTCATTGCAATACCTTTTTTATTTTTTGTGCTGGTTCAGATCCAATAAATGAGCTTATAAGAGTTACAGGTTTATTATCATTCCAGCGTACTATAACTAATTTGTTTGCATCACAGACAACTTGTGAAAACGCTCCCCTCTGTTTTTTCTTCATCTTTCATCCGGTAGCAACTTTTCAGCTCCTCTAATCCGGTTGCTTCGTATTGTACCAAGACCAAAGACACCGTGGTTTTCTTTCAGTACCTATGTAAAAAAGCTCTGGCGATGAGAAAAACCAAAAGAAGCCCACCACACAAACCACATTATTTGTAAATAAAAGTTATCCCTAATTTGGCAATGTTTATCACAATAAACATATCAAATTGACAGTACTTATTCGAGTATTTGGCAGTGTTCACTGTGATGAACAACCAAGTTTGCCTCCAAATAAAAGTTACCAAATTCACAAAACACTACGTAAAACCCATTCCAAACCAAAGCATAAGTATTGTTTAGCAAATATAAACCATAAAAAGCTAGTTTAGTGAAATATAACATAATTTTAAAAAAATATTTACCTTGCGAAGAATCGAGTGCCCGCGTCTCGCTGACATCTTGTCTCGATAATGACAGATAAACGATGTTGCCATTTGTAGAATTATTTTTTGTACCGATAAATACAAATTAAACTTGCTATAACTAAAATAAGAACCGAAAAATAGTAGAAAATAGTCGCTCAATATTAATTTTTTATGAGTGTTTATCACAGTGAACATAATCAAATTAAGGGTTAAAGTAAAGTGCCATTTACTTTTTATATCGCGCATGTTATCAAGACTGATTTTTAAGAGAAAAAAAGAACCATTCAATTCCGGAATTAAGATCAAAAGCATGCGCATTTAAGAGCTTAGTGATATGTTAACATATACTGGACCGCGACATATAATATGTCATGTGTATTTGTGTGTGTCAGGCACTGACAAATCGGCTACTTATAGCCACAAGTCAAATTTCATTTTTTTTTAATACTTCGCCGTGTTATTCATACGTTGGTAACACTGAAAATTTTTAGAAATGGCCAGTTACAAACATTGCTTATGAAAACTTTTTTGAATTTAAGAACTCTTTGGTAACTTAATTTATTATATTGCATAAATTTGTCATTTGTTTTTGTGTACACTTGTTACACGTGAAAATGAACCTAACGCGAGAAAATGTTTGTCCAAAGATTTATCATGACTTTCGTTGTGGGCTTACTCAACAACAAAGCTATGTTAGGCTGCGATTATCATTTCTTTATGGAGCCCCATCTCGAGCCACTATTTACAATTGGTTTAACAAGTTTAAGCGTGGACGTAGCAATCTCAATGATGATCCGCGTGAGGGACGTCCTTTAACAGCGACTACTGAACAAAACATCAGTTCTGTGCGACGCATGATAGATGAAGATAAGAGAGTGACCTATCAGCCGATAAAATAATACACGAACATTAAGGCGTCAGGAAGCTTTGTACCAGATGGATTCCCCATACTTTAACCAGAAACACCTTCGCATGGACTGGTGTCGCCAAATGTTAGATAAGTTCAACGGCGGTGACTCAAATGCTGTATATGACATCGTCACAGGTGATGAAAGGTAGATATATTGCTATGAACCCAACACAATAGATTGAATTCGAGGTATTCGCTTTACGAGCCCTGCAGATGTGGTGAAAGCGTACAAAAATGCCATAGAAGAGACCCCTATGGAAGAATGGGCCCACTGCTTTTGTCAGTGGTTCCATCGAATGCGACGATGTGTAGAGAGGAACAGAGATTACTTCGAAAAACAATAAAAGTATTGGCAACATTCTACATTAAGTCGTTTTTAAAATTTGATAAATTTTTATTTTTTTAAATTTTCAGTGTTACCTAGGTACATGTTGTAAACAGCCTATAGAGTGACGCACCCATAAAATGCAGCTCACTAAGCTGGTGTTTTACGCGATAATCAATAGTCATTTATATAGCCCTCACAATTCAAGTCGACGCGACGGGAATAGTAATTGGTATCACATATTCGACTTCTGTTGATCCAATTTGTTCATGATTAGAGATTGTCATTTGCTTTCACTGTTTCGTGTATTTTGGTTTAGACATATTTGAAGTTAATGTATACGCGTGAAGAATCTTACTATTATGACCTGACCCATGTCTTATGTTTCCACAATGCTTTACTATCGCGTTTTATATCGGGCAATGACAACCTAACGCGCTCTATCCAGCCCTGCGATTCTGTAACTCACTTTTCGAACTCACACAGCGGTTTTCGCATCGGCGGTCGCTTTCAAATCAGTCGTGAAACAGTCATTTTATGATTTGGCATTCTGAAAAGATGGGAGCTTGTAGTTTATTGTTTATCAGAATGCCAAATCATAAAAGGACTGCTTCACGACTGATTTGAGAGCGACCGCCGATGCGAAAACCGCTGTGTGAGTTCGAAAAGTGAGTTACAGAATCGCAGGGCAGAAGTGAGCATCGCTGGAGGTCTTGTAACGTAATCTGCGCCCGTACTCTGTAACTTCCAATAAAAAAAAGAATGTGTTTATTCATTTAACAACAATTCGTTATAATGTGAATGATTTGGAAACCGTCTTACATAAAACCATACCTGAATGTTTTTGTATGCAAATTAGTAAGAATTCTCTGTGTCGCAACGACGCAGTCGTGGTCGCAACTCTGCGCTTTATGACCAAGACTACTTAGGATCCTTCAAGAAAAGAGCATACCTACCAATTCATTAAAGGGTGGCAACCCTTCACTATCACTCGGCTATCACTTAACATTAGTCGGCTTACACCCTGCTTGCGTGACATTAAAAAAAGAGCCTGGTGGCTGCTATGTGTATTGCCCTGATCCATGTCTGGGGAACAATCATTTGATAGTAATATAGCTGAAAATTTTGTTTGATTAAATTTCCTTTTATAATTAGGAGAATTTTCTATGAAAATAGAAATACTATCTACATTCCGTACTGTTGTTATTCGTTCGTATTTCCATACGCCGAGACGATAACAACTTTTTTCTTAATTAACAGTTAGGGGAAAAAGGGGCTCAAAACTCAATGTTTATCATGTTCAAAGTGACAACCTGTCAATCAGGGTTTCAAATAAAACTAATAAATGCATCAGTTCAAATACGCAATTCGGAATCCTCAAAGCAAATTATTTATGGTAGAGGGATTTTTCATTTTAGATATCACATCGAACTACAGTTATATAATAGTGTGTACGTAAGGCCAATGTCAATAAAGCAAATAAATCAACCCGGAGGGCATTTTTGTGTTATTACACAGGCTTAAATCCTACAAAATTAAAATCAGTTGACTCATTTACGAGCGCCATTCGTTCACTTTGTATCATTCAATTCGATATTTAATTAATCCATATCAGTGTCGTACTATTATCGAAAATATTGATACACCGAAATTTCATTTATAATTGAAACTCGGATTTGTCAATGTTTTTTTACAACTATTTTCAAATTGGTATTTCTCGTTTAATATAAAAGCACTGACGTTTATTATTTAAATTAATTAATTATTTGAATTATTATTTGTGATGATAATGGAATAAAATTAAATTCTATTATTTAAGACCAAACGTGGTCTAGAGGATAGAAAAGTAAAATATAATTTTAAAAAATCCTTTGCAGAATCAACATGTAGACCGAACTTCAAATAAAAACGTGAAAATGCGGTTGACCCAATCAAAATTTAAAAATAGAGAACTACAACGTATCGAAGTTGGTTTTTATTTTATTTTTAAATGACGAGTAAATTAAAGTTTCGTTACTTTGAAAAATTGATCCTGAATTTAGAAATCATATTTTCCCTTTATATACAAAAATTCTTTTGACTTTGCTACATAGATTAACTACACCGTATGTCTACGGTCGACATACATTACCAATTTAACTAAAATTAAAAATATAATAATTGATAGGTATTTTTACAATAATCATAATGGAAATTAAATAGGTAAACGTTTTTTTTAAAATGTAATATGAGGTAAACGGGCAGGAGGCTCATCTGATGCTAAGTGATACCGCCCGCCCATGGACACTCACATTGCCAGAAGGCTCGCAAGTGCGTTGACGGCCTTTTCTTGAAGGACTTTAAGTCGAATTGGTTCGGAAATACTTCTGTGGGCAGCTGGTTCCATACAGTGGTGGTGCGTGGCAAAAACTGCTTTAAAAACGCAAAGTTTCATTCTTCTTCATTCAATAATTAAGTTACAATTCAAATAAAAACATACATAATTACGCTTATCATAAAGTTGTTAATTTCGTATGTTTAAATATTAACACTGAAACACATATAATACATTTATTACATATTAAATTTAGTCAAAACCACTTCCTCCACTATTCATAACTTACTGATAACATTACATAAACAATTTTCATACTCGCTCATAATTTAATTTATTAGCAATTTAATTGTAAATGCTTGTATAATTATATAATTTATAATTAAATGATTCAAAAGTGGTTTAAATCGTCGTAAAATCAGAACTAAAGCAGTTTTTACATTAAGTCTCATACGTATAGATTACGGTACTTGATCTTTATTTATTTAGATGTAAAACATGAAGCATGATTTTGACAGAATATTTCATTTAGAGATTGAGTACAGTTACTTTGAATAAAATTTTCAGACATGTGCTTTTAAAAATTCCACATATGCAACCTCTTCTTATTTCCGTTTTACTTCCGCCAAATAACTTGTATTTGATGGAAATGTTACAGTAAAAAGTAACATCTTTGCTTCTTAATTGAATTTTCAAGCCATATAAAGGCTGAAGATGTTCTCGCAAACTGTTTTCCCGCTTTCAAAGTAATTTCTATTTAAATGGAATCAAACAAACTAAGCCACAAGTTAGTTTAAACACTTCATATATTCAAAAGTAAATACAACCAATAAGAAGTCGTCGATTTTGAACTTTGAACACTTTCAAATGTTTTAGACTAACTTAAGATAAGCATACCTACTTGCTACGAGTGTTGAATGACACTGGTTGCTTCACTTATTTTGATCTGGGTCAAAACTTCCGCGTACCTATCTTTGGAATCAGATTCCATCAACTTCTTTGATAATTTTTCGATATTAGGTAAGCAATTAGCTGTCTGTGCCTGACATCGTCGACTTTTAGTTCTAAAGGTGGGAACTGACCAAAGTTACGATGTGTAATGTAGTATTCGCATCGAGCGTGTAACGCATCGAGCATGTTACGCTGTGTTTTATAATCGGCGTAACATGCTCGTCAAACGTCTGTGCTCCGCTTTCGCCGCCAGTGTTCCCGAGATGGCCGACAGCAAGGACGCGTTGGTATCTTTGATTCTACTTAATTATTGTTTCATCCAAATTAAGAAGAAGAAAAAACGTTACTGGACATTAAAAACTTATTTAAAAACAGAGGCGTATGTGGTGGTTTGTCATTGATAGCAACTTTGAAAAACCAAATGATTACTGGACAGTATAAAAACTTTGTACGCATGTCTCCGATCGATTTTGAAGAACTGTTGAATTTATTTGCTCTGGATGAGCTGGGTTCCACAACACTTCCTCTGCAACAAAATATTTTTATTTTTATATAAAATACAGAGATTTTTCTTTGTCTTACTCCATGTTTGATTGACGTTTGATTACTCGCTACGCGCGTGCGCTCGGGACGACTTTTGACAAAGAGCGTACTGACAGAACCGCGTAACCCTCAAAGGATTCGCCAAAAAACCGACAGCCGGGTGGAGCACTCAAAGTGAGCAACGAGCGGCTCGTTGCTCGCTGGTTTCCCCGTAACACGACGTACTGACTGCACGAATGCTCGCTGTGTAACATTACATTACATGTTACATTACACCTCATAACTTTGGTCAGTTCCCACCTTTAGTCTTTGAAGTTTCCTCTCTATGAACGCATCGTTATTTGATTTGTATAAATAGGTATGTATGAAAATATACATGTGTTGTTCGTCTCGCTAGACTCGGGGGTAGCTTTGAATTGAAAGCGGTCGCTTGAACTAAATCATATAAACATATAAAATCGTTTCCTTTATTATCTGAGCCAAAGCCGTACTAAAAGTTTGGCAATCCCGACTTTGAATTTTGAACACTACATTTTTTTGTTTCTTTTGTGGGACATTGAATTTAACTTAGTGATGGCCAGTAAGGTGAATATTGCCTGGCCAAAGTAGGAAGTATTAAGATTTCGCTCTGGTAGCAGGGGTGAGGGCAAGGTGAAATTATAAAGCTGAGGAACATTCGAACTCCCGGTCACCGTTGATAGCTAGCTATGACTGACGAGGAACATTAAACTGATTAGTGGAGACGTAAATAAAAAATCCGCCGCTTACTCATGAAAATGCTTGATTGTTGAGCCTATAGAGTACGGCGAACTTGCTAAAAAGAATATTAAACTTAGGAAAGCGTGTTGGTCTAGTGGCTTCAGCGTGCGACTCTCATACCTGAGGTCGTAGGTTCGATCCCGGGCTGTACACCAATGGACTTTCTTTCTATGTGCGCATTTAACATTTGCTCGAACGGTGAATGAAAAGATCGTGAGGAAACCGACATGTCTTAGACCCAAAAAGTTGATGGCGTGTGTCAGGGACTGAAGGCTGATCCCCTAAATGCCTATTAGATTTAAAAATGATCATGAAACAGATTCAGAAATCTGAGGTCAATTCCTAAAGAGGTTGTAGGCGCCACTGATTCAAACTTATGAAAATTTAAAAAAAAGAGTGAAAGAAAGCTCACCTGATTTTTAGTGATATTGCCGCCCTTGAACACTCTCAATGCTAGGGGGCGTCCGTTGTTAAACGACGGACGAGGTGATACGGATAGTAATTTTTAAAATGCCTTGACGTCCAATGATGAAACTCAGCGCTGGTACTAGTCCAGACAACTCCTCCGAACACGTCTTTACCTACGTTGGTCCTATCCGGGTTCTTACAGCAGGCAATAATCTTTACAATAGCCAGAAATTCATTGTAAACTGCCAATAGTTTAAAACCCGATTACCATATACTTATTAAAATTTAAAAAAATCTACATCCTGTATCTTATTCATAATATCCATTAGATTAGTACTGACGAGTCCTTGCGTTAGGTATGGTGTTTATGGTTGTTTATTGTGTATTGAACATAATATTAAGTTATCTATATATATAAAAATGGAACCCGTTTTCCGTTGTCACGACATAACATGATAACGGCTTGACCGATTTGTCTGATTTTTTTAAATAATATTCCTTGAAGTACGAGGATGGTTCTTACGGAGAGAAAAATTAGAAAAAATTTAAAACGTCTAAAAACAACACTTTTCTATATTCCCATACAAAATATTCGTAATAATACCTACTTAAAAGTATAAGTAGTAGTAGTAGTCTTAACTTTAATACCATATCATAAAGTTCAAACGTTAGTGGAGGGGTTCCGGGAAGGTAAATTTTTATTTTTTGACATAATGTATTTGTTGTCTTATCAACTTTCTTTTTTTTAATCTTACTAGCTAGACCGGTGTCCCGAATAGCAGAATAAGTATTTTAAAAAAATAAAGAATCGACTGTGAGGCGGTACGATGTTCGCCAGGCCAGCTAGTACGATATAAATTTTTCTCAAATCATAACTTTTTGTTTACTTCGGACCCCACTGTGAAAAAAAAATACTCTAGCGAAAAGTCACTCTGTATTACAAGTTTTGGCGCATTTAATTGGAATTCTGAAAAGGTATTACACATGGCCATGAGTGGCTCTAACTTCTTTCTAGAAGGAAAAAACAAGACAAGAAACACCTGGTGATATCAGTGTGGTCGATAATTCCTCTGCTGACAGTAGTGACATTGCTACTCGTATACTGCAGATTGGATGAATTTATAAACTACCTGTACGATTTAGAGAGTAAGCCAAAATTATTCAGTCTATATAATATGTTATAATCATCAAATATTTACATTTTACACATTAAAGAAAATTTGCAAGTGCAACAAATTTTTTTTACGATTTTTGAGAAAAGTTTTTGTTTCCGTCGTGTGCACATTATAAATAGATAAAATGCAAAACCATGTTTGGCGGAATTGTTTTTCTTTGATGATTTAAAATAGTCCACATCTCATTATAACCTTTATGCTAAAAAGATTTGTTCCCAGATAGTGTAATCTTTGATAAAGTCTAATAAACTATGCGAATTATTACACAAAATGACTTTAGCCATAATTTCAATTAATACCTTAGGAAATAAATAACTCAGCAACAAAATAATGATCAAGTATGATGCGTATTTATACTCTTCGGGTATGAAATAAAACCATGCAAAACCGAGAAAAAAAAATCATTTTAGTATTACGAAATGGCATTTTTCACCGCCGTAAAAATGACTCAACAAAGTGATGAATCGAATGCCGTCTAGATTTTTAAATGGAAAGTATAATTAAATTTCGCATGCATCCATCAATTACTATACATCGTCAAAACATTGAAAAAGTTTTTCACACTTTGCCGGCTTATATTTGTTTCAGGGTAGTTATTAGTACAGACATTTAGATTAGCAAACATCTTGAACAAATGTCTGCGCAGAAGCTGGGTGCGTCAACATCTAGCGAATGCGTCGCGAATGTGCAGCTCGCGAGCCGTTTGCACATTCGCGGCATATTCGCCAGATGTTGACCCACCCTTAGGTATCACCGTGACGTGTCGATTGCGTGATTGTTAAATCAGTTGACGTTTGTGTCCCAGATGCGCAAACTTTCCCCCACTCCCTTGTTTAATTCTCAAGAAGTTTGCCGGTATTTGTAAAAGCATTGGCTTTGTATATTTTTTGTATTTTTTATTGATAAAAGCTTGTCAACACTCAGCACACTGATACAATGGTAAAATAAGCACAATAGTATACAATTTTAATGTGACAAGCGCTTAATTAATAGGCAAAGATGACATATTATATACGAAGAGATAATACAAATATTAAACAAAACAATTACCAAACAGAATAATTAAAATTACAAAAACTAAACGAAAATCGATTTTAAAATGTGAAAGGAGCAAATATGGATATCCAGACCTAGCTCGTTTATCAGAATGCTCAATCTGGACATCGGTGAGCTTTGACCAAAACACGTTCTTCGGAAAGGAATGATGGGATGCCTGGGGTTTCTCGAGAGTACACGAAATTTAAATTTTAATAAAAAGTTGGGGCAATCAACCTGATTGTTAGCAAAAAGGTTAGACATCACAGGAGATCGAAGAGCTGGCAGCTCGGACAAAGATTTAGTTAGCTTTAGCTTTTCAAAGAGGGAACGCTGCCAGTATCTTCGGAACCTTGCGGAAAAGGGACTCGTTTTAATTATATATTTTAAGGTTAGCTATTGTTTTTTTGTTATTATTTAATTGATTTAAATTTAGAGAATCAATAACACTATTGTTTATGTAAATAAAGACCTGATTTTTAAATAGCTTAAATGCAAACGGTATATAAATTAATTTTCTACAATGACAACATCTTAAAGTGCGCAAGCCTGGATTTGTATCTAGGCAACTTTCGAGATGCCACTGGAGAAAAGCAGATGCATTAATATTTTTTGTAATCTCTCGAGTCGAACTTCACTAAAACGCTTCATAAGTGTTCATTTCAGAAACGAATTATCACAAAACAAGATAAGGAATATACTCAAGTTAATAGGAATGAAATAAATGGCTGACAGACATGAATGTTTTTGAATTAAAAGTTATGTGATCGTGAGGGGAAATTAACAAAAAAAAAACAAAAATGTTATCTAATCATACAGTAGATATCGATGGCACATAACTATGGAGTCTGGTTTTTAATATTGTAGTTGACATAATATTTCTATCTTATCATCCCGCTGATTAATAATAATTAATAATCCAGTATAAATCGCTACAACCGTTGGCATAAGTTTAGCCTGTGTCTAGTGTTGAGTTTTATATAAGACACGCCGGTCATCTGCGCGCTGCCGTCACCCTAAAAGGTTTTTTGTTTTGCACATATAGGATTCTTACCATGCTTATTAAAAAAAAAATTATTTACAAAGCAGTGTTGGTCTTCACCCTCATCTTTAAGGTCGTAGGTTCGATCACCTGCTGTGCACCAATGCAATTTCTGTCTATATGTACGTCTAATACTCGCTCGTACGGTGAAGTAAAACATCGTAAATCGGCAAGTCTCAAATCGAAGGCACAAATCACCAACTTGTCGATGAAAAAAAAAATCTGAGGGACTCATAAACACATTACTTTTATTATTATTTTATTCAGATTTTCTAAATGTCGATTATCGAATTTATAGCGCATTTAACCAATTATAGTCATAATATAATGAGAATCATGTATTGTTTCAGCGATGTGGGGCTCCATAGTAGCCGCATCCCTCATCGATCCGTCCGACGGATCGCTTCGTGCGGTCTGCGGATCGAATCGTCCATTAAATATACGTCAATCTGTTCCGCCCGCCGGGTTGCATGTACGGCGCGCCAGGATACGCCGTCCACGAGCCCCTCGACCGCTTAGTCCGGTGGTGAGATTGTCACGTCCGGTCAGAGAAATTCGTCCGCGGCAGGACTCTCCAATACCAACAAATGACCCAAATTTCAGGTACCTTTAGGGTAGAAAAAAGTAGATATTTATTTAGATTAGGTCAAAACTTACCAAAGTTATCGCATTCATTTTTGCTTTTTTAAGCCCGAAGTAGAAGGCTAACAATTTGATGTCAATGTCGCAGCCAACTAGCATAATTAGCCGTTAAATTAACAGCCTAGCCTTTTAACTAAGCGTTGCCGTTTAACTAGCGGCCTGGAAGATATTCTGCCGTAGCGTTGGTTACAACATTTAACTGCCTGCCTTGCGATTCTGTAACTCACTTTTCGAACTCACACAGTGGTTTTCACAGCGGCGGTCGCGCTCTAATCATTTTACATTCTGATTTGGCATTCTGATAAACAATAAACTACAAGGAGGGACCTTATCAGAATCACAGCGCTGGCTTGCTTAGGCCATTCGCACGATAGAGTTATTATTTGGCAGAAATAAAAAAGATGAAACATGTGACATAAAAAAGATATGTTTTAAAATTAAATTGCTTGAGTCAAATTCACATTATAATAATGTCACTACACTCTTCCATTGTACTTGTTGTTTTTCATGAAACTTAGGAAAACCCCATCAATGTTATGGTTTGCCGACGCCATATTGATAGTTTGAAGAGTTTCGTTTCGAGTTTCGAGAGTGGCTGAAAGTGAAATTAGAAATCAGTAAACAGGCTAGTAATGAAACGTCATCGATTCAAGTCATTGGCCTAACTGTTTGATCAACTGGCTGAACATCTTTCAGGCCGCTAGTTAAACGGCGCCATTTAGTAAAACGACTAGGATGTTAATGGAACGGTTAATTAAGCTAGTTGGCTGCGACATTTACATTGCATAACGTCTGTCCAAGATACAGAACTTCTATTCAATGACGATTCGGCTAATTAATTTATGAATATTATATTGATTCAAATGATAGTGCTTATCACGGAAACTCTTAGTACGAATTAAAAAACTGCTTTTATGTCGAATTTTATAACTTACCTACTAGCTGCTTTTCTTTGCCATGTATATCATTTATAATAAAAAATAGGGGTTGATCGTAGAGGGGTGAAAATTAGGGGTTGTATGTATTTTTTAATGCTGTATCATAAAAAAAAATTAACTAAAAATTAAAATTATATTAGGGGTAGACTACCCTTAACATTTAGGGGGATGAAAAATAGATGTTGTCCGATTCTCAGACATACCCAATATGCACACAAAATTTCATGAGAATCGGTCAAGCCGTTTCGGAGGAGTTTAACTACAAACACCGCGAAACGAGAATTTTATATATTAGATGTAGAGTTTTGTACCACGCGAATCTGTAGTGGCGACATCTATAGATGTAGGGTGTAGAGTACACCATCGTATTTGCATACAAAAATGTATGGATCTTGTTTTAAATTTAAGTAAATTATTAATTTTGTCAAACAAAATCGGTCTCTTTTATCACATATACTCGTATATACAGAAAAATATTACTTCAGTTAAAAGAGTGCAATTCGATCGATTTACTTTTCTATGAATAAAATAATATTTCTGTAGAATTGTATAGGGTGTCTCAGTAAGAGTGCACTTTTTCATTTTTAAATAAAGACAAGTATTTTATGATACGAGTTCTGATATTTTTATTGTATTTTAAAGAAGACATGTTCCGATTAAGTATGGAATAAAATATCCGGCAAATGACCTCCACGGCTCCAATGGCAGACCATTACAATTTTCATGAAATTTTCCATTACTTGCGCAGAGATGTGGCTGTATCTCACCGATGACGCGTTGGATTTCCGATTTGAGCTCAGGAATTTTTTCGGGTTTATTCGCATAAACTCGAGATTTCAATAAACCCCAAAGAAAAAATCGCTCGGCGTTAAATCGCACGATCTTGGTGGCCAGTTGACATCAAAATTTTGTGAGATAATGTGTTCTATTCATCGGAGAAAATGACTTTTTTCGAAAAATTGCCTTCGACTTCCCTTTGCTCCATTACTCATGGAGCAAATTGCCGGTGCTTTCCTTGGTCTGCTGGTTTGAGCTCCTGAGTTAACTGAATCTTGTACGCATGAAGGTGGAGGTCTTTAGTCAAAATTTGCTGGGTCGAATTGATGTTTTCGGGTATTCGGCGACACTCTCGTTTACAGCAGCAATGTTTTTAAAGGACCGACCGGTACGTTGACGCAAAGGATTCTTATTATCCATAATTGACACAGTTTCTTCAAATTTTTTGACCACTCTTCGAATGGTTGACACATTAGGTGCACTTTCTCGGCTGAAAATTTGGAGAAGTTTGCGAGCGTTTTCAGCGTTACTTTTGTAATGAGTTTTCACAATTATAACGAGTTGTTCTTTCGCAAAGCGCTCCATTTTTAATAATCGGAATAAACAGAGGTGACACCTGTCAAATTTCAGAGTTGCCACTTGCAGGAAAACTAAAAATATTACAATTTTAAAAAGTGCACTCTTACTGAGACACCCTATATTTAGACCAGTGCAGATAGCCTTTAAAAATAATAAAAAGTGAAAAAAAAAATAGTAGGATAAAACCTATTGGAAAGGGTGGATAATATTATAAAAATTAAAGGAAAAATAATTTACGGGCGATCTGAGGTCGGGAAGGGGAAGGGGGGGGGGGGGAGTTTTAAGGGTAAAAAACGGTTTATCTCGATTTCCGGCAAAACTAAAAGTCCTATCGAAGAAAGTTTATAATTTAAAGAAGATTCATAGAGAAGTAGGGAAGGGGATGACGGGTCTGGGCGTTACTGCATACGATTTTTTGCATTTTCTTAGAAAATTTACTATGGTAATATATATATATTTACCATAGGAAAGTAGAGATTTCAACGAACTGAAAGCACACCAACTTTTAGAAAAAAGCTGAAATTTTGACGTCAGAATTTTCGATTGAAAATTAGGGTGTTTTTTCGATATTAATTCAAAATAAGGTGAAAAAATAAATATTTTTAATCAAATAAATGACAGTATATTTGGGACATAATAAGATAAATTTTCACCAAATTTCGTTTAAAAAAATAAATTTTTGTAAAAGATAGAAATAAAAAACCAAAAAATTGTTTTTCTGAATTTTTCACATAAATTTTGAGGTTATGTGAAAAATGTGTGAATACAAAAGTTGTAGATCTTTTTATGACCTACAACTTTGCCATTTAGTTTTCTTCGATAGGACTTTTAGTTTTGCCGGAAATCGAGATAAACCGTTTTTTACCCTTAAAACTCCCCCCTAACCCTTCCCGAGCTCAGATCGACGGTAATTTATTTTTCCTTTCATTTTGATCATATTCCTCTGCTTTTCTAATGGGTTTCAACCTACTGTAATTTTTTTTGGTTTCAAAAATTATCGGCACTGGTCTAATTGGTTCGAATTCAAATTTCGTTTGAAAGTTCTTATTTCGAGAACGCTAGGCTCTAGGCTATATAACATTACAGTACGACATTTTCCTTTGAATAATTGTAATGTAGAGGGAGGGTAAAACTTGCTGAGTTTCTTGCCCGTTCTCCTCAGAACAAGGCCTCCTGGTTATTTTGCGAACGGAGGGCGTAGTCTTGCTCTTTCGCGAATTTTGTAAACGTTTTTGTCATTCATAAGCATGCCCTAAGACGCATCTAAATTGAATAAACGTATTTTGATTGATTTAACTAGCTAATATATAGATTTTGGGTTGATATGGACTTTTCAAACAGATACCCCAGTACATCCAGCCAGCGAATGACGTCCCGCCGGGAGCCCCGGATTCTGGAAATACCCGGCAGATCAGCCCACCCGATCCAGCCCCCTATCCGACAGGTGACTGATAGTTACCCCACACTGGAGGTAACAATACATTCTCAATATTAAATTACAATATCACAGTTTACGGGTGCTAGAGTCCTGTGACCACGAATGGTACACACACATTAATGGTACGCACACCACAAGAATGGTATCTGTAATAAATAAATTCTACAACAATGAATTTAAATAGTGAAACCATTATGCTCCTTTAAACTTATTACTACAATTTTAGGGTTGAAAGGTAGTTAAACTGACAAAGAAAATATATGGGATATGCTGTATGGCGACTTCTTATTAAACAAATTTTTTATTCTACGAAAAAGTTGTGTAAAGCAGATAATAATGGCACACTTGAACTTGCGAAATGTTTCTTTGTGTAACACAAAGCAAAACAGACATTTAAAGCTTTTACGCTTGAATGAGTGTGAATTGAACTTGTACCAAATATATAAGATTCATAATCACGATTCACTTTCTAAAGATATTTAGGAATAACAAATTTCGTTAGTAAATATTAAAAGTCGAAAGCTTTCGGGGCTATCTACGTTCTTCGTTTTGGAAATGTGTGTCCGTTTTCTAAACCATTTTCCATTAGAGCCTTTTTTTTGGACCACAAAATTAGGACAAACACAATATGATATAAATTGACATACATACAAAAATATAAAAAGCGGTGCCTTCTCTAAAACATGTGGACACGACCAGGCAGGCTTCGTAGATTTGATCACATTTCTGCCTAATACTAAATTGACTCTCTGTTTGTTTTAGCCTTAAAAGTATCTTAACAACATTTTTATTAAACCCTCTTAAAAAGATAGACGATGCGAAGGAATAAACTAATAAGAGAAAATCTGAACATGATCATTTAAAAACTTGCTTATATAAATTTATTTAAATTAATGTTAATAGTCATTGCACTGATTATCGATTCCGACCCCTCTGCCGAAACACTGGATTAAGGACTGGTCGCCAAACTCCAAAAGAGCACATTGTTTCTTTCCATTTTTCGTCATCGTTTCTTGGAGTAGGGCGAATAGAAAAATATACGGTGGAGTTGAGATTTTTATGTATCCATTTTTAAAGATCGATTTAAATAACTTTTCTTGATAGAAAAAAAATCCAAACGTAGCCAAGCCATAGACGAAAATGTATATAGAACATGATTTTATTTTTTTTAATTTAATGTTTTACATAACTAATTGTTATTACGGGCCGGCGCACCTCAGTGCTCCAGCTCTCCGCAGTCCACCCCAAGACACTGACACAGCAATTTGTGCTGGGATAGGGCCTTCATCTAGAGCCTATAGGTTTAGTTTAAAACAATCATTGTGTTTCTTACGTAAATTATAATGAAAATTGTTATACTAACACTAAATTCTGGATGGATGAATATGTCAACATTATTATGACTTTGTAGATTATGTAAATGAATCTTATGCTTATGGGTGATTTTGTACCAACTTAGTGTTAATATTATTTACCATTAGATGTTAATTACCAATAAATGCGTTCTATAATATATATATTATAAAATTAATAAATAAAAATCATCACAGACTGTCGATTATCATTTACAAACGGGTGCTTAGCTTTGGCCATATTGCCAGGAGAGAATCAAATAGTCTCGATAAGTTGTTAATGGTAGGGAGGAGTGATGGCAAGAGAAGGTCGATCGCCTATTCGTTGGTCTGACCAGGTAAAGACAATTATGGGTCTCAACATCCCAAATGCGCTGAGACAAGCTAAGGATAGATTGGCGTGAAGGCAACAAGTTGATGTATCGCTTAGGGCTTTTAAAGACAAGCACGCATGACCAAGCACGACCTTCAGTAATGAAGTTCTTCGTAAACTTCGTGTCGTACTATACAGCATACTTAGCACTTAGTCTAGACTTGGAATTTACGATGAGATCAGAGTTAGGTGTCAAATTTCATTTTTGTTTACCAGTTTTGCACTTTCCATTCCAACAAACAATATTTTCCGTTGAATGATTGGGTTCAGTGAAGTTTATATAAATATGCGAACAGTTTGTCTAAAACTTCCATTTTGACAACATATTAGAATATGTCGACGGTCCCTACGACATGTCAAAAAGTGAGGTTTTCAGGTTGAATCACTCTAGAAATTTATCTATTCTTTGATATTATTTTATTCTGAAATGATTTATAAGATATTTGAAGTTTATAATTCTATTAACCATTTGTATATTTATGTTTTCATGGAAAACTCGATAAATGACTGTTTCTACATTATAAATTTTATAAAAGCCGGTCAAGTTAACCGTTTATACGTAGGAGATATCAAATCAATAATATCAACTAGCTTTTCTTTAAATTTATTTTAAAACGTGTACTTATGTTATTATAATGAAAGGTATAATAATAATAATAAAGCCCGTTTTATTTCCAATCATGACAAAAAAAAACTAATTATTATACACAGCTTAGATTATTTTACATTTTTATACATTTTTTTTTCTTTTGCTTGTTATTCTATATTCTAGCTTCCTTCAGTACCGTCGATCGGAACCCCTTTACGGGTAAAGGCCTCCTCCAGCTTTTTCCAACTGACTCTGTCTATGGCTCTCTTTCTCCATTCGTTTCCTGCTACCGCTTCTATGTCTTCTATCCACCTTTTTTTTGGGCGACCTCTTCTCCTTATTCCTCTTGTTCCTTTCCATACAGATAATGAAAGGTACGACTTGAATATTCTAAGATGTTTACCCTTTAAAGTAAAAAATATACTTCTTTAGACTTATCTCTTTTTATGTGGTTATTTTTTATTAGAGTACGACTGCTTTAGGAGAATTTAAATAACCATATGTACTGAATTCAAATAATAATCAGCGTGATTTTTAATTATAAACTTATCTTACTTTTTTAAACAGACACAATTAAATAGGAACGTAAAATAGAAAACGGTGCATTTAATGCTTTATAATAAACTATTCTAAAAAGAGATGAACAATAAACAATTTTTTTTTTTTAATATTTTTTTTACTAATCTAATTATCATTACGGCTTCATCCAGACTGATTAGTAGTGTTATTTAATTTATAAACTATTTCAGAAAAAATTATATTCAACATAAATAAATGAATCAGTTTCTAAGTTATCTAATTAATCATCTTCGTCATCACCCTGGACGGCCTTAGTAAGATTAAGGTTTTTATAAAATTCATGATGCTTTTGTGGAATTATCATTATCACACAAAGTAATTTGCTTCAGTTATCGCAATTAACTGTTTGTATAACTTCTCTAGTATGAACTCTTGCTCTTGTGTATTTCAAATTGTTGTCAGAGATCAGTTGTCTATAGCTATCTTCAAAAAAATCATATTTAAATTCTAAAACGTCTGGACAGCTCCCTTGAATTTTAACTTCTCTTGTTTCCATTCTAAATAATTTTCTCAGAGTTCGTATATTTTTTTAAAATTAAATCTTGATCCACTTCTACGACTGTATATGGTGGGACATTCTGTTTAGCCCAACGATGCAGCGTAGGTATACCATTCATCAAGTACATAAATTATTTAGTTTTTTACTTATTTTGCTATAAGCGCATGAATACTATCTGCCTCGTTTTGAGAGCCCTTTACAAAGAAACGATGGCACAAGTATTAATTTTTTTGCTTATAAACAAGTACATAAATACAATACGATTGCTATTTTGCCTACGTAGTTGTTTGACCAGAAACTTAAATCTATAACACCGGCTTCTATCGTTTTTTTACAAACAACTTGCCACTGTCATTAGCGCCGCGTTTAGCAATTGTTTCGTCCCAAATGTAACCAACAGCTTCTTTTATTCTAGCACCAAATATAGTAAAACTATATCCGTATATATTTTTTCTAATTTTGGTTAGAACTCTGCCCTGCGATTCTGTAACTCACTTCACGAACTCACACAGCGGTTTTCGCATCGGCGCTCTCTCTCAAATCAGTCGTGAAGCAGTCATTTTATGATTTGGCATTCTGATAAACAATAAAGTACAAGCTCCCACCTTTTCAGAATGCCAAATCATAAAATGACTGCTTCACGACTGATTTGAGAGCGACCGCCGATGCGAAAACCGCTGTGTGAGTTCGTGAAGTGAGTTACAGAATCGCAGGGCTGATGTTACCATGTGGGTGTTATTAATTTTCTGAAAATCAAACATTGTTGTACAAATTTTGATGGATTCGATTGAGCTTCTATTATATCAACGTTTTCCACCTCTCCGTCTAGATTTTTGTTGTCGAAATGTTCTCATATTTTAATTTCTCACTATCCAATGGTAGTGTATTTCATTTAGTGAAATAAGTCACACTGATCCTTTTTCGGTACGTGAAAACGAATGTTTAACTGTTGATTAAATACGATATAGCTTTATTTTTGGTGGTATATACAATTCGAAGGCATCAGATGGCATAAAAAAACTGGCATAAAAAACGTAAAAACGTTTAATTTTCTAGAATTCTGGGTTTATTGTTTTTTTTTATTAGCTTCATATGACTCGCAATAAAAGACTGCCTTGCGATTCTGTAACTCACTTTTCGAACTCGCAAGGAGGGAGCTTGTAGTTTATTGTTTATCAGAATGCCTAATCGATAAAATGACTGCTTCTCGACTGGCGTGACCACCGCGCCGCTGCGAAAAAAGGTGCGAGTTCGGAAAGTGAGTTACGGAATCGCTAGGCTGATGAGATTCCTTAATAAATTATATAAGTTTTGACGTGCTAGCATACCTACTGAAGAACTTTTGAACTTTTTAAACTTTTTAAAGTTAGCAATATCCACTAATAACTTTTATCTATTGTAACTCATGTTTCCCAGTAATATGACTATTTTACTGTGAAACAATAAACATTTTGATTTAATTTTAACTAAACAAGAAAATTGAAATTCAAAAGTTTTCGTAAGCAATGTTTCTAACTGGCCAATTCTAAATATTTTCAGTGTTACCCACGTATTTTATTTGTTGGTCGTTTCATTCTGTAAACTAAATCATTACACAAGGGCTAATATAAGCTATTTCATGAAGTGCAGTCTATAGAAACAAAGCTCACCTGATGTTAATTTACTATATAAACTCACACAAAAGACTTGCAAATTGTTGACTGCTTTTTAAAAAGGCTCTTTTCTTGTAGAAAGGTCCTAACCGTAAAACGAACCGTATAGGAAAATCTTGTTATATCTTGCTATGGGCAGCTGTTTCCATATAGAGGTGCGCGCGGCATGAAATTTTTTGCCATATTTTAGTGGTTTTACAATCCTCTTTTGTGTACGAAGTCGTGTCAACACACGAATACTGTTGGAATGTTTATTCCAAAACAATAATGCAGATTTAATTATGAAATACCTGTCAACAAAGGACAAACACTAGTGACATTCTACGTGATAAATTAAATGTTTGAATGTGCAGTTTGAGCTTTGACACAAAGTCAATATGAATGGACATAAATTGCGTTTTACAAAATCTACATTTACAGCTCCGGTGGTTTGATTTGCTTAGTGGAAATATGAATTTATTTAGCCTGTATAAGGTAAACAATTTCAACAGAATGAATATGAATATGTAGCTCTGACATTCGGTTAACTTCCCACCTCGAGGTTTGCCTGTCGGAAAACGGACCGTACCGGTTATATTTTTTCTATATGTCTATTTAGTTTTTAAAAAATTTCTTGTGTTTCTCGTGTCGAAAATTCAATCTAATTCGTAAGTAATGTATAACGCGTATAGATTTTAAGCAAATATTTTGTGTTTTTAATACTACTTATTATTTTTTTTTAAATACTATATATGAACTTATTTAATTTATCACAACCATCGTGACACTGACTGCCACCTCATGAGGCTTGTGGTAAAACACTCCTTGGGTGTTTTTACTTTTTCACAAAGTCACAGGTTGAAAAAGCCCCTTGGCAAAATTGTGTTAATAAAATGTATTGCTATTGAATTGCGTTAATGCAATATTTCAATTCCATCCAATCATATTATCCAAAAGTTATTTGTCAACTTGTGTGGCACCTTGCTGGACAAAATGAAGTAAGGTTTATTCTAAGAAATATTTTGTCAATTCGCCTTTCTGATCGAAAAGTTCAGTCCAAATATAATAATAAATGGAAATAAATAATATATCATGTGCATAATCAATGAATTTACTTCAACATTATTAAGTTTTTTTATAATTTGAAGTGTATAAAACACTCAATTCTTGTATCATTCTGATTTTGGGCAGCAAAATATAATTCATGTCGATTTAGCCTTAGTTCATGTAAAATCTCGGTTTAAACGAAAGTGAATATATAGATTATAGCATTGTTTCTCAGTGGCTTGAATGTACGCCGGTGAACGTACGTTTTTGACCCGGGGGGACCTCGCGTTCCCCCGGAACTGCTTGGAGCGGCATAACCACTAAAACCTCGCGGCGACCTGAACAGCCGTGGGCGGGCACGGTAACCTTGTCTGCGTACGGCTCTCAACCTTAAGATGGAGCATTCGAATATTGTCTGTGTCCCAATGATCTTTCAGTGTGCACAATTAACACTCGCTTGTACGGTGAAAACAGCGTAAAGTAAACGGCATGCTTTAGACATCTGTCAGGCACAGAATGCAGAATGCAGCTGATTAACAAAAAAAATATTTTTATAATTTATAGCAAATATATTGCAAATATATTACTATTGCAATTTAATCCGACCGATGTATTCTTAGAAATTTATTGCTTTGTCAGTACTACAAGAACCATTCCCTTTATTATATTACATCTTTCAAATAGATCAAAATTCTCAGATACTAAATGCTCAGTTACTAAGCAGAACCAGATAGCAACGAGTATTGTCGAGACCTTGCTAGGATATACGAGAAAAGATATGATAATTCTATATAAAATATACCAACTATAAGGATGCTTTGAGGTGCCTAGAAGGGTAGTGCATCCGTTATGCCACCACTGCAGCGCTCCGGATGACTCGAAGCATACTGTGGCTAAGTGTGTCATCTGGAAAAGGGAGCGTCATGACCTGGTAGGAAGAGAGGAGGTCTGGAATGCAATGGTCTCCTTCCGTGAGCATGTAATGCTGCAGAAGGAGGCTACTTAGCGATTGAGCGAGAGGTCTGGGGTTGACCGTAGACTGGCCAGTAGTTTAAGGCTGGGGTCTTGCTCTTGAGCGGCCTGGAATAGCAAGTCTTGATTTAGCCCTAGTTCCCTTGGATTGAATGCCTTAGCGAACCCCGAGGGCCACTCTTAAGGGCGTGTGGAGTGGGTAGGGTACCCACTAAAACACCTCAGAACCCCCGCCTCCTCTCTCAATAGCAAACTCTTTAAGTGTAGACCCAGCCCCACAGTCCCCGCGTCAAGTTCGACATCCATGGCGCGGGCCTGCGTAAGATCGTTTTCACCTCATAAAAAAATTTCCAACTAAACATACAAAGACATAAACATACTCTTATTTTTAAACTAAATATATTTTTTATTCGTCATAAAAACTAATTCTATATTTTTTATTGACGTTTTCTTATAATGCCATGTCCTTGCGATGGTTGGCGACCATCATGGCTAGTTTAATTTTGGATGCCGCGCTTCTAAACAATGACTTGGTGCTTTGGCCAAACCATTCCCTAAGGTTTTTCAACCAAGGTGTGCGTCTGCGGCCAGATCCCTTTCTACCTGCCACTTTGCCTTGTATCATTAGTTGTTATCACCACCCTTATGTAACTTATAGTGATACTGACAGCAATCCCGAGAGAATTAGATTTTGTTCCGCTATCGCAAGCTTGCGACATTAGCGCTACGGATATTAAGAGAATTATATGCATCGTAGTTTCTAGTACTCACTAGTACATTTTATTAGTATAGTTAGTGTTGTTAGTTTAACTAATTACTAACATACACCAAATGCACCGTTATAGGTGATATTGTTTGGTTTTAGTTACATGACAACATGGAAGACGATAAAAATAGAGACATTTCATAAACTATTTTTTTTTTTTAATATAAATTTCCCACTATCCCCGACTCTTGTGGTGCGGGACCTTATTTTGTACATATATTTTATAGAGACATATACATACACATACACACATACATATACATACATACATACATTAAGAGATTTCCTAATATACATATATATCCATACATAAAAATACACATATTTCTATTTTATATTCATGGGCCAGTGGGGGCCCGTCTCACCTCTGCTACGCTCTTGTTGCAGCGAGTGACACAGCTCACTACCTTACTGCAGAAATCTTCCAGTTGCGATCTGAAGTTTTTTAATATATCCGGTAAATGCTCGGTTGTTACCTTTGTATTGATTTGTTGCTCGAGATCGCACCTGGGGGCTCCGAATATAGGACTACAATGAGATGTATCACTGTCTGACTCGTTTGTGAGTCGCACGTACACGACGGATCTGTCTTCAAGCCAAATCTGTGCAGGTATTCAGCAAACGCCCCATGTCCTGTTAAGATCTGCATCATTTGTGGGCTAGGTCTTTTTTGTCTAATAATTTTGTACCCGTCTATAACACTACTTATAAAGAATTTTGTTGTTTTAGCGGTATGGGCATCTTTGTACCGTTTGTCCCACTCCGATATCGTTTTCTGTCTAACCTCTTTCCTGATGTAAGAAAGTGGTATCTTTACGTAATCCACATTTGTCCCCAATGTTTCCGCCGCCTCCTTTGATAAGGCGTCCGCTCTCTCATTTCCCGGTATACCGATGTGGGCCTTAATCCAATGAAGGTCTATGTTGATGCCTTTTTCTCGGCTTGTTCTTAGCTTATGACGAATTTCAACTACCTGAGGATTTAGAGAGCGTTCGCCCGTGATGGCTACCAGGGACGCGCGTGAGTCACTATAAATTGCGGCATGTTTTTTGTTTTTGATGACATCATCGACTGCACTGTGGATGGCTATTAATTCCGCTTCTTAAACTAATTACAAATACGAAATAAAGCTTGAAATAAAATATGTCTCTGACGTCATTTTAGACAGACATCGACACAAAACCAGAAAGGAAATGACAAATTTTGATCGTAATAAACGTCCAGCCAAGTTCAGCTTTTGAACGTCGCAAAAGTGAAGCACCTTTTGCGACGTTCAAAAACGATGTTATCCACTTACAGAAACAGTTTGAGATACAGCAATGCTATACAAGTATGCCCCGGAATTGTATTTACCTTCTTTACAAAGCATACCGAGTTGTAAGTTATGTTTTATAAACAGAAAAGCTTATAAATGAAATTGAAATACCTTTCTATTTTCTTTAAACTATTCAAAGGGCTTCTCTGTAAAACTTGTTTTTGTACTTAATTCTATTTGCATTTTTTACTTCGAATACTATATAACTGAGTCTTACTTCAGAATAAAACATTAAAAAGGCATAACACATACTTAGATAACATTATACTTTTGCAATGTATAGCACTTAAAGTAAATTAATTTGTCAGAAAAACGAAGAGTGCAATTTATTTTTATTCACAGAAAACTAAATTAATACTAACATGTGGTATTAAATATATTGTAAACATGGTCGCTTGGTGGTTAATTTTTCTAATTAGAAGGCCGAGGCTTGAGGCCGTGTGTTTAACACTGTAATTGATTATTACGTTGATTAAAAGAGACAAAAGAGAACTGAAAAACATTGTTATAACATTATCTGATTTTTTTTTGATAGGGAGCTCACCTGATTTTAAGTGATACCAGAGGGCTCGCGAATGCGTTGCCGGCCTTTTAAGAATTGGTTCGCTCTTTTCTTCAAGGACGTCGATTTACATTTTATGCATAAATGAGTTAAGTTTCCAGTTGTGTAAAGGAATTTATCAGAGTTACTCGGACAACAAGGCTGTAGCTTATTTCAATACGAACTATTCTGGACTGAAAATCAGAAACAGACTCAGTGTAAAACTAAACGGCTAGCATTCCATAACTTTTGCCATTATTAAAATATTTCGATGTAATGTTGTTCAACATTGGAAAACAATTCTTCGTTATTAACTGCTAATATAAAGAGATTTTAAGTCGGTTTTCACAAATGTTATAAAAAAAATTAATCAGCTGAAACGTATCATAAGTTATAGGATGTTGATCAATAGTGGTTGGTTTAAGGGGCAATTAGCAATATTGCCCGCCAGTGTTCGTCCAATTCGCGTTTACAACGGAAGGCAGAACGGGCATTACGTGACATGGGGAAGCGATCATTGCCTATTGTTTCATTCAATGCCTTGAACGCGCACCTTACAATTTCGGCATTCACTCTTTGACTGTCGAAGGAGATGCTCCTTCAACGTCGCCGCCCCTCAATTTATTAAACACGTTAACTAAATTTATTTAATTGAAGTTCGTGGTATCGTGCCATCTGACAATTAGATCACTATCGTTTTGCGAAGTTTACATTTCTTTTGAGTTGTCGTATGTGAACATAAGGATGGTTAATAGAAGAACAGTGTAGTTGTGTTTGTGATAATGAGTCCTGTTGTAACTATTCATCAAATTATGGGTAACAACACAGATGTGGTGAGTTTAATAAAATGGATTAGGAAATTTTCCTTTACTAAAATTATTCGTAGCAAATCTAGAAAATACGTATGCGTAGCGCTGTAGTAGAGTTAACTTGTTGCTTTCAAACTGTGCAAATCGTTTCGTAGTTTCATGTTACAGTTACAATTTAATCAAAATAAACAGTTATGCGTATTTGGTTACGTTTTAGATTAAAAATAACTATAAATTGTTTTTTACTTTGCTACAATATTTGACAGCCTGTAATTCAATTTAAATAAGAAATCTTTGAATATTTAATCACATTTTGCGGTGTTTGCTAGTAAATTTAAGAAACATATTTTTCGATCAAAATATCTCAGTTAAGTATTAAACATTGTGTAAAGCTACCTAGTAAGTATGCTGCGTTGGGTTTGGGCACCACAAAACGTAAAAACTGCCAATAGAAGACTTTACAGAACATCCCTCGCTTACATTTAGTATATTATAATTTTTAGAAGTGTCACAACTAAAAAACAGAACATACTTTGATGACCTCATGTAATTAATCATAATCAGAATGGCGCGTAGTCTTCGTACAATCAATATCCCAAGTTTCCTCGGGCTACAACCCTCGCGAGAGGTTAATTATTGTGCCATTTAATGGCTTAACAAATGACTAGTTCGTGCCAGGCATTCATTGGACTGCATTTAAAGTGAGTTGACAAGATCTGTGTATCTTTAAATTACTTACGAGTGTTGTCTGATTAATTTATATAATCTGTACTTATGTTATGAATCGAGCGTTGAGTTGGTTATTGTCAGAAACGAATAGTTCCCGTAGAAGTATTCTTTTGTGTTAGACCATTTATCGAGGAAAGCTTTATAACATCGCACAATGATATAACTGACGGGTGAAATGCGGGGCAATACACCACCCCTAAGATTAGTTAATCAAATAATATAGACAAGTTAACTTAATAAAACAATATTATTTTTCGTTTTCTATAAATAAAAATTCCTAGATATTCTATCAAATTAAGTCTGTGTCACGGTATTACAACTAAATACGTTACAATATTCTCCGTGTTTAATCGGGTTCCTACCATCGTTCCTCACCACAACGTACAACATTTAAACCCGTATTTTTTATTTTCAAAAATCAATAGTAATAAGACGTTTATACGATGAAGTGGAAGATTCATCCCTGATCTCGGAACCCCGTCCATCCACCGATTAATTCTGTATAAATTCAGCACTGAGAAATTGACATGTCTTAGACCCAAAAACCGACTTGTGCATAACTTGCCCCTAAAGAATAAAGTAAAAATAGATATAATTATTAAAACATTTCAAAAATAATAACTAAAAAACCTAATCAGTCACATTATTCATAAATAAATTGTCTTTGCGTAAAAAGTGGCATTTTTTCACCCTTTTATTCACCATATCGAGACCCGTTGTCTCGAAAACTTTCAGAGGTAGAACTGTGGTAGAGGCTTAATAAGACCGCACATAGGACTAACTCAATCCAAACGATTCCAAACGTACGATTTACTAATTAACAACAAGGAATGGTTCGTTCCGTTAATGAGGCATTTCTAAGCATAAAACGTACTTTTGTCGTTAAATACATTGTCATAACTAATAAATATGTCGATCCTCGTGCTTCTGATGTCATTAGAGTGTGTGTCTGAATTTTTATTACTTGTTTATTGACACAGTGAAAAGACACCAGTGGCGCTACAAACGCTTAGTACTGGACCTCAGATTTGTGAATCCATACGGATAATTTTATTTTTGTAATAGGCAAGTAGGTGATCTGTGCCTGACACGCCGTCGACTTTTTGGGTGTTGTCACGATGTTTTCCTTCCCCGAGCGAGCAGCGAACGTCCATTGGTGCACAGCTGGGGTTTGAACTTACTACCTCATGGATAACAAACGATATTCATGTGACATGGAAGAGTGTGAAAAATAAGGAACATTGATTTATAATCACTCTATATTTAAGGTTATTTTCTTGTACATTAAAATGGTGAAGTGTCAGCTGAATACAGTGACAAGAAGACTTGTAAACCGTCCTTCATCCTAAATACGGCAGGTAATAAATAGTGTTCTGTTTTATTAAGACTCCAACTCCAAGGGTACCATGGGGGTAAAATCATAAAAGTTTTTCGATGAAATGTAAACAGAAATGGAAATGCAAATAAACAACTTATTCGAGCAAAATAACAAGAAAGAAGAACCTCAGAACAACATAACATTGAACAAAAATATGAGAATGAAAATAGAAAACCCGGAGAACAATATTTAACATTTGTAAAAAGAAAAGAATACCTTTTGGATTGTTTTAAATAATACAAAAATTATCAAAGCTGATTTGGAAATCGCATTGGAGCCCATTGATACTCTGAGAATTTCCTCGCATTAGTCTTGATAAAAAGTAAGATACGTCCAATACTAATACAAACTTTTATTTAGTCTGATATTGTTGCATGGTTATACTCAAGACTCTCCCAACGTATGGGGCGAACACATCTGTGTACCTGATTATTAAATAACCGCTATTGTTTCATCATAACCTTACCCAGGACTTCTTGATTCTTAATCGATCTTGATTAATAACACGTATTATTTGTAGTAACAGTTGTGGCCTAAATAAAACATTAAAAAGGTGACATTTGATGATCATTAAATTTAACTAATATATAAAGTTAAATATCGAATCAAAGTATAGAAACAAGCGATTAATTGAAGAAAGAGTTACAACAACACTTGCGAGCATGAAATTCTAAGCAACAAGGCTACACACGTGGTTGAATTTAAAGTGTCTAACAAATCAAAATTCATTTATTCATATAGAATGGACACTCATGAACGTCAATAAAAAATTGAATATTTTAAATTAACGTTTATTATCAAAAAATATATCTTTATTATGTTACATATCAGTTCCCAAATCAAGGGTGTAGAAACGGCGAGATGAACTCGTAAGATACTCTACGCTAACCTATTTTTTTTTTTAATTTCTTCTCAAATAAGTTAATAATCAATATATATTAAGGTATAATTATTATCAATACCTTTAAATATCATATGCTTGATTTCATGGATTTAAAAGGAAATCCTTGAATCAGACGCAAAACTGATGTCCCATATTGGACACCCTGTACGTATAAACACCGTATTCGCAACAAAGTACAGAGAGAAGAGGAATTAATTCTGTCTGCGCTCCGACCGGGTATGGAACCCGAGACCGTGCCGTCCACGTTTAGCCTACTCTTTCTACGCGTATTGATGATAATAACGAGATAAGTAAACAAGTAACTAGTTTAAGATTTAGTTAAAATTTCATACAGTCCTACATACGGCGAAACGAGCCTTAACAGGCTACTTAGCCATGTGAATGCTGAAGCACTCCAACTTCTTGACTTAACAGGAATAAGACGCCTAAAGAAAACTACTTAAACCTTTTGAGTTCATAAACCTAATGTGGTGATTATAAGTGCAAGTCTCATCTCAAACACAAACATAATGACTAAAAATTATAGAACACTAAGACTGTTAATGAACATTACCTTAGTTTAAGCTATTCACTAGTATTGTCGAAAATTCAACATAATATTACTTAGCCATAATTATTATATAGGCTAGATTATAATTCATATACAGTCGCACTCTTTATTGTAGGATAAAAACGTAAAGACATTATTTTCTATTAATATCACCGTAATATCAATTTTCTTTTACTAGAACAGTGCTTCGTGCATCGAATAATCTTTAGCAAAGATACTATAATTTATTTAAATTAATTGTTGACAAATTTTAACGGTACTAAACCTTGCCTAGGATATGGTGCTTCGACCTTGTCTTCTAAATTTCATCGACAATCTTATTGTTATTCATTGCTCATAACCACGTAATATGGCCGACATACACGCTGTATACACTCCAATGCTATTCGATAACAATGGAAAACTCTTTCGAAATATCAAGGAAAATAATATAGCAAGGAACTATTTTTAAATTTCAACGCGGACTGAATTTTTATGATTCAAGTTTGAGCTTTGAATTTGAATAAATAAGTGTATTAATTTCCTTAACACTTTCCTTTTTTATTTTAGAGACTGTAATAAATATTCTTAATCATGAGATAACTTAATAGTAATGTAACCAATTTTGCTCATAAAGCTCGAATTCTAGCCTATTCCAATCAAAGCAAAGTAATATTGCATAATAAACTTGCCTAAAAATAAAATTCAGTTCCAGACTTTATAATTGTTGTTGTCCCACTATTGTTTTATTATTTTAAAAGACCTGCATACTTAGGAAGGCGTGCATGTCATAAATACAGAAATGAAATGCGTTTAATAAGATCATACTTATCCCCTAAACGTCATCTCCTGTAAGGGAACATTTTTAATAATACAATAATGTAAAACTATTTCAATATAATATTTATTCCTGGAACAATTTTCTCATTAGTTACTTACTCCGTATGCAAATGCAATCACGAAATTGGATCCCAACATGAATTCAACAAGTCTATTCAATGGAATGTAAGAATTATTTAATATCCTAGAATCTGATTGAATTATCGTAATAATACAACATTATATTTATTCCCGTTGCAATTTTTCTCGTTAGTTACTTACGTTATGAAATCACGATATTGCATACCCTAACATGTATGCATCAAGTTGATTCAATAAAATGTAAGATTTTATTTAATATTATAAAATGTAATATTTATTCCGACTTGAAGAACTCAACAACAGTTTTGTACGTATATTTGCAGTATGGAAATTTAATCATTGGGCACATTGCGGAGTTTATTTGATTCTTATATAGGCGTTAAGCTTTCAGAGGATTATACACGCTTGTTTCCTCTTATAAAATAATTAAAATAAGATTTTAAACGAGTCCACTTCTCCAAATGTTGCCATCTTAGCAAAGTCAAACGAAACCGATGTTGATGTGATATAATTTTTTTACAAATAAGTTCGTAATATAAATGATTTTTTAAGCGATTTGGAAAAACGACAGTGGTTTATAATTCGATGTGTATTTTTTGTTTATTTCCAAAAAGCGTAATGGGATAGGACTTGTAATTTTTAATAATAATAATTGAGACTCATTTATTCTATAAAACAATACTATACTAAGCAAAACGGTACACATACTTACTTTAATAGAAAACTAGTAAATTTTTTTCAAGAACCTCCAAAAGAGTAAAGGTTTTCTTCAACCGGATCCATCTCTCTCTATCTTGAGCCAATCTTTTCAAGCCAATTCTGTCAATCTTCTCCACCAGCTTGTTTAAGCTATACATTGACTTGGCCATCACATGGAAACACATTGTATCTCACAAGTAATACATATTATATTAAATTACATTGTTTAGTGCGATTGCCAAGTCTAGTTATATATTAATTACAAAAGATTTGTATTACACTACTGCCACATACAAAATTAATTTAAGTAATAAAATACTCAACCCAATATTTTTCTAAATTTTTCCCTTAATTTATGTATGTATGATTTAAATTATCATCTATGACTGTTAGAAGTGCCTAAGTTTTGATGATCAGTCAGTGAGTGACAAAATTAAGAAAATTGACTAGTATATTCTTAAACTACTGGCTCAAAACGAATTAAATTCAAAATATGCCTTGTTTGTAGCCCTGCTTGACAACAAAATTCAGGCTTCTAATTTTATCCACAACGAAGTTATAAGGGGGCAAAAATGGCCTGCCTTGCGATTCTGTAACTCACTTTTCGAACTCACATCGGTTTTCACAGCGGCGGTCGCGCTCAAATCAGTCGTAAAGCAGTCATTTTACGATTTGGCATACTGATAAGGAGGGGCTTGTAGTTTATTGTTTAAAAGTTTTAAGAAAAGGATGGTACGGCCGTGTCGCTTTTTTGCTATACTTGTCGGGCGCACTGCTGAGCTTCCAGATACCTTTGTGTGTCCAATTAAGTTGTTCTAGTTTGACTCGGCTTACAATTTTACAGTGTTTATATTTATCTAGTTTAAATACCTCGGATGGTATTGGCGATTCCACATACTGCTGTGTTAGATGCTTTTGCGTAATCTATCACAAAAATCTCGTTTTTGGAATGTAACTTCTTTAACGGCGTTGGAAAAAAAATTACGTCACGTGACGTGGTCACATTTTTGCGTTACGCGCCATCTTTTTCTTGTCCTACAATTTCGGATCCAGTTTATTGATTAGTTGCAAGATTTGTAATATTTACATATAATAGAGATTTTAAAATTATCTTTTCTCTAGAATGTTTCTTTTTGTCAATTTAGTTTTACAAGCTTGGTATTAAGGATACCCAATTCTATTAGGCTTTTTGTAACGCTATCTTTTTTTTATATTTGACTATCCTAAGTCTGTATTATATGTGTCTCATATTCCCTTTTAATATTCTTATGTACAGATTTATAAAGACGGCTTAGCTCTAGCTTTTCAGATCCTGACAAAGATTTTTTATGTTGCAAGGAGTGAATCCTTTTAACTGATATTATCTGAGATAATACGTCATTTTCATGGTTTTAAAGAATTTTGTAATACTAACAATGAATTTTCCATGTCGCTTTTTTGTATATATTTTCAATGTAAATAAAGAAACAAACATTTTTTTAATCTAAACCTAAACTTAAAAAAAATATTATAACTAAAATATATTACTAAAAGGAGTTCCGATACTGGCAGCGTGCCCCCTTTGAATAGCTAGACTAATTCTTTGTCCGAGGTAACTGCCAGCTCTTCGGTACCCTGCGATATCGACTAACCTTTTAGCTATTTCCTTATCAATGTGATAATATTTTTTTTCCACAACACATATAATTTAAAATAGATTAAGATGAAATACCGAAAAACCTTCGCCGAAGATATTATAAACGAAAGAACATGCACTCATATGGTAGATGATAGTTTCATTGCTGGATGATTAAATAGCAGCGTAATAGTAGTCGTAAACGTCGACAAACGGCTTGACCGCTCGAGTTTATGTCGGTCATGCTAACACAATACAACCTATATTGTTTTTCTAACCTCGTATCATTTTATTTTCTAACTATCCTAGGAGTTTACGTATTATCTACGAGTGATGAAATATTTCAATAACGAAGAATGGTCACATTAGCTGTACGGCTCTTGAAACTAGACTTTTTTCCGCCACTTTTTGTATACGTGGGTAACACTGAAAATGTTTAGAATTGGCCAGTTAGAAACATTGCTAATAATTTTTTTTTAATTCAAAATTTTAAAACCTTTGGTAACCTAATGTAGGACATTGCACTCATTTGTCATTTGTATTTGTGAATTGGCGGCAAATCTAAAACTATTGTCACGTGAAAATGAACCTAACGCGAAAAAATGTTCGGCCACTGATTTATTATGACTTTCGTTGTGGGCTTACTAAACAACAAAGCTATGATAGGCTGCGATTATCATTTCTTAATGAAGCCCCATCTCGTGCCACTATTTACAATAAGTTTAACGAGTTTAAGTGTGGACGTAGCAATCTCAATGATGATCCGCGTGAGGGACGTCCTTTAACAGCGACTACTGAAGATAACATCAGTGCTGCGCGAAGCATGATAGAGGAAGATAAGAGAGTGACGTATCAGCAGATACGAGCAAGCCTAGGCATTGGTATGAGCCAAGCTCAGTGGTTCCATCGAATGCAACGATGTGTAGAGAGGAACGGAGATTACTTCAAAAAACAATAAAAGTATTGGCAACTACATTAAGCCGTTTTCCATTTTCTAAAAATTTTCAGTGTTACCTAGGTATATAGGACTGGCGTCTACATTATTTTCTTAACAGTCTTTATTCATTACTAATAATAGTGAGAATCCTATTTAAACCTGATACAAATTTCAGCAAGTGCGAAGGAAGTTGGAGCCTGGAACTACAAGCTGCTGGCGTCGGTTCCGAAACAGAGTCTGCGGGGCTCTTGGCCTGCCAATCAAGCGTGGGCCAACCAAACCTACTGATTGGTTTTTGGATAAGTTTTCCGCTGAAGAGTTCTATGCTATAGACGAGCCGGAGGAAAAATGCGGCCCTAGTTGGCTATGCTGCTGGAAGCGGTCTGTAGACCCTACCCATTCAGTCCACTACCAAGTAAGTATTATTTTAATTACATATCTAGTAATCGCAATGTATATTGCATTTTCAAAATTTTAAATTATTTCAACTAGAAAAACAATTATTTGTACAGTGCAAGCAAAAGCTTATAAAAATTAACTTTCATGTAAATAGATCATCAATGTTTCGAGAACCTTCTATTTACGAGCTAGTTTATGCCAATCCTTAATTAGTTTTGTCCACGAATTTTTTTAAATGTGTGTGGGGTGTATGACGCTATGACCTCGAAAGATCTTCTAGCGATTATTGCTCGCTTATATACTAATACGATTATTTTCAAAAAGTTGTAGTTGTAGTTTGATAAGTTTATTAAAAGATAATAGCAATTCAAACTTAATATGTAAAAACAAAGCTAAAAGCTACGGTTTTTTACATGACATATTCTTAATTTTTTTATGTATATTTTTGTAATATAGTAGTTAAGATATTTGAATAGAAATGTATATTTTACGTACGTAGGTTATTGTAGCAGCTGTATATTATATAATAAAATTTTACTACGACGATTGCGATTGCCTGTATACCTCTGCTTCTTAAACAGAGAAAAATCCAGCCAGCCTAAAAATTTAACAGGAACTAAAATTCTGACTGGATTTCTTGCTTAAGTAAGCAGGTTGAGAAATTAATACACTACAATACACTTAACTAGTGTCTCTAGTGGCTCGCTAGTTACGTTATTTAGTGAATAAATATGAGTAAAATTAAACTAATTTTACGATAATTTAAGTACAACATATACATATATTAAATGCGCCAAAACTTGTAATACAGGGTCACTTTTCGGTAGAGTATTTTTTTTTCACAGTAACAAAAAGTTATGAACAATTTTTTGCAGCTAATGACTTCATCTATCTCCTAGTTGCGTTTTATCGATGACTTTTTGACCATCCTGTATATGTTGTACCTACGTTGTATTAATGGGTACTTACGGGTTTTGGCGGCGCGGGTTGTTAAAATATAACTTTATACCTATTTAACTTAGTACAATTTGTATATAATTGTGGAGTGTATTTTCTTTATAATATGATTGCTCAATATTTGGATAAATGGAAAGAAAGGATGTCGGCACAGTACCTTCAACCTCGTGGCTTCTTCTCGTGGCTGAATTCCTTTCTTTACACCAATTAACCATATCCATATCCATAACCATATCGCGGGTCATCAAAATTGTAACTAATGACCGCTTAATCCTTGTCTCCAAATGCAGACTCAACGTCGTGCGCGCCACCAACGAGCCGTGCTTTAGGATTTGGAAGCACTTTAGGTGGGTGGTAAGATATGCGTCTAGAGTTCCTAGACGCATATCTAGAATTGGTATATTGAGCAACCATTAATATAAAATGAGAACGCAACCGGCGCAACCAGAACACTTAATTCTAAATTACCTTTAGAATTAAGTGAATTAACTGGTGCAGCCAAATTATCACATTATGTAGAAAATCACATAAGGGAACAGGAAATATATTGCACTTAAAATTAGGTTATTCTATATATAAAATACATAACATTTATGCAAACACTTATTTGTAAATTAAGTGGCTACCATGAGTGACTTAGCTTTCATTGAGAATAATTTACAGTTGTGTACCTTAGTGTTAGAAAAATATAGATTATAAACGCTAATAAAGTGATAACAGCCATAATTCATTTAGATCAGAATCCCGAGTGGCATTTAAATATGGTACACTATTTGATATAGGGACACAATTTGCTAGCCTGTCCCTTATGTGATTTATACGTCATTATTTATCTCTTGGGCGATAATAGGGTTGCAGTTCCAATGTATATCTGGCTTATGCATAAAATCTGTGTCATCACATCTTCAAAGTTGTCATCAATTATTTGATTTCCTCTTGTATACTTATAATCTTCCTCTTGTATACATATATACCTCTTATAATCATCATTTTCTCATATCTTCGTTTGGTAAATGTTCTTTGTAAGTGTTTATCGTGTTATTGCATGATTGAACTGAGTGTTTAATTTAAAGTTGTTCATCGTAACTATTGATGTCTCGTCTTATTAGTTAATATGTCCATTTGTGGTTGTTAAACATCTGTTTTCCCTACGTGTACTTTTACTTTCAATCAAGAGGCGCTACAACTTCACATAAAAATAGATTGCTTTTGTTGTTGATATTTTTTAAGTTTATTAATAAAAATATAGGTGATTAGCCTTCTGTGTAGGCTATACAACAATCCAATATTGTTTACTTATCGTATGTATGTTTTATGTAGCACATACGATCATGAATTAAGTGTCATGTAAAACCTATTAATAACCCCAAAGCCGGGATTTGAACCCATGATTTGGTTAACAAAGCAAAATCCTTTGTGTCAATTTTTATAAATACACATTCAGTATACGAAGAAATCTGCTTTAAAGTTTACAAAGATTTTTTTCAAGAACCATCCAATCTACGATAATCGAGGACAAAACAAAACAAATATAATTTATTGAAACTTATACCTTATCTGTAATACAAAAAAAAACATTTGTACTCACGTCATTTTTATTTGTATTTATATCCTACGTTTTTCATTCAGTGGCTTGCTGTTGTGTCCCTTGCCGTTCTCTATAATATGGTTTTCGTGATTGGCCGAGCTGTGTTCTGGGAGCTTGACAAGGCTTCCACTTCCTGGTTCGCGCTTGACTACCTCTGCGACGCTATTTATTTGATTGACACCGCTATTCACATGCACGAAGGTAAGTAATTGTTTATTATAACAGAAAAATCGTTTTAATGTAAAAACAACAGACTGGCAATTAACCTCAGTTTGTCACCTGAGTAAATATTTATTTTAGCAGAATTATCTTATTGAAGTTATACTTCTTTAGGCGCGTTATGAAAAATTTATGAGAGTGAAATTTTACGATGCGTGCGCACCGTTACACAAAATTAACAGAATGAAGTTAGTTCTAGGTGGCATGAAAATCGATAATAACTATGTTCAAGTTGTATATTCTAGTATTTTTATATTTAGAACAGGTGTTTCGTTAGAAAGAAAGAAAGAAAAAACTTTATTATACACAATATACAGGGTATTTACAGTACGTAACAGTACAATTAAACAGTGTGAATCAATAAATATTATTTTGGTGGTTTTATTAAATCAATTTCATATACGACGGTGATAGTATTTACTAATAATAATTTTATTGATTAATTTTAATATGTATCGTTTATCACTACTGCATTTTAGTTATTTTTTTTCCATACGCCAAAGAAGTATAACTACTAACGCGTGTACATAAGTACACACACTCTTTTTTTTACATGTATTGTGAATCATGATATTACGTCTTACGATAGTGACGTAAAACTAAGTCGTTTAGAGCTTGCGTTTGACATTTTTAATTCTAATAAAGTTGGCGCTGAACCCCGAAGGACTTGTAACTTAGAAGATAAGCAAATGCAGGCACGAGGCAAATATGCGAATTAATATAAAATAAGGAAAGTTAACATGAAAAATGTTAACAGTTGTGTTTGTATATTTTGCGACATGTTAATATATACGTATGTCGAATCTAATGACATCCTGTTGCGGAAATGTTATTTATATTTATGTAGCATTTAGTTATGAAAGAATGTTATTTGTTTGTTTCGGTATTAAAGCGATTTATCGATGTAATTTCAGTTGCGTCGAATATTCGATGAGTATTTTACACAAATAGTTTGTAAAAACTATTTTCATACACGGATTATAAATCAGAGGGAATAGTTTTTGTATATACGGCAAGAATGTAATTCTAGATTTTGTGTTTTTATATTTTTAATAACACAAATTTTTTAATTGAACCTTAAGAAAGGATTTTAATTGAACCTTAAACTTTTTTCTTAGTTTAAGCTCATAATTGAGTTTAGAAAAATTCCAATGCAGACTTTCTGAAAATATTCATCAAAACACGAAGATTAACTAAAAAGCACTCTCACTGGCGCTTTCTATATATAACCAGCTATGGCAAATATAATGCTTTTTTCCGTTAACGTTATATTTAAACAAGCTATATTAAGATTGACGACTGAAGACAAGGTGAAATTTTTTTCGACAGTCACATTTGTAGATTCCCACCACTATCGCGCATTTTTCCCCACTATGCCTTAGTGTATCACAAATCAACAATTTGGCACCTACACGCGTCGTCCGCTGGGCGCGCCTTGCGTCATCAAATTTAGCTAACGTGTAGGTAAACATTTCTACCAGACTGCTTTTTTCTGCGTAAATATTGCACTCATCGCACAAGAGTACACGGAGCCGTGAAGAGGGTAAACACTGCTGGAGCTTGGAACATAATTATTAGAGAAGTTAATTTTTGACACGCATGACTTAGCTTTACCGCTTGGCGATTTAATGATGCCCGAGAGATTGCGAGGCGATTTGAGAAGAACTTGCTATTTATGTGACTTATTTATTTTTTTATTTTTAACTTTGATTCATTTGTTGTACGTAGTTCGATTACAATTAATTTGATTTGTAGATGATATTGTGTAAATTGTTTTTGCTTGCGTATTTATTATAGATTCATTTTGCAGGCGATGGATTATATAATTTGCGATTTTGACCTAAACATGTTAAAGTAATTATAAATTTATAAATTTCAGGCTATTTAGAACAAGGGATTATGGTAAGGGACGCCAGGATGCTACGGCAGAATTACATGAAGTCCGATTGGTGGCCATATGATTTCATTTCTTTAATTCCAACTGACATCGCTTATTATTGGTGGCCGCCGGGAAATTGTGACTTTGTGAGTATTTTTATTTAACCTTAGTTTTTTTTATTACCATTAATTAATTTTATCTTACTCATCTTTTTACAATACACTATATATGTCGAACGTGATAACGTGGAGTAACATTCCAACCAAATACATTCTTCACCTTAGTTATTACTATGTCAATATTGGTTTCAGGATCGTTTGCCGTGCCCTGTTATTGTCCGACTCAATCGTTTGTTTCGACTGCCCCGCATGTGGGAGTGGTTCGATCGTACCGAGACCGCCACAAGCTTTCCGAATGCCTTCAGAATTTGCAAGGTTTGTTTTTTTTGTCATTATATATAAAACTAATAATATTATACATAACTATACCGTGTATGGACGATATGAAAAATGTTGAATGTTCTTTTTTTTTTATTTACAGGTCGTCATGGCTATTTTAGTACTTATTCATTGGAATGCATGTCTTTTTTTTGCTATCAGTTATGCAATTGGGTTCGGAACAGATAATTGGGTATACAACATAACGGGCTCGCGCAATGAAACTTTGGCTCATCAATATATTTATAGTTTTTATTGGTCAACTTTGACCCTCACCACTATCGGTGAAACACCCCAACCCGAAATTGATGTCGAATACATTTTTGTCGTCTTAGACTTTTTGGCGGGAGTGTTAATTTTCGCAACAATCGTGGGAAACATCGGATCCATGATTTCGAATATGAATGTCGCTAGAGTTGAATTTCAAAACAAAATGGATGGAGTAAAACAATATATGGCGTTTAGAAAGGTCAGCGGTGAATTAGAGGCGAGAGTGATCCGATGGTTTGCTTACACATGGGCCGAAAGTGGGGCATTGGACGAGGAGCACGTTTTGGCGTCCCTGCCCGATAAACTGAAGGCCGAAATAGCGATTCGTGTACATCTGGATACATTACGGGAAGTTGAGATTTTCAAAGATTGCGAGCCGGGATTATTGGAGGCACTTGTTCTAAAACTGAAACTTCAAGTGTTTAGTCCAGGTGATTACATCTGCCGGAAGGGTGACGTGGGTAAAGAAATGTATATCGTAAAGCGTGGGCGATTGCAAGTAGTAGCAGATGATGGAACCACAGTGCTGGCAACTCTTGGTGCGGGATCTGTATTTGGAGAAGTTAGTGTTCTGGATATAGCTGGAAATCGAACTGGAAATCGGCGAACAGCAAACGTTCGTGCTCTTGGATACTCTGATCTATTTTGTCTTGCTAAACGCGATTTATGGGAAGCTCTGGCAGACTATCCAGAAGCCAGAGCAACTTTGACTAAGCGAGGTTGTCAGTTATTACGAAAGGTTGGTATTCCTTTTCAACTTTTAGACTCACAAGATACAAATATTTAAAGCACCTAAATCTGGCACTGCGTCAAGATTACTACACGCTATTTACCTATCGCTATTAATCTTTAAATGATATAAAGTATAAGCCAACATAACGCACTCGTTTATAATGCAATTATACTGATACTGATGCTATTAATTGTAGGATGGCTTGTTAGATGAAACTCTGTTTGAAAGTGCAAAAACAACTCAGCTCAGCTTAGAAGAAAATGTGCGTAAATTGGAATCAACTGTTGATCTTTTAAATAATCGCTTACAAGGACTATTAGCGGATGTAGGACAAGAACAAGCTAAGCTGAAACAACGAATTACCAAAATAGAGTGCAGGTATGTATGCGAAATATTTACAATTAATTTTGCACGCAAGTTGTTGCCTAGCGAATGTTTTTGCTATTTGTGTATAACCATAAGCAAATGTACACATACGATTAAGTAAACGTTGTGTAAATAAATGTGAACAAATATTTTTACGTCAAATCTTTTAAGGGCTTATCATTTCAGATTCGATTCGGATGAAGAATTCGATTCGGACGATACATCACCCGAGTTACGTAATGAAATGAAAGCTACCAGCTACATGGAATCGCCGTCCTGTTCAACACAGTATGGATCAACAGTTGACGCCAGTCATCCGGTCCGAGAAAGAGGATATTCGCTCTGCGTGGACAGGTCACCAGGCCTTCTAGAAATTACACCAGAACCACGAAGTAAATCATTGAGATTAAAACGAAAGGAAATTCCAAACTGAAAATATTTCGACATTATTGTTGGGTTTTAAAATATGTGTAATATCTTTATTCAATTATTAATAAATTAGTATTTATTTGATAATAATTTAATCAATGCAGGCCAACTGTTTTAATCAACGCTTATGGACGTGTATATCATAGTTCTTTTTAATATATTAAAAGCGTAATAACGCATATATTCAAATGTAGTAAAATATTCTCTGTGTCAAGTAGTAGTTTTATATGTACAGCGGGAGAATTTCCTAATTCAATTAAAGTTTCATTGCCAAAATGTTTATTTTGCTTTGCTATTGTATAATTGAATCAGGAATATTGCCCGCTATAGTTTGAAGTACGAGGCAATGATGCAAGGTATAAATTTGTGATGTTATGGTTGGACATAATATATTTTATAAGAACATATATTATGCTGTTACGGTATTTCTAGATCAAAGATCTATAGACAGTGATTAAAGTGTGTCTTTAAAGGGTATGTATGTCAAAACCTTATATTATTGTATCGATATAAAATTCTTTATTCTTAGTATTAAAATTTGAAAAACTTATGTAGGATTCGATTCTCTATTAAATAGAATATGTACTGGTATAGAACACTTAACATTAAGCTTTTAAATAGTTATTTAAAACAAATTATATTTTTATTTGTGAATTTACATATTTTACCGTGAAGATATAAAATTATGCTATTGTAAACGAAATGCAAGGTTACGTACAAAAACAATCTAAGTATAGGAACGTTTAATGTATGTATATGTAAATTCAAATTATAAATTTTCATCACCTACAAAATTATATCTTTATAAACTTTTAAAATTTTTAAAACTGTGTTATGTCAAAGTAGCTATATAATAATAAAAAGAAAACTATACATTTCCAGACTAAAACACTTTTTTAGTTTTTATAGCGATTGGATATTGGATATATCAATTAATATGTATTTCATATATAACTAATAAAATAAAAAAAATTTAAAAGTTATATTATTATTTTAAATATTGCATTTTGTATATTAGAATGAAAGGAAACCTTCGATATTTTTATGAAAGAGACTATAGGAACAGAGTATATAGCAACTATAATAAATAATATAATATTTTTCTCGTAAAAAAATAACAAAATTAGTTTTGTACTTTTGGGAAAAAGCTATAACGAAATAAAAGAAAACTATTTAGTGTTTGATAATTTTTTTTAAATAAATATTCAAAAGGATAATCGATATAATATTTTGGAAAATATACTAAAGATACAATATTGTAAAAGTTTAATACTAACGTTACGTTTGTCTCTGTAAATATTTAAAAAATCTTAGTCAATTCGTGTTAATTATAAATAGTGTTTAACTTGACAAGTTAGTTAATTAAACGAAATGCAAGGTTACGTACAAAAATAATCTAAGTATAGGAACGTTTAATGTATGTATATGTATATTCAAATTTCAAATTATAAATTTTCATCACCTACAAAATTATATCTTTATAAACTTAAAAAAAAAATTAAACTGTGTTATGTCAAAGTAGCTATATAATAATAAAAAGTAAACTATACATTTCCAGACTAAAACACTTTTTTAGTTTTTATAGCGATTGGATATTGGATATATCAATTAATATGTATTTCATATATAACTAATAAAATAAAAAAAAATTAAAAGTTATATTATTATTTTAAATATTGCATTTTGTATATTAGAATGAAAGGAAACCTTCGATATTTTTATGAAAGAGACTATAGGAACAGAGTATATAGCAACTATAATAAATAATATAATATTTTTCTCGTAAAAAAAATAACAAAATTAGTTTTGTACTTTTGGGAAGAAACTATAACGAAATAAAAAAAAACTATTTAGTGTTTGATATTTTTTTTTAAATAAATATTGAAAAGGATAATCGATATAATATTTTGGAAAATATACTAAAGATACAATATTGTAAAAGTTTAATACTAACGTTACGTTTGTCTCTGTAAATATTTAAAAAATCTTAGTCAATTCGTGTTAATTATAAATAGTGTTTAACTTGACAAGTTAGTTAATTAAACGAAATGCAAGGTTACGTACAAAAACAATCTAAGTATAGGAACGTTTAATGTATGTATATGTATATTCAAATTATAAATTTTCATCACCTACAAAATTATATCTTTATAAACTTAAAAAAAAATTTAAACTGTGTTATGTCAAAGTAGCTATATAATAATAAAAAGTAAACTATACATTTCCAGACTAAAACACTTTTTTAGTTTTTATAGCGATTGGATATTGGATATATCAATTAATATGTATTTCATATATAACTAATAAAATAAAAAAAAATTAAAAGTTATATTATTATTTTAAATATTGCATTTTGTATATTAGAATGAAAGGAAACCTTCGATATTTTTATGAAAGAGACTATAGGAACAGAGTATATAGCAACTATAATAAATAATATAATATTTTTTCGTAAAAAAAATAACAAAATTAGTTTTGTACTTTTGGGAAGAAACTATAACGAAATAAAAAAAAACTATTTAGTGTTTGATATTTTTTTTTAAATAAATATTCAAAAGGATAATCGATATAATATTTTGGAAAATATAATAAAGATACAATATTGTAAAAGTTTAATACTAACGTTACGTTTGTCTCTGTAAATATTTAAAAAATCTTAGTCAATTCGTGTTAATTATAAATAGTGTTTAACTTGACAAGTTAGTTAATTAGCGGTGAAATTTTGTCACACTCGTGTTATATAATCTCGACACCATATTTGCATACATTTAACATATAATAATTTTCTTATAATATTATATACGTTAGGTATGAAATCAGAAACCATGTTGGTAATTTTCTGAACTAAACATATGTTAGTTAAGTTGTGGACATAATGGCAGGGGAGTAGAAAAGTGATATATTAAAAAAAAAAATATGTTAGCAATTGAAACGTTTTTTTAATGGAAACAGTGTAAGATTATCATTTATTTAGCGAGAAGGTAATATGTTTGTAACAAGTTGGTTTCAGTTAACTAATTTTGGCTTTAACTTCGAGATGGCATGAATCTATGGAATTTTAGATTTCCCCTTTTCTTTAGACTTTGTAGTTCTAATGCTTTACTAATATTTAACTTATTAATATATCATAATATGACGTTAGTTAACTGTCACTATGTGTTAATGTTAGTGATATACATATTTTAAAAATTATATGTAGACAATTCTATAAATGTTTTGATGTCGAAATAAATAAATAATTACAATTTAAATCTTTTATTAATTTTAATGAAATATTTATCCAATTAGCTAAACAATATTGTTTTTATGAAATACATCATCATATATTTATTCACAAAAGAAGTCAACCAAACTTAAATTCTATGTAGGTACACTAGCGCTATCTTTAGAGAACTTATTGAGAGAAGATTTAGTGAAAATACATGACGAAGTATTTGTTGTGCATGTTTATACACATTCTATTTGTATTTTTTATTATTATATATTATTTTTTACACGCTTTATATTAGCTTCACCTGTATGTATGTATGTATGTATATATGTATGTATGTAACCGACTCCTTCGGACTCGATTTTGACCCACTTTAAACGGACAGATTTAATTCAAACTTTGTACACTTATAAAGAATCAGCGATAATATAACGATTTCATAGGTTTATCTCGAAAAAACAATGAAATTTTTTTTAAGTCCACAAAGCAATACGATTAAATTGAAACAACACGTATTGCTGCTAGGATTAAAAAGTGGAAAATAAATATAGTTTAAAAAAAACTATTAAACACACATTCACTTTTTAGTTTGATGTGCTTTAAAAGCGTGTTTTATAGTTTTTTTTAACTATATTTTTTTTTTAAGACAGGAATTGACAACTATAGACGGCGTACGTAATACACTTTTAAGTCATTGTCTGCAATCTAACGGCGATAGTACATACTAAGTGAGACATAACGGGCGTCTTGGCTACGTGGCGGTAATTTATTCCCAGTCTAAGAGTCTTGTATTCTCAATTACAGCGATTTGGTCCGTGAGAAGGTCCCACCGATGCCCCATTTGGGCGATCGTCTACAATCCGATCGCTGAAAACGTGGTTATTCTGAGGCAGTCGCGACGGGTGATGGTTATAAGAGTGGCTCGGGCAAACCGCACCGTCTAGCTCCCAACAAATAACATCAGTGGTTGGGCGGCACGCTGTTGCGGGCTGAAGAGTTTAATGCCACATACACTATGAATTAAGGAAATATTTCATATCGCCAAATGCTATGCATTCCGATCCGTGTCGAATGCAAATAAATTTTTAGCTCGATCGCGTGAGAGACACCAAAGTTGCGCTTGCATGGCGGCATCTTTTTTCCGCCATTTTGATTTGTTTTACTACCCCTATTAATTACTCAAGATTTTCAACAACTTTTGTAAAAAATAACACACACACGAACCAGATAAAGTGTGGAAGTATTATTATTTTTGCCTCGACGCGTCTCGTCTTGTCTCGCTAGTTCTCGGCATCAAGTTGTGTATCAAAAGCATTCGGTTTCATCGAGCTATTTCTTATTCTGTATTGTAATTATTATAATATTGTGTGATGTGCCCCAAGGATCTATACTGGGGCCACTTTTATTTTTGATTTATATAAATGACATTAGCAACTTAAGGTTAAAGGGTGATGTTACGTTGTATGCAGATGACACAAGTTTGTTTTACTATGGTAGTAATGTAGATACAATCGTGAAAGATGCACAAATTGATTTAAACTGCCTAAGTGATTGGTTAAAAATTAATTTACTCACTATCAATACAGAAAAACAAATTATATAATTTTTGCGGCAAAAAATAAGAAAATATACGATTTTGTACCTCTTACTATTAATGGATGTAACATCATTAGAACAAATACTCAAAAATATCTTGGTGTAGTATTGGATCAGTCCGACTCATTATATATAATATTATGGTAAAGCCACATATAGACTACTTAATCGAACTATGGGGCACTGCAGCGCCTACAAATCGTTATAAAATACAAATTATGCAAAATAAATTATTGAAGACATTATTCCATTACGATTATTTGACTCCAACTGAAAAATGATACCAAATTTATGAGTATAAACCAGACATACGTTTACAATACCTCAATTTTAATATACAAAATAATTAACAAATTAATTCATATAAATCTATCCTTTACACAAAAATTAGATACAAAATATTCATTAAGAAATATTGATACATTATGTTTAATACAACCAAGGACTAATTACGGAAAACTTAATATTATGTATCAAGGCGCACAAATATTTAATACATTGCCACCCAGATTAAAAGAAATAAAACGTTTTTACAAATTTAAAAAACTTTTAAAAGTACATATAATTAACAACATACCTATAAAATAACAAAAATAAAAACAACCATATTTTATATCTGTGTCTGTAACAATCGTAAAAGTTTAATATGAATTAATGGAATAATTATTAATGTATTTACAAAACATCAAAAAGCTATTCTAGCATTTACTTATGTCTGCGAACGAGCGTCTTAGAAATTATTACTATTCATTGTAATATAATGCCTGTTGTAACATCGATGCGACCTACCTGCACTTTTGTAACAAATATGGTACATATTGTTAGAAACTAATATTTTTATTTTATATAGTGTATTTTCAAATAATTTCATAACACGATGTACATAACTAACTTACTCTAAATTTTCTCGCTAAGTGAATGTAATTCTTTGAGAAATAAAGTATCTTTGAACTGATATTTGGTGACGTAATACGACAAGATACAGACGGCGCGTGCAAGGAAACGCAGTGTAGACGGATCATCAGAATAATTTACTCAGTGAGACATGTCAGAACAGATTAACGTAGAAGTTTTTAATATCTTCACTTTGACCTGTTCTGTCTTGCCTCGCTAGTACTCTCGGCTGCAGGTTTTGTGTGTAAGACATGCGATTTAACCAAGCTATATTTTGTTTTGTGTTTTTAATGTTTGAGGACACAATATAACATTCTAAAGACGGCGCTCAGAAGGTTACGCTCTCCAGAGTTTTGGCTTCCAAGGGAGAAAGGGCCAAAATAACCCCGGAAACACTGACTCTCTGTCCTTGGTCTCTTTGGCAGAGATGTGGTGCCCGTAGGTGAATAACAAAAGAAAGAGAGGAATGGTTCGTCGAGGCTTTGCAGCATATTAGCGATGTTTCAATGCCAAGTATCCTATTTGGCCCCGCCGACAGACGTACTAGTCATCTGAACTCATCCAGCTACGGACAGCTTTTGTAACTGCTCGACCCGCTTTCGACGAGACAACCTCAATCTTCTACAAAAATTGAAGCTAGACCCATAATGGGGGCCATATAGGCTTGTGATGGCTATGCTACCCCTGCTTACTACGACACTAGGTCGGGTGCTTCTAGATGTAGCTAGCCGTGATGGTGTTCACGGGAAGGTCTGGGCTTTAACAACGGGCTGGAGGAGGGGTTTCGCCAGTTGCTGTATCATTAAAATTCCATATCATAACTCATCCTTTCTTGATGAATCCTTTAGGTACCTACTCTGCAGAGGGAAGTCACTTCCCTACTAGATTAGCTCCTTCAATCTTCTAAAGGAAAAGGTTACTTACAAGGTAAAGTAAAGGTTACTACACAGTTAATGACTACCTAGAAGACAAAAACGCGTGGCATTAGTTCTAATTATATTGTTATAATTTGTTTTGTTATCTTTGAAGTGTTGTGAATATGTGTAATGGTGAATGTGGTAAATCACAGATTTTTTTTTTACTTATGTAACTTTAATGACGTTGTGGTTTATGACATTTTCATTTGAATAATTGTAATGTAGAGGGAGGGTAAAACTTGCTAAGTTTCTTGCCCGTTCTTCTCAGAACAAGGCCTCCTGGTAGTTTTGCGAAAGGATGGCGTAGTCTTCCTCTTTCGCGAATTTTGTAAACGTTTTTGACATTCATAAGCATGCCCTAAGACGCATCTAAACTGAATAAACGTATTTTGATTGATTCATTTCAATGTCTATTGCCTGTAGCATTACTTGTTCACATCGTAGCTTTAGTTTTCATACTAACTGTAATTATTGTGATTCATGTGTCTTTTTTCATTGTTCTTTTCATTTCAGCAATTAAACCTAGCCAAAATATGTTTCAATTGCTTTGTTTTATACCATTTTTTATGTCTAAAATGTTAAGAATCTAATGTGAATTTGTAAAAGAAGCCTTGAAGAGACTGCTCGAAACCGTCGTGATGAGGCCACCCGTTGCCCTCTTTATTATTTAGTTGTTTATAACGTACTGCATTTCTTGCAAAACAATTGCTTGGCAAGACAATATGGCAAGCTACAGACGACGCACGCAAGGAAATGCAGTTTAGACTTGGGTCTATATTACGACGGCAGCTCTACTCAGCTAAGCATGTCGTTATAGGTCAAATGCTAGAGTAGTTATATTTCTAAGCTTGGCCCCTAACGTCACGCTTCGCTAGTTTTTAGCTGCAGGTTTTGTGTCTAAGCGATTTAGTAATACGGTGGCGTAAGAAGGAAACCGATCCTGTTACAGTATTTGAATTAAATACCAATATATACGGACTCAGATCAAGTCCTTATATTGCTATGTGTATAGATCGTTTGCAATTTCCAAGAGCAGCTGATAATTGGCCAAGTGATGTTTTCGTTGATGACATTTGCACTGGCGCTGCAAATGAGAAAAAGCCTTGATACTACGCGATAAGCTAATTGGGATTCTTAAAGCTAGTGGATATGAGCTAAGGAAATGGGGGTCTAACTCACAAGCTGTTCTTGCTGGTTTACCCGAAGACCATCAACAAGATCCTTATATTTTTCAGAACGTGGACAACCCTAACGCTGTTGCAGTATTAGGTATTCAGTGTCAACCGTTAGCTGATATATTTACCTTTCGCGTGCAAGAAATAGATGTTATTAAATCTTGGACCTAGCGTGTACTACTTTCGACTGAAGCCAGGATATATGATCGTAATGGATGTTTAGCTCCACTTGTTTTTTGGGGCAATATGTTTCATACAAAATCTTTGCCTTTTTTTTTGACCATGATAAGTGTACAATGTGTTACCTATATGATAAAATGATTTTTGAACTTGAATTTGAATTGTTACAAGGATTAACATGGGATGCCCCTTTAGTAGATGAATTGTTAAGTTTTGGGTTAGATTTGTTTCGTCCCTTCCTGAAATTCTATTGATTTATATTAAAAGATCTTAAATGCCACTAGGGAAATGCATAATAGATATTCATGTTTTTTGTGATGCATGGGAAAGTGTTTATTCTGCGGAAGTTTATATTCGTTCTGTCAATAAATCTGGTGGTGTAACGGTTAAACTGGTTGTGGCAAAAAGTAAGATGGCACCAGTTAGAACACGCTTAATAATTCCTAAATTAGAGTTATCAGGTACTGTTCTATTGACACGTTTGATAAATCATGTTAAATACATTTTTGCCCATAAATTTATATCCAGAAGTGTTTTGCTTGGACTGAAAGTGAGATAGTTTTTATATGGCTTGCAACCATAAACCAACCGTCAGTTCATGTTCTGGAAGTATTCGTGGCTAATCGAATTTGTCAAATTCAGAAATCTGTCGTGACATAAGATTGTAGGCATGTTCCGGGAGAACTAAATCCGGCAGACCGTGCATAATAATAATAATAATTTATGGCAAGAATATGGTACAAAAATGGGTAAAATGGTGCAATCGTATGTTCGCATATTCTGCCACATACAATGGCGCGCAAATTTGTCTTTTAAAGAATTTTACATTTTACATTATTAGAATTGGTCAGTTCTTATATTATTTGTATCGTACATATCATGTCAAACTTTATTAAATTTATATCGACTACAGTGTCTCACGCAAATAATAATCATTTTTTTAATAATAGATTTTTTCCAAAAGTAATACCAAGTCGATTTTTAAAAACTCTAGATCTTTTAATTATTTTGGTAAATTACGACATAGATAGTATATCATGAGGTTGTGAATCTCCAGTAATATTGACCATCCCTTGTGATGGGCTCCAGGTTGGATGTACCAACCAGAGACTTCTTGGCCTCGCACTAAAACGGAACTCGTTGAGCCTCTTCCGGGATTAAGAGTTATTACTCTTGTCGTTCAGGAATCGGTAGGAAGTTTAGACCTGTTACTCACAAGGTATACTTCATTAGACAAATTGATTGGAGTGACCGCCTGGATTACGAGGTTTATTTTTAATGCAAGGAATCTATCAATTAAGAATATATCAAATGTATATCATAATGTAATAACCAGATGAAAGGAACGAATCCTTATTTTTCTGGGTTCTTTATATCCAAGCCAAGCATTTTGAAACAGTCTTTGCTCCTCTAAAAGGACAAGGTAAACTAAAAGGATCTGTTGCTAGACTAAATCCGTTTATCGAACTCCTTTGTGAGATTTGATTATTACTGGCAGACAATAATAATGCACGTTGGTTTAAATGCACTTTTGGCTATTATTCACCAACAATATTGGATTTTGTCAGCCAGGAGGGCTATTGGAAATGTTATTTTCAAGTGTATTACTTGTTATAGTTTTAAAGCATCATTGACTCAATCTCAAATGGGAGATTTGCCTCCAGATCGGATTACCGCTACCGCAGATCCATCTCAGGTATAGGGACCGATTTTGCTGGGCCATATTCCATCAACGTTTCATCAATACGAAACGCCAAGAGCGTAAAACGTATCGGGTACCTCTGTGTTTTTGACTGCCTTGTTACAAAATTTGTACACCTGGAGGTGTTGTCATCACTCAGTACTAAAGCTTTTATGGCTTGTTTCAGAGTCGTCGAGGCTTACCAAGTTTGATTCATTTCAACTGCGGGGACTTTCTTTAAGGGGACAAACTTTAAGGGGAGCGAACATTATCTTCTTGGGAAGTTAATAAGTTTTGGACTAAAAACCAAGTCCCTATTGAAATTTAACTTTCTCGTCGTGGTTTTAAATGGCAATTTAGTCAAGCAGTTTATCCATCTTGGGATGGAATATTGGAGGCTGTAGTTAAGGTAACACTTAGAAATTTATATTCGGATCCAAATGATCTAGACGTTTTAACTACTGGACATTTCTTGGTTGGGGGACCACATAATGCGTTACCTAAATATAAATTTGAGTCAATCTCAGAGTTTCTGCAATTTAGAATATATTCATTTATTGCAGCAGCGTGTTCGTTGGATAGATAAAATGAATCCGCCTAATGTTGAGATTTGATCCTAATCAAAGAATCAAATATGCCACCGCTGGCTTAGAGAAGTGGTCGCATTATAAAACTATTCCCGGGTGCGGATGGTACCTCGCGAGTCGCTGGGGAATTTTCACGTTGGGGAATCGGTTTTGATGCTGTGGCGGGCTTATCACGTTTGCCAGTGGCATAAACTTTGCTCCCAGTCTCCAGTTTTGGACTCAGCGACTGACGGAGCATGCAAGGATAAACAGTGTATATTTGAGTATTTTTCTGTAAATTAACGGCAGCTGTACAAATCTACTCAGCAAGACATTGTTTATATTTTAACCTCGACCCATCCTGTCTTGCTTCGCTAGTTCTCGGCATCAAGTTGTGTATCAAAAACCAGCGATTTCATCAAGCTATATTTTGTTTTGTATTTTTATTTTTAATAATTGTAAAGTTACAGGACACAATATGGCAAGCTACAGATAGCTCTCGCCAGGTTACGCTCTACAGACTAGTCATTATCTGCAATCTAACGGCGGCTGAAAATATCAACTCATTGAAACATAACTTAACAGGTAAAGAGCAAGTGTGTTGTATTTTTATTGTTAATCATTGTAAAGTTTCAAGACACAATATGGCAAGTTACAGACGGCTCTCGCAAGGTTACACAGTGAAGACTAAGGTAATCTTTTCAGCGAGGCATGATTGTACATTCTACATGTGAATGTAATAGTATTTTCGCGCTTGACATGTCCTGTCTTGCCTTGCTAGTTCTCGGCATCAAGTTGTGTATCAAAAACAAGCCATTTCATCAAGAAGCCATATTTTGTTATGTATTGATATTGTTAATCATTGAAAAGTTTCAGGACACAATATGGCAAGCTACACACGGCTCTTGCAAGGTTTCGAAGTATAGACTTGAATCATTGTCTATAGTATAACCGGTGCATCTACCAGCGAGGCATTTTGTCACAATTTAAGTATGAGTGTGTTAATATTTTCGCGCTTGACCTGTGATCTCTTGCCTAGCTTGTTTTCGAAATCAACTTTGATTCTTAAATATGCAATTTCATCAACCTTTATTTTGTTTTGTATTTATATTGTTAATCGTTGTAAAATTTCAGGATACAATGTGGCAAGCTACAGACGGCTCTCGCAAGGTCACGCTCTACAGACATTAAACACTATCTGCAATCTAACTGCGGCTGAAAATATGAACTCACTGGGACAGTACTGAAAAGATAAAAGGCAAGTGTGTTAATATTTTTACCTCGACTCATCCTGTCTTGCCTAGCTTGTTCTCTGCATCATGTTTTGAATCTAAAATATGCAATTTCATCAAGCTATATTTTGTTTTGTATTTAAATTGTTAAATTTCAGGACACAATATGGCAAGCTACACACGGCTCTTGCAAGGTTTCGAAGTATAGACTTGGATCATTGTCTGTAGTATAACCGGTGCATCTACCAGCGAGGCATCAGATCACAATTTAAGTACGAGTGTGTTAATATTTTCGCGCTTGACCTGTGATCTCTTGCCTAGCTTGTTCTTATCTCTTCTTCTCATCAAGTTTTGTATCGAAAACATGCAATTTCATCCAATTATATATTGTTTTCTATTAGTATTGTTAATCATTTTACAACTTCAGGACACAATATGGCAAGCTACAGACGGCTCTCGCAAAGTTACGCTCTACAGACATTAATCACTATCTGCAATCTAACTGCGGCTGAAAATATCAACTCACTGGAACATGACTGGAAAGATAAAAGGCAAGTGTGTTGAAAATTTTACCTCGACTCATCCTGTCTTGCTTCGCTTGTTTTCGAAATCAAGTTTTGAATCTTAAATATGCAATTTCATCAACCTTTATTTTGTTTTGTATTTATATTGTTAATCGTTGTAAAATTTCAGGATACAATGTGGCAAGCTACAGACGGCTCTCGCAAGGTCACGCTCTACAGACATTAAACACTATCTGCAATCTAACTGCGGCTGAAAATATGAACTCACTGGGACAGTACTGAAAAGATAAAAGGCAAGTGTGTTAATATTTTTACCTCGACTCATCCTGTCTTGCCTAGCTTGTTCTCTGCATCATGTTTTGAATCTAAAATATGCAATTTCATCAAGCTATATTTTGTTTTGTATTTAAATTGTTAAATTTCAGGACACAATATGGCAAGCTACACACGGCTCTTGCAAGGTTTCGAAGTATAGACTTGGATCATTGTCTGTAGTATAACCGGTGCATCTACCAGCGAGGCATCAGATCACAATTTAAGTACGAGTGTGTTAATATTTTCGCGCTTGACCTGTGATCTCTTGCCTAGCTTGTTCTTATCTCTTCTTCTCATCAAGTTTTGTATCGAAAACATGCAATTTCATCCAATTATATATTGTTTTCTATTAGTATTGTTAATCATTTTACAACTTCAGGACACAATATGGCAAGCTACAGACGGCTCTCGCAAAGTTACGCTCTACAGACATTAATCACTATCTGCAATCTAACTGCGGCTGAAAATATCAACTCACTGGAACATGACTGGAAAGATAAAAGGCAAGTGTGTTGAAAATTTTACCTCGACTCATCCTGTCTTGCTTCGCTTGTTTTCGAAATCAAGTTTTGAATCTTAAATATGCAATTTCATCAACATTTATTTTGTTTTGTATTTATATTGTTAATCGTTGTAAAAATTCAGGACACAGTATGGCAAGCTACAGACGGCTCTCGCAAGGTCACGCTCTACAGACATTAGACACTATCTGCAATCTAATTGCGGCTGAAAATATCAACTCACTGGAACATGACTGGAAAGATAAAAGGCAAGTGTGTTAATATTTTTAACTCGACTCATCCTGTCTTGCCTAGCTTGTTCTCTGCATCAAGTTTTGAATCTAAAATATGCAATTTCATCAAGCTATATTTTGTTTTGTATTTAAATTTTTAATCATTGTAAAATTTCAGGACACAATATGGCAAGCTACAGACGGCTCTCGCAAGGTCACGCTCTACAGACATTAAACACTATCTGCAATCTAACTGCGACTGAAAATATCAACTCACTGGAACATGACTGGAAAGATAAAAGGCAAGTGTGTTAATATATTACCTAGACTCATCCTGTCTTGCTTCGCTTGTTTTCGAAATCAACTTTGAATCTTAAATATGCAATTTCATCAACCTTTATTTTGTTTTGTATTTATATTGTTAATCATTGTAAAATTTCAGGACACAATATGGCAAGCTACAGACGGCTCTCGCAAGGTCACGCTCTACAGACATTAGACACTATCTGCAATCTAATTGCGGCTGAAAATATCAACTCACTGGAACATGACTGGAAAGATAAAAGGCAAGTGTGTTAATATTTTTAACTCGACTCATCCTGTCTTGCCTAGCTTGTTCTCTGCATCAAGTTTTGAATCTAAAATATGCAATTTCATCAAGCTATATTTTGTTTTGTATTTAAATTGTTAATCATTGTAAAATTTCAGGACACAATATGGCAAGCTACAGACGGCTCTCGCAAGGTCACGCTCTACAGACATTAAACACTATCTGCAATCTAACTGCGACTGAAAATATCAACTCACTGGAACATGACTGGAAAGATAAAAGGCAAGTGTGTTAATATATTACCTAGACTCATCCTGTCTTGCTTCGCTTGTTTTCGAAATCAACTTTGAATCTTAAATATGCAATTTCATCAACCTTTATTTTGTTTTGTATTTATATTGATAATCATTGTAAAATTTCAGGACACAATATGGCAAGCTACAGACGGCTCTCGCAAGGTCACGCTCTACAGACATTAAACACTATCTGCAATCTAACTGCGACTGAAAATATCAACTCACTGGGACAGTACTGAAAAGATAAAAGGCAAGTGTGTTATTATTTTTACCTCGACTCATCCTGTCTTGCTTCGCTTGTTTTCGAAATCAAGTTTTGAATCTAAAATATGCAATTTCATTAACCTTTATTTTGTTTTGTATTTATATTGTCAATCGTTGTAAAATTTCAGGACACAATATGGCAAGCTACAGACGGCTCTCACAAGGTCACGCTCTACAGACATTAAACACTATCTGCAATCTAACTGCGGCTGAAAATATCAACTCACTGGAATATGACTGGCAAGATAAAAGGCAAGTGTGTTAAAATTTTTACCTCGACTCATCCTGTCTTGCTTCGCTTGTTTTCGAAATCAAGTTTTTAATCTAAAATATGCAATTTCATTAACCTTTATTTTGTTTTGTATTTATATTGTCAATCGTTGTAAAATTTCAGGACACAATATGGCAAGCTACAGACGGCTCTCGCAAGGTTTCGAAGTATAGACTTGGATCATTGTCTGTAGTATAAACGGTGCATCTACCAGCGAGGCATTGGTCCCAATTTAAGAACGAGTGTGTTAATATTTTCGTTCTTGACCTGGGATCTCTTGCCTAGCTTGTTTTCGAAATCAACTTTCATTCTTAAATATGCAATTTCATCAACCTTTATTTTGTTTTGTATTTATATTGTTAATCGTACCGTATCACAATGGTGCAAGACTAACTACATGTATTTAAATATAGACAAGTGTTTTGTCATATCGTTTACTAATAAACGAAACAAAATCGTATGGAACTACGACATAGATGGTCAATTAGTTAACAGATCAGATGTTGCAAAAGACCTAGGTATCCTGTTCGATGACAAGCTTTCATTCCGTGCCCACTATAGTCACATCACGTCTAAAGCAAACCATCTACTGGGTTTTATTCTTAGATCCACAAAAGGTTTTAAAAATCTTCGTAGCACCTTGTACTTATACTTCAGCCTCGTAAGAAGTATATTAGAATACGGTAGTCGTATATGGTCGCCGAATTATAAGGTACACATTGACGAAATTGAACGAATTCAGAGGAAATTTGTTTTGTATTTATATTGTTAATGGTTGTAAAATTTCAGGACACAATATGGCAAGCTACAGACGGCTCTCGCAAGGTTTCGAAGTATAGACTTGGATCATTGTCTGTAGTATAACCGGTGCATCTACCAGCGAGGCATTGGTCCCAATTTAAGTACGAGTGTGTTAATATTTTCGTGCTTGACCTGGGATCTCTTGCCTAGCTTGTTTTCGAAATCAACTTTCATTCTTAAATATGCAATTTCATCAACCTTTATTTTGTTTTGTATTTATATTGTTAATCGTACCGTATCACAATGGTGCAAGACTAACTACATGTATTTAAATATAGACAAGTGTTTTGTCATATCGTTTACTAATAAACGAAACAAAATCGTATGGAACTACGACATAGATGGTCAATTAGTTAACAGATCAGATGTTGCAAAAGACCTAGGTATCCTGTTCGATGACAAGCTTTCATTCCGTGCCCACTATAGTCACATCACGTCTAAAGCAAACCATCTACTGGGTTTTATTCTTAGATCCACAAAAGGTTTTAAAAATCTTCGTAGCACCTTGTACTTATACTTCAGCCTCGTAAGAAGTATATTAGAATACGGTAGTCGTATATGGTCGCCGAATTATAAGGTACACATTGACGAAATTGAACGAATTCAGAGGAAATTTGTTTTGTATTTATATTGTTAATCGTTGTAAAATTTCAGGACACAATATGGCAAGCTACAGACGGCTCTCGCAAGGTTTCGAAGTATAGACTTGGATCATTGTCTGTAGTATAACCGGTGCATCTACCAGCGAGGCATTGGTCCCAATTTAAGTACGAGTGTGTTAATATTTTCGTGCTTGACCTGGGATCTCTTGCCTAGCTTGTTTTCGAAATCAACTTTCATTCTTAAATATGCAATTTCATCAACCTTTATTTTGTTTTGTATTTATATGTTTAATGTTTAAAGAACTTTATTTCTCATTACAAAAATTATTTTTTTATTTACATGAGAAATTTAATATTAAGTATATATACGAACGAGATACACGTCGCCATCAGCTAGCCCAATTCTAGTCTAATGGGCCCATTCTGATGTGTGTCTTTAATGCCCTTTTGAACTGATCAATCACGCTAATGTTACGAAGCTTAGACGGCAACCGATTAAACAATTGCACACCCTCATACCTAATAGATCTCTTTAAATAATTTGTGCGCGGCTTTGGCAAGATAAGCAAACTCGCTCGACGAGTATTGCGTGTAGTGGTGTATTTGATTTTATTAAATGATAAGTTACTATGTAGAGAGTTATTTAAAATTTTTTTAATAAGGATACAGGTGCTATAAACATATAGTTGTTTAATCGTCATAATTTTAGTTTCTTGGTAGATTTTATTAGTAGGTGTTAAAAAATTGTATCTGAATAGTGCTTTTATTAATTTATTTTGTAGTGTTTGTATTGTAGAAATTTTGTTTTTGCATGCTGTACCCCATATTTCAATTAGGTATATGAAATGTGGCTTGACTAAACAATTATAGATCAAATGACGTACAGATTGCGGAATGCATTTAGATATTGACCAAAATCTGCCTATAAGTGATTTTAGTTTGGTAATTATGTGTGATATATGAAAGTTCCATTTTAAATTTGTATCCATTCTAAGACCCAGATATTTCTCCCATTTTTTGTTATGGATTTCAACGTCTTGAACTTTAAGCGGTTGAAAGATAGGAATGAGTTTATTTGTTGCCTTGAATATTACATAAGATGTTTTTGAAATATTAATTGTTAGAAGATTTTGTTGAAACCAAGAAGATAGAACATTTAGGTCTGATTGAGCTTGAGCAACCATAGTCTGGATATTTGAACCAAAGTAAAATAAGCAGGTGTCATCAGCGTAGAGAGTGATTCGGCCGTGTAAACCGAGTTCGTGAATGTTGTTAATATATATTAAAAATAACAATGGACCTAATATAGATCCTTGTGGGACGCCGCATGTTATTGGTATTTCTGAACTTTGAGCATTACCTATTTTTACTATCTGGGTTCTGTTTGATAGATATGATTTGAATAATTTTAGTGCACGATCTTTTATTCCTATGCATTCTAATTTTTTAAGCAATAAGTTGTGGCTTACGGTGTCAAACGCTTTTTTCAGATCAATAAAGACACCCAGCACCATTTTCTTAGAGTCAATATTTTGTTTTATGTCGCTAACGAGATCGGCTGTGGCTGATAAAGTGCTGCTTTTTGATCTAAAACCATATTGACGTTTAAAAATGAAATTGTTAGTTTGCAAGTAAGTGTCAAGTCGTGAGTAAATAATCTTTTCTAATATTTTTGATATTGTAGGTAGAATAGATATTGGTCTGTAATTGCCGGGTTCGGTTTTGGGGCCAGATTTATGGATAGGAGCAACTCTGGCCTTTTTAAGAGAATCCGGAAATTCACCATTATGCAGCAGCTTATTAAAGCAGATCGAGAGATATTCAGAAATATGATCAACTACGCATTTTATTGTTTTAGTATTGATCCCATCTATTCCACTACTACAATTCGTGTTTAGTGTTTTTATTATATTAGTGATTTCAAGTGTTGTGCATGGATTAAAGTTAGATAGTTCAGAGTTAAGACTTTGAGGAAGTGCTAGTGTAAAATTAATGTGAAATTGTGTTGGTATTTCATTGGCTAGTTTTAGCCCTATGGTAGAAAAGTATGTATTAAAAGCAGCACAAATATCAGTTGTTTGAGTTAACTCTTTAGTGTCTATAATAAGTTTGGAAGGTGTGCAATCTTTATTTAGCTTGTTACTAGCCAATTTATTTATTAGACTCCACATTTTTTTAGGGTTTTTAGCGTGTTTAATAAATTCGTTGGAGAAGTAATTATCTTTAGTTTCCCTTATTTTCCTTTTGACCGTATCTCTTGTAGTAGTATATTGTGCTTGAACAACTATATTTGTAGGATCTTTTTTTAGTTCAGCCCATAATTGGTTTCTAAAGTGAATTGCACTAATGACTTCTCCACTTATCCAATCTTTCTGAGGTGGATTAAGTATCTTTTTCTTTACTTGTTTGCATTTCCTTACACAGTCCTTAATCGTATCTTCTAGTAAAGAATAATCAAGTGTTGCTACATCTAAATTGTAGGTCGTGAATAGTTTGTTAAATTTAGCATAGTCAATGGCTTCATATTCAGAGTATATTAACTGCGGGGCTTTGGATTTTTTTAACTCGATATAAAGTTGCCTATGGTCGGACATTCCTGTCTCAATAAATGCCATATGAAAACGGTCACTTCTTAAATTTGAGCACACGTGGTCGATTATTGATTTACGTGTTTTCGAGTCACGTGTACAATATTTTTTCCTAATTTTATTTATGATGTTATATCCAGCCTCGTCCATTACATCCATATACTGCTTAGTTTGTTTTTCATTCTTTTTCACTAGATCTATATTAAAATCCCCAAAGACTACAGCCCTCTTTCTTTCTCTTAGTTGCAAGCGAAGTTCTTCCAAAAACTTTGAGAAGTTTGTATCTCCAGGATTATACACAAGTCCAATTTCGGTGGCATATCTGTCTAATTTGACCCATAGGTAGTTGTTGCCATCTTTATATGTTGACTCTTTATATTGTTAATCGTACCGTATCACAATGGTGCAAGACTAACTACATGTATTTAAATATAGACAAGTGTTTTGTCATATCGTTTACTAATAAACGAAACAAAATCGTATGGAACTACGACATAGATGGTCAATTAGTTAACAGATCAGATGTTGCAAAAGACCTAGGTATCCTGTTCGATGACAAGCTTTCATTCCGTGCCCACTATAGTCACATCACGTCTAAAGCAAACCATCTACTGGGTTTTATTCTTAGATCCACAAAAGGTTTTAAAAATCTTCGTAGCACCTTGTACTTATACTTCAGCCTCGTAAGAAGTATATTAGAATACGGTAGTCGTATATGGTCGCCGAATTATAAGGTACAAATTGACGAAATTGAACGAATTCAGAGGAAATTTGTTTTGTATTTATATTGTTAATCGTTGTAAAATTTCAGGACACAATATGGCAAGCTACAGACGGCTCTCGCAAGGTTTCGAAGTATAGACTTGGATCATTGTCTGTAGTATAACCGGTGCATCTACCAGCGAGGCATTGGTCCCAATTTAAGTACGAGTGTGTTAATATTTTCGTGCTTGACCTGGGATCTCTTGCCTAGCTTGTTTTCGAAATCAACTTTCATTCTTAAATATGCAATTTCATCAACCTTTATTTTGTTTTGTATTTATATTGTTAATCGTACCGTATCACAATGGTGCAAGACTAACTACATGTATTTAAATATAGACAAGTGTTTTGTCATATCGTTTACTAATAAACGAAACAAAATCGTATGGAACTACGACATAGATGGTCAATTAGTTAACAGATCAGATGTTGCAAAAGACCTAGGTATCCTGTTCGATGACAAGCTTTCATTCCGTGCCCACTATAGTCACATCACGTCTAAAACAAACCATCTACTGGGTTTTATTCTTAGATCCACAAAAGGTTTTAAAAATCTTCGTAGCACCTTGTACTTATACTTCAGCCTCGTAAGAAGTATATTAGAATACGGTAGTCGTATATGGTCGCCGAATTATAAGGTACACATTGACGAAATTGAACGAATTCAGAGGAAATTTGTTTTGTATTTATATTGTTAATCGTTGTAAAATTTCAGGACACAATATGGCAAGCTACAGACGGCTCTCGCAAGGTTTCGAAGTATAGACTTGGATCATTGTCTGTAGTATAACCGGTGCATCTACCAGCGAGGCATTGGTCCCAATTTAAGTACGAGTGTGTTAATATTTTCGTGCTTGACCTGGGATCTCTTGCCTAGCTTGTTTTCGAAATCAACTTTCATTCTTAAATATGCAATTTCATCAACCTTTATTTTGTTTTGTATTTATATTGTTAATCGTACCGTATCACAATGGTGCAAGACTAACTACATGTATTTAAATATAGACAAGTGTTTTGTCATATCGTTTACTAATAAACGAAACAAAATCGTATGGAACTACGACATAGATGGTCAATTAGTTAACAGATCAGATGTTGCAAAAGACCTAGGTATCCTGTTCGATGACAAGCTTTCATTCCGTGCCCACTATAGTCACATCACGTCTAAAGCAAACCATCTACTGGGTTTTATTCTTAGATCCACAAAAGGTTTTAAAAATCTTCGTAGCACCTTGTACTTATACTTCAGCCTCGTAAGAAGTATATTAGAATACGGTAGTCGTATATGGTCGCCGAATTATAAGGTACACATTGACGAAATTGAACGAATTCAGAGGAAATTTGTTTTGTATTTATATTGTTAATCGTTGTAAAATTTTAGGACACAATATGGCAAGCTACAGACGGCTCTCGCAAGGTTTCGAAGTATAGACTTGGATCATTGTCTGTAGTATAACCGGTGCATCTACCAGCGAGGCATTGGTCCCAATTTAAGAACGAGTGTGTTAATATTTTCGTTCTTGACCTGGGATCTCTTGCCTAGCTTGTTTTCGAAATCAACTTTCATTCTTAAATATGCAATTTCATCAACCTTTATTTTGTTTTGTATTTATATTGTTAATCGTACCGTATCACAATGGTGCAAGACTAACTACATGTATTTAAATATAGACAAGTGTTTTGTCATATCGTTTACTAATAAACGAAACAAAATCGTATGGAACTACGACATAGATGGTCAATTAGTTAACAGATCAGATGTTGCAAAAGACCTAGGTATCCTGTTCGATGACAAGCTTTCATTCCGTGCCCACTATAGTCACATCACGTCTAAAGCAAACCATCTACTGGGTTTTATTCTTAGATCCACAAAAGGTTTTAAAAATCTTCGTAGCACCTTGTACTTATACTTCAGCCTCGTAAGAAGTATATTAGAATACGGTAGTCGTATATGGTCGCCGAATTATAAGGTACACATTGACGAAATTGAACGAATTCAGAGGAAATTTGTTTTGTATTTATATTGTTAATCGTTGTAAAATTTCAGGACACAATATGGCAAGCTACAGACGGCTCTCGCAAGGTTTCGAAGTATAGACTTGGATCATTGTCTGTAGTATAACCGGTGCATCTACCAGCGAGGCATTGGTCCCAATTTAAGTACGAGTGTGTTAATATTTTCGTGCTTGACCTGGGATCTCTTGCCTAGCTTGTTTTCGAAATCAACTTTCATTCTTAAATATGCAATTTCATCAACCTTTATTTTGTTTTGTATTTATATTGTTAATCGTACCGTATCACAATGGTGCAAGACTAACTACATGTATTTAAATATAGACAAGTGTTTTGTCATATCGTTTACTAATAAACGAAACAAAATCGTATGGAACTACGACATAGATGGTCAATTAGTTAACAGATCAGATGTTGCAAAAGACCTAGGTATCCTGTTCGATGACAAGCTTTCATTCCGTGCCCACTATAGTCACATCACGTCTAAAGCAAACCATCTACTGGGTTTTATTCTTAGATCCACAAAAGGTTTTAAAAATCTTCGTAGCACCTTGTACTTATACTTCAGCCTCGTAAGAAGTATATTAGAATACGGTAGTCGTATATGGTCGCCGAATTATAAGGTACACATTGACGAAATTGAACGAATTCAGAGGAAATTTGTTTTGTATTTATATTGTTAATCGTTGTAAAATTTCAGGACACAATATGGCAAGCTACAGACGGCTCTCGCAAGGTTTCGAAGTATAGATTTGGATCATTGTCTGTAGTATAACCGGTGCATCTACCAGCGAGGCATTGGTCCCAATTTAAGAACGAGTGTGTTAATATTTTCGTTCTTGACCTGGGATCTCTTGCCTAGCTTGTTTTCGAAATCAACTTTCATTCTTAAATATGCAATTTCATCAACCTTTATTTTGTTTTGTATTTATATTGTTAATCGTACCGTATCACAATGGTGCAAGACTAACTACATGTATTTAAATATAGACAAGTGTTTTGTCATATCGTTTACTAATAAACGAAACAAAATCGTATGGAACTACGACATAGATGGTCAATTAGTTAACAGATCAGATGTTGCAAAAGACCTAGGTATCCTGTTCGATGACAAGCTTTCATTCCGTGCCCACTATAGTCACATCACGTCTAAAGCAAACCATCTACTGGGTTTTATTCTTAGATCCACAAAAGGTTTTAAAAATCCTCGTAGCACCTTGTAGTTATACTTCAGCCTCGTAAGAAGTATATTAGAATACGGTAGTCGTATATGGTCGCGGAATTATAAGGTGCACATTGACGAAATTGAACGAATTCAGAGGAAATTTGTTTTGTATTTATATTGTTAATCGTTGTAAAATTTCAGGACACAATATGGCAAGCTACAGACGGCTCTCGCAAGGTTTCGAAGTATAGACTTGGATCATTGTCTGTAGTATAACCGGTGCATCTACCAGCGAGGCATTGGTCCCAATTTAAGTACGAGTGTGTTAATATTTTCGTGCTTGACCTGGGATCTCTTGCCTAGCTTGTTTTCGAAATCAACTTTCATTCTTAAATATGCAATTTCATCAACCTTTATTTTGTTTTGTATTTATATTGTTAATCGTACCGTATCACAATGGTGCAAGACTAACTACATGTATTTAAATATAGACAAGTGTTTTGTCATATCGTTTACTAATAAACGAAACAAAATCGTATGGAACTACGACATAGATGGTCAATTAGTTAACAGATCAGATGTTGCAAAAGACCTAGGTATCCTGTTCGATGACAAGCTTTCATTCCGTGCCCACTATAGTCACATCACGTCTAAAGCAAACCATCTACTGGGTTTTATTCTTAGATCCACAAAAGGTTTTAAAAATCCTCGTAGCACCTTGTACTTATACTTCAGCCTCGTAAGAAGTATATTAGAATACGGTAGTCGTATATGGTCGCCGAATTATAAGGTGCACATTGACGAAATTGAACGAATTCAGAGGAAATTTGTTTTGTATTTATATTGTCAATCGTTGTAAAATTTCAGGACACAATATGGCACGCTACAGACGGCTCTCGCAAGGTCACGCTCTACAGACATTAAACACTATCTGCAATCCAACTGCGGCTGAAAATATCAACTCACTGGAACATGACTGGAAAGATAAAAGGCAAGTGTGTTAAAATTTTTACCTCGACTCATCCTGTCTTGCTTCGCTTGTTTTCGAAATCAAGTATTGAATCTAAAATATGCAATTTCATTAACCTTTATTTTGTTTTGTATTTATATTGTCAATCGTTGTAAAATTTCAGGACACAATATGGCAAGCTACAGACGGCTCTCACAAGGTCACGCTCTACAGACATTAAACACTATCTGCAATCTAACTGCGGCTGAAAATATCAACTCACTGGAATATGACTGGCAAGATAAAAGGCAAGTGTGTTAAAATTTTTACCTCGACTCATCCTGTCTTGCTTCGCTTGTTTTCGAAATCAAGTTTTTAATCTAAAATATGCAATTTGATTAACCTTTATTTTGTTTTGTATTTATATTGTCAATCGTTGTAAAATTTCAGGACACAATATGGCAAGCTACAGACGGCTCTCACAAGGTCACGCTCTACAGACATTAAACACTATCTGCAATCTAACTGCGGCTGAAAATATCAACTCACTGGAATATGACTGGCAAGATAAAAGGCAAGTGTGTTAAAATTTTTACCTCGACTCATCCTGTCTTGCTTCGCTTCTTTTCGAAATCAACTTTGAATCTTAAATATGCAATTTCATCAACCTTTATTTTGTTTTGTATTTATATTGTTTATCATTGTAAAATTTCAGGACACAATATGGCAAGCTACAGACGGCTCTCGCAAGGTCACGCTCTACAGACATTAAACAGTATCTGCAATCTAACTGCGGCTGAAAATATCAACTCACTGGAACTTGACTGGAAAGATAAAAGGCAAGTGTGTTAATATTTTTACCTCGACTCATCCTGTCTTGCCTAGCTTGTACTCTGCATCAAGTTTTGAATCTAAAATATGCAATTTCATCAAGCTATATTTTGTTTTGTATTTAAATTGTTAATCATTGTTAAATTTCAGGACACAAAATGGCAAGCTACACACGGCTCTTGCAAGGTTTCGAAGTATAGACTTGGATCATTGTCTGTAGTATAACCGGTGCATCTACCAGCGAGGCATTAGACCACAAATTAAGTACGAGTGTGTTAATATTTTCGCGCTTGACCTGTGATCTCTTGCCAAGCTTGTTCTCATCTCTTCTTCTCATCAAGGTTTGTATCGAAAACATGCAATTTCATCCAATTATATTTTGTTTTCTATTTGAATTGTTAATCATTGTACAACTTCAGGACACAATATGGCAAGCTACAGACGGCTCTCGCAAAGTTACGCTCTACAGACATTAATCACTATCTGCAATCTAACTGCGGCTGAAAATATCAACTCACTGGGACAGTACTGAAAAGATAAAAGGCAAGTGTGTTAATATTTTTACCTCGACTCATCCTGTCTTGCTTCGCTTGTTTTCGAAATCAAGTTTTGAATCTTAAATATGAAATTTCATCAAGCTTTTTTTTGTTTTGTATTAATATTGTCAATCGTTGTAAAATTTCAGGACACAATATGGCACGCTACAGACGGCTCTCACAAGGTCACGCTCTACAGACATTAAACACTATCTGCAATCTAACTGCGACTGAAAATATCAACTCACTGGAACATGACTGGAAAGATAAAAGGCAAGTGTGTTAATATTTTTACCTCGACTCATCCTGTCTTGCTTCGCTTGTTTTCGAAATCAAGTTTTTAATCTAAAATATGCAATTTCATTAACCTTTATTTTGTTTTGTATTTATATTGTTAATCGTTGTAAAATTTCAGGACACAATATGGCAAGCTACAGACGGCTCTCGCAAGGTCACGCTCTACAGACATTTAACACTATCTGCAATCTAACTGCGGCTGAAAATATCAACTCACTGGAACGTGACTGGAAAGATAAAAGGCAAGTGTGTTAATATTTTTACCTCGACTCATCCTGTTTTGCTTCGCTTGTTTTCGAAATGAAGTGTATTTATATTGTTAATCGTTGTAAAATTTCTGGACACAATGTGGAAAGCTACAGACGGCTCTCGCAAGGTTTTGAAGTATAGACTTGGATCATTGTCTGTAGTATAACCGGTGCATCTACCAGTGAGGCATTTGGTCCCAATTTAAGTACGAGTGTGTTAATATTTTCGCGCTTGACCTGGGATCTCTTGTCTAGCTTGTTTTCGAAATCAACTTTCATTCTTAAATATGCAATTTTATCAACCTTTATTTTGTTTTGTATTTATATTGTTAATCGTTGTAAAATTTCAGGATACAATATGGCAAGCTACAGACGGCTCTCGCAAGGTCACGCTCTACAGACATTAGACACTATCTGCAATCTAACTGCGGCTGAAAATATGAACTCACTGGGACAGTACTGAAAAGATAAAAGGCAAGTGTGTTAATATTTTTACCTCGACTCATCCTGTCTTGCTTCGCTTGTTTTCGAAATCAAGTTTTGAATCTTAAATATGAAATTTCATCAAGCTTTTTTTTGTTTTGTATTAATATTGTCAATCGTTGTAAAATTTCAGGACACAATATGGCACGCTACAGACGGCTCTCACAAGGTCACGCTCTACAGACATTAAACACTATCTGCAATCTAACTGCGACTGAAAATATCAACTCACTGGAACATGACTGGAAAGATAAAAGGCAAGTGTGTTAATATTTTTACCTCGACTCATCCTGTCTTGCTTCGCTTGTTTTCGAAATCAAGTTTTTAATCTAAAATATGCAATTTCATTAACCTTTATTTTGTTTTGTATTTATATTGTTAATCGTTGTAAAATTTCAGGACACAATATGGCAAGCTACAGACGGCTCTCGCAAGGTCACGCTCTACAGACATTTAACACTATCTGCAATCTAACTGCGGCTGAAAATATCAACTCACTGGAACGTGACTGGAAAGATAAAAGGCAAGTGTGTTAATATTTTTACCTCGACTCATCCTGTTTTGCTTCTAGTATAAGATCCCGCTATACAACGACCTTCACCGAGATGCTTATTTAATGAAACGTATTTTATATTTAATTTAAAATGTCAATAAATATAATCCATATGGGTTGTCTAGCAAATTTCAGTCCAGAGTATGTTTAATTAATAATTTAAAAAAAATATTTTTTGAAACATTTCACCGGTGTGATTATTAGATAAATTCTATACCAATCGAAAGTATGAAGCCCATAGAATATGCAAACTTTATGCTGCCCATTCTTTTCCGGTCACAACTATCGGGTTGCCAGGTATAAACAGGTAAATCTGTACTAGCATTTGCAACGGTCTGTTTATTGAATGAAATTTAAATGAAATTAAAGATTATTTTATTCTGAACACGGTGGTATAGGGTTGGCTGCGAAAAATCAGTCCAGAATTGCGGTTGTCGAATTTTAAAAAGTAAAATATTGCTCCAAGTGAATGTGTGCGACTTAGAGGTCCCAACCGACCATCCCATGCGATAGAAGAGGACACAGCATAGCAGCTGTTTAAAGTCCACCCACTTAAAGAAAGAGAGTGCGCATGCTATTTGGGCTTGGAAAAGAAAAGGATAGCGATGGACTCGTATATACTATGCATCATTTTGAAGTAGTTTATTATTTAAATAGAGAAATAGTTATTTAAGTTTTTTTTAATAAATTAATTATTTATGTGTACCTATATTTTTTGTGACACTAAAGTATATATATGTCACCGTAAAATTGTAAACACCGTTAGATTGTAATCTATCTCGCGAGATTGTAAACTGTCGAAATATTGTGAACCTCAACGAACTGCTTACAATTTAACGTATTATTATTCGGTAGATTGTAATCTATCGAAGTGAAACCGTCAAATTGTGAAACGGATCGCACCTCGCGCGCTGATTAATAGAACAGAATATGCCCCGCGCCACCATATTTGTTTGTTTGTTGTCGAATGTAAATTGATTGTTTTGATGAATGTAAATTGATGTCGTGTTGTAAGTAACTCACAGCTTTAGAATTAGTTATATGAAATTATTGGGAAGTAAAATTAATCTGTGATTGACCAAAGAAGTTTGAATGATAACTAAGTTAGTGTTGGAAATGAAATGAAAGAAAATTGAACTAATTTTTCAATTTTAATTTGTGTTTGAAGAGAAAATATTGTTACGTTTCTGATTTTTTTTATTTTGATATATTTTTTTTTATCATGTGATGTCAGAATTATTGATTACCTACTAAGTAATAAATACTAATTTTTGAAGTGCATTAATTTTATTTGACCGATACCCTTGTTTCATTCCTAACTCTATGGACATATAACGGTCTACTATAAAGCCGACCAATCAGCGCTCGAGGTGCGTACCGTTTCACAATTTGACGGCTTCACTTCGATAGATTACAATCTACCGAATAATAATACGTTAAATTGTAAGCAGTACGCTGAGGTTCACAATCTTTCGACAGTTTATAATCTCGCGAAATAGATTACAATCTAACGGTATTTACAATTTTACGTTAACATATACATCTTTAGTAAAAAAGAAGGTTATAGTGATTCATATATAATACTAGCCTGATTAAAAATATTGATTGAAAAAAATTCAAAAATTGACTACATGCAAATTATAAATGTATAAATGTAAACAGAGAAATTGAAATCAATTGAAACTATTGGAAACAATTCAAAACCCATAAAAGTGAATTTTTTTAATCAGGGTAATCTTGCAAATTTTATTTTTATCATAAGAAGAAAAAATAAAAAAACAACAATTAAAAAATTACTTCTATTTATTGTAAAAAATTAAAAATACAATTTTTTTTTTTAATTATTCAGAATCCGAGTCATCGGACATAAAACTACGATCTTCAACTTCTGAATCTTCTTCGTCATCACTCTCTGTTTCACTTTTTTCGACAATGTCTTCTATCTTTAAAGGTGTATGATCCCCAATGAATCCTACTGGTTTTAAATATTCATCTAAGAACCATCCGCACTTCTCAGGCTCAAGTTTCACATATATTTATAGATTTATAATTTGCATGTAGTGATTTTTTTAATTTTTTTCAATCAATATTTTTAATCAGGCTAGTATTATATATGAATCACTATAACCTTCTTTTTTACTAAAGATGTAAATATACTTTAGTGTCACATAAAAAATATACAAATAAATAATTAATTGATAAAAAAAAATTAAATAACAATTTCTCTATTTAAATAATAAACTACTCCAAAATGATGCATAGTATATACGAGTCCATCGCTATCCTTTTCTTTTCCAAGCCCAAATAGCATGCGCACTCTCTTTCTTTAAGTGGGTGGACTTTAAACAGCTGCTATGCTGTGTCCTCTTCTATCGCATGGGATGGTCGGTTGGGACCTCTAAGTCGCACACATTCACTTGGAGCAATATTTTACTTTTTAAAATTCGACAACCGCAATTCTGGACTGATTTTTCGCAGCCAACCCTATACCACCGTGTTCAGAATAAAATAATCTTTAATTTCATTTAAATTTCATTCAATAAACAGACCGTTGCAAATGCTAGTACAGATTTACCTGTTTATACCTGGCAACCCGATAGTTGTGACCGGAAAAGAATGGGCAGCATAAAGTTTGCATATTCTATGGGCTTCATACTTTCGATTGGTATAGAATTTATCTAATAATCACACCGGTGAAATGTTTCAAAAAATATTTTTTTTAAATTATTAATTAAACATACTCTGGACTGAAATTTGCTAGACAACCCATATGGATTATATTTATTGACATATTAAATTAAATATAAAATACGTTTCATTAAATAAGCATCTCGGTGAAGGTCGTTGTATAGCGGGATCTTAGACCATTCGCTTGTTTTCGAAATGAAGTGTATTTATATTGTTAATCGTTGTAAAATTTCTGGACACAATGTGGAAAGCTACAGACGGCTCTCGCAAGGTTTTGAAGTATAGACTTGGATCATTTTCTGTAGTATAACCGGTGCATCTACCAGTGAGGCATTTGGTCCCAATTTAAGTACGAGTGTGTTAATATTTTCGCGCTTGACCTGGGATCTCTTGTCTAGCTTGTTTTCGAAATCAACTTTCATTCTTAAATATGCAATTTTATCAACCTTTATTTTGTTTTGTATTTATATTGTTAATCGTTGTAAAATTTCAGGATACAATATGGCAAGCTACAGACGGCTCTCGCAAGGTCACGCTCTACAGACATTAGACACTATCTGCAATCTAACTGCGGCTGAAAATATGAACTCACTGGGACAGTACTGAAAAGATAAAAGGCAAGTGTGTTAATATTTTTACCTCGACTCATCCTGTCTTGCTTCGCTTGTTTTCGAAATCAAGTTTTGAATCTTAAATATGAAATTTCATCAAGCTTTTTTTTGTTTTGTATTAATATTGTCAATCGTTGTAAAATTTCAGGACACAATATGGCACGCTACAGACGGCTCTCACAAGGTCACGCTCTACAGACATTAAACACTATCTGCAATCTAACTGCGACTGAAAATATCAACTCACTGGAACATGACTGGAAAGATAAAAGGCAAGTGTGTTAATATTTTTACCTCGACTCATCCTGTCTTGCTTCGCTTGTTTTCGAAATCAAGTTTTTAATCTAAAATATGCAATTTCATTAACCTTTATTTTGTTTTGTATTTATATTGTCAATCGTTGTAAAATTTCAGGACACAATATGGCAAGCTACAGACGGCTCTCGCAAGGTTTCGAAGTATAGACTTGGATCATTGTCTGTAGTATAACCGGTGCATCTACCAGCGAGGCATTGGTCCCAATTTAAGAACGAGTGTGTTAATATTTTCGTTCTTGACCTGGGATCTCTTGCCTAGCTTGTTTTCGAAATCAACTTTCATTCTTAAATATGCAATTTCATCAACCTTTATTTTGTTTTGTATTTATATTGTTAATCGTACCGTATCACAATAGTGCAAGACTAACTACATGTATTTAAATATAGACAAGTGTTTTGTCATATCGTTTACTAATAAACGAAACAAAATCGTATGGAACTACGACATAGATGGTCAATTAGTTAACAGATCAGATGTTGCAAAAGACCTAGGTATCCTGTTCGATGACAAGCTTTCATTCCGTGCCCACTATAGTCACATCACGTCTAAAGCAAACCATCTACTGGGTTTTATTCTTAGATCCACAAAAGGTTTTAAAAATCTTCGTAGCACCTTGTACTTATACTTCAGCCTCGTAAGAAGTATATTAGAATACGGTAGTCGTATATTATGGTCGCCGAATTATAAGGTGCACATTGACGAAATTGAACGAATTCAGAGGAAATTTGTTTTGTATTTATATTGTTAATCGTTGTAAAATTTCAGGACACAATATGGCAAGCTACAGACGGCTCTCGCAAGGTTTCGAAGTATAGACTTGGATCATTGTCTGTAGTATAACCGGTGCATCTACCAGCGAGGCATTGGTCCCAATTTAAGTACGAGTGTGTTAATATTTTCGTGCTTGACCTGGGATCTCTTGCCTAGCTTGTTTTCGAAATCAACTTTCATTCTTAAATATGCAATTTCATCAACCTTTATTTTGTTTTGTATTTATATTGTTAATCGTACCGTATCACAATGGTGCAAGACTAACTACGTGTATTTAAATATAGACAAGTGTTTTGTCATATCGTTTACTAATAAACGAAACAAAATCGTATGGAACTACGACATAGATGGTCAATTAGTTAACAGATCAGATGTTGCAAAAGACCTAGGTATCCTGTTCGATGACAAGCTTTCATTCCGTGCCCACTATAGTCACATCACGTCTAAAGCAAACCATCTACTGGGTTTTATTCTTAGATCCACAAAAGGTTTTAAAAATCCTCGTAGCACCTTGTACTTATACTTCAGCCTCGTAAGAAGTATATTAGAATACGGTAGTCGTATATGGTCGCCGAATTATAAGGTGCACATTGACGAAATTGAACGAATTCAGAGGAAATTTGTTTTGTATTTATATTGTCAATCGTTGTAAAATTTCAGGACACAATATGGCACGCTACAGACGGCTCTCGCAAGGTCACGCTCTACAGACATTAAACACTATCTGCAACCTAACTGCGGCTGAAAATATCAACTCACTGGAATATGACTGGCAAGATAAAAGGCAAGTGTGTTAAAATTTTTACCTCGACTCATCCTGTCTTGCTTCGCTTGTTTTCAAAATCAAGTTTTTAATCTAAAATATGCAATTTGATTAACCTTTATTTTGTTTTGTATTTATATTGTCAATCGTTGTAAAATTTCAGGACACAATATGGCAAGCTACAGACGGCTCTCACAAGGTGACGCTCTACAGACATTAAACACTATCTGCAATCTAACTGCGGCTGAAAATATCAACTCACTGGAATATGACTGGCAAGATAAAAGGCAAGTGTGTTAAAAATTTACCTCGACTCATCCTGTGTTGCTTCGCTTGTTTTCGAAATCAAGTTTTTAATCTAAAATATGCAATTTCATTAACCTTTATTTTGTTTTGTATTTATATTGTCAATCGTTGTAAAATTTCAGGACACAATATGGCAAGCTACAGACGGCTCTCACAAGGTCACGCTCTACAGACATTAAACACTATCTGCAATCTAATTGCGGCTGAAAATATCAACTCACTGGAATATGACTGGCAAGATAAAAGGCAAGTGTGTTAAAATTTTTACCTCGACTCATCCTGTCTTGCTTCGCTTGTTTTCGAAATGAAGTGTATTTATATTGTTAATCGTTGTAAAATTTCAGGACACAATATGGCAAGCTACAGACGGCTCTCGCAAGGTTTCGAAGTATAGACTTGGATCATTGTCTGTAGTATAACCGGTGCATCTACCAGCGAGGCATTTGGTCCCAATTTAAGTACGAGTGTGTTAATATTTTCGCGCTTGACCTGGGATCTCTTGCCTAGCTTGTTTTCGAAACCATTTTTCATTCTTAAATATGCAATTTCATCAACCTTTATTTTGTTTTGTATTTATATTGTTAATCGTTGTAAAATTTCAGGATACAATATGGCAAGCTACAAACGGCTCTCACAAGGTCACGCTCTACAGACATTAAACACTATCTGCAATCTTACTGCGGCTGAAAATATCAACTCACTGGAATATGACTGGCAAGATAAAAGGCAAGTGTGTTAAAATTTTTACCTCGACTCATCCTGTCTTGCTTCGCTTGTTTTCGAAATCAAGTTTTTAATCTAAAATATGCAATTTCATTAACCTTTATTTTGTTTTGTATTTATATTGTTAATCGTTGTAAAATTTCAGGACACAATATGGCAAGCTACAGACGGCTCTCGCAAGGTTTCGAAGTATAGACTTGGATCATTGTCTGTAGTATAACCGGTGCATCTACCAGCGAGGCATTTGCTCCCAATTTAAGTACGAGTGTGTTAATATTTTCGTGCTTGACCTGGGATCTCTTGCCTAGCTTGTTTTCGAAATCAACTTTCATTCTTAAATATGCAATTTCATCAACCTTTATTTTGTTTTGTATTTATATTGTTAATCGTACCGTATCACAATGGTGCAAGACTAACTACATGTATTTAAATATAGACAAGTGTTTTGTCATATCGTTTACTAATAAACGAAACAAAATCGTATGGAACTACGAACTAGATGGTCAATTAGTTAACAGATCAGATGTTGCAAAAGACCTAGGTATCCTGTTCGATGACAAGCTTTCATTCCGTGCCCACTATAGTCACATCACGTCTAAAGCAAACCATCTACTGGGTTTTATTCTTAGATCCACAAAAGGTTTTAAAAATCCTCGTAGCACCTTGTACTTATACTTCAGCCTTGTAAGAAGTATATTAGAATACGGTAGTCGTATATGGTCGCCGAATTATAAGATGCACATTGACGAAATTGAACGAATTCAGAGGAAATTTGTTTTGTATTTATATTGTCAATCGTTGTAAAATTTCAGGACACAATATGGCACGCTACAGACGGCTCTCGCAAGGTCACGCTCTACAGACATTAAACACTATCTGCAATCTAACTGCGGCTGAAAATATCAACTCACTGGAACATGACTGGAAAGATAAAAGGCAAGTGTGTTAAAATTTTTACCTCGACTCATCCTGTCTTGCTTCGCTTGTTTTCGAAATCAAGTTTTGAATCTAAAATATGCAATTTCATTAACCTTTATTTTGTTTTGTATTTATATTGTTAATCGTTGTAAAATTTCAGGACACAATATGGCAAGCTACAGACGGCTCTCACAAGGTCACGCTCTACAGACATTAAACACTATCTGCAATCTAATTGCGGCTGAAAATATCAACTCACTGGAATATGACTGGCAAGATAAAAGGCAAGTGTGTTAAAATTTTTACCTCGACTCATCCTGTCTTGCTTCGCTTGTTTTCGAAATCAAGTTTTTAATCTAAAATATGCAATTTCATTAACCTTTATTTTGTTTTGTATTTATATTGTCAATCGTTGTAAAATTTCAGGACACAATATGGCAAGATACAGACGGCTCTCACAAGGTCACGCTCTACAGACATTAAACACTATCTGCAATCTAATTGCGGCTGAAAATATCAACTCACTGGAATATGACTGGCAAGATAAAAGGCAAGTGTGTTAAAATTTTTACCTCGACTCATCCTGTCTTGCTTCGCTTGTTTTCGAAATGAAGTGTATTTATATTGTTAATCGTTGTAAAATTTCAGGACACAATATGGCAAGCTACAGACGGCTCTCGCAAGGTTTCGAAGTATAGACTTGGATCATTGTCTGTAGTATAACCGGTGCATCTACCAGCGAGGCATTGGTCCCAATTTAAGAACGAGTGTGTTAATATTTTCGTTCTTGACCTGGGATCTCTTGCCTAGCTTGTTTTCGAAATCAACTTTCATTCTTAAATATGCAATTTCATCAACCTTTATTTTGTTTTGTATTTATATTGTTAATCGTACCGTATCACAATGGTGCAAGACTAACTACATGTATTTAAATATAGACAAGTGTTTTGTCATATCGTTTACTAATAAACGAAACAAAATCGTATGGAACTACGAACTAGATGGTCAATTAGTTAACAGATCAGATGTTGCAAAAGACCTAGGTATCCTGTTCGATGACAAGCTTTCATTCCGTGCCCACTATAGTCACATCACGTCTAAAGCAAACCATCTACTGGGTTTTATTCTTAGATCCACAAAAGGTTTTAAAAATCCTCGTAGCACCTTGTACTTATACTTCAGCCTTGTAAGAAGTATATTAGAATACGGTAGTCGTATATGGTCGCCGAATTATAAGATGCACATTGACGAAATTGAACGAATTCAGAGGAAATTTGTTTTGTATTTATATTGTCAATCGTTGTAAAATTTCAGGACACAATATGGCACGCTACAGACGGCTCTCGCAAGGTCACGCTCTACAGACATTAAACACTATCTGCAATCTAACTGCGGCTGAAAATATCAACTCACTGGAACATGACTGGCAAGATAAAAGGCAAGTGTGTTAAAATTTTTACCTCGACTCATCCTGTCTTGCTTCGCTTGTTTTCGAAATCAAGTTTTGAATCTAAAATATGCAATTTCATTAACCTTTATTTTGTTTTGTATTTATATTGTCAATCGTTGTAAAATTTCAGGACACAATATGGCAAGCTACAGACGGCTCTCACAAGGTGACGCTCTACAGACATTAAACACTATCTGCAATCTAACTGCGGCTGAAAATATCAACTCACTGGAATATGACTGGCAAGATAAAAGGCAAGTGTGTTAAAATTTTTACCTCGACTCATCCTGTCTTGCTTCGCTTGTTTTCGAAATCAAGTTTTTAATCTAAAATATGCAATTTCATTAACCTTTATTTTGTTTTGTATTTATATTGTCAATCGTTGTAAAATTTCAGGACACAATATGGCAAGCTACAGACGGCTCTCACAAGGTCACGCTCTACAGACATTAAACACTATCTGCAATCTAATTGCGGCTGAAAATATCAACTCACTGGAATATGACTGGCAAGATAAAAGGCAAGTGTGTTAAAATTTTTACCTCGACTCATCCTGTCTTGCTTCGCTTGTTTTCGAAATGAAGTGTATTTATATTGTTAATCGTTGTAAAATTTCAGGACACAATATGGCAAGCTACAGACGGCTCTCGCAAGGTTTCGAAGTATAGACTTGGATCATTGTCTGTAGTATAACCGGTGCATCTACCAGCGAGGCATTGGTCCCAATTTAAGAACGAGTGTGTTAATATTTTCGTTCTTGACCTGGGATCTCTTGCCTAGCTTGTTTTCGAAATCAACTTTCATTCTTAAATATGCAATTTCATCAACCTTTATTTTGTTTTGTATTTATATTGTTAATCGTACCGTATCACAATGGTGCAAGACTAACTACATGTATTTAAATATAGACAAGTGTTTTGTCATATCGTTTACTAATAAACGAAACAAAATCGTATGGAACTACGACATAGATGGTCAATTAGTTAACAGATCAGATGTTGCAAAAGACCTAGGTATCCTGTTCGATGACAAGCTTTCATTCCGTGCCCACTATAGTCACATCACGTCTAAAGCAAACCATCTACTGGGTTTTATTCTTAGATCCACAAAAGGTTTTAAAAATCCTCGTAGCACCTTTTACTTATACTTCAGCCTCGTAAGTATTATATTAGAATACGGTAGTCGTATATTATGGTCGCCGAATTATAAGGTGCACATTGACGAAATTGAACGAATTCAGAGGAAATTTGTTTTGTATTTATATTGTTAATCGTTGTAAAATTTCAGGACACAATATGGCAAGCTACAGACGGCTCTCGCAAGGTTTCGAAGTATAGACTTGGATCATTGTCTGTAGTATAACCGGTGCATCTACCAGCGAGGCATTGGTCCCAATTTAAGTACGAGTGTGTTAATATTTTCGTGCTTGACCTGGGATCTCTTGCCTAGCTTGTTTTCGAAATCAACTGTCATTCTTAAATATGCAATTTCATCAACCTTTATTTTGTTTTGTATTTATATTGTTAATCGTACCGTATCACAATGGTGCAAGACTAACTACGTGTATTTAAATATAGACAAGTGTTTTGTCATATCGTTTACTAATAAACGAAACAAAATCGTATGGAACTACGACATAGATGGTCAATTAGTTAACAGATCAGATGTTGCAAAAGACCTAGGTATCCTGTTCGATGACAAGCTTTCATTCCGTGCCCACTATAGTCACATCACGTCTAAAGCAAACCATCTACTGGGTTTTATTCTTAGATCCACAAAAGGTTTTAAAAATCCTCGTAGCACCTTGTACTTATACTTCAGCCTCGTAAGAAGTATATTAGAATACGGTAGTCGTATATGGTCGCCGAATTATAAGGTGCACATTGACGAAATTGAACGAATTCAGAGGAAATTTGTTTTGTATTTATATTGTCAATCGTTGTAAAATTTCAGGACACAATATGGCACGCTACAGACGGCTCTCGCAAGGTCACGCTCTACAGACATTAAACACTATCTGCAATCTAACTGCGGCTGAAAATATCAACTCACTGGAATATGACTGGCAAGATAAAAGGCAAGTGTGTTAAAATTTTTACCTCGACTCATCCTGTCTTGCTTCGCTTGTTTTCGAAATCAAGTTTTTAATCTAAAATATGCAATTTGATTAACCTTTATTTTGTTTTGTATTTATATTGTCAATCGTTGTAAAATTTCAGGACACAATATGGCAAGCTACAGACGGCTCTCACAAGGTGACGCTCTACAGACATTAAACACTATCTGCAATCTAACTGCGGCTGAAAATATCAACTCACTGGAATATGACTGGCAAGATAAAAGGCAAGTGTGTTAAAAATTTACCTCGACTCATCCTGTCTTGCTTCGCTTGTTTTCGAAATCAAGTTTTTAATCTAAAATATGCAATTTCATTAACCTTTATTTTGTTTTGTATTTATATTGTCAATCGTTGTAAAATTTCAGGACACAATATGGCAAGCTACAGACGGCTCTCACAAGGTCACGCTCTACAGACATTAAACACTATCTGCAATCTAATTGCGGCTGAAAATATCAACTCACTGGAATATGACTGGCAAGATAAAAGGCAAGTGTGTTAAAATTTTTACCTCGACTCATCCTGTCTTGCTTCGCTTGTTTTCGAAATGAAGTGTATTTATATTGTTAATCGTTGTAAAATTTCAGGACACAATATGGCAAGCTACAGACGGCTCTCGCAAGGTTTCGAAGTATAGACTTGGATCATTGTCTGTAGTATAACCGGTGCATCTACCAGCGAGGCATTTGGTCCCAATTTAAGTACGAGTGTGTTAATATTTTCGCGCTTGACCTGGGATCTCTTGCCTAGCTTGTTTTCGAAACCAACTTTCATTCTTAAATATGCAATTTCATCAACCTTTATTTTGTTTTGTATTTATATTGTTAATCGTTGTAAAATTTCAGGATACAATATGGCAAGCTACAAACGGCTCTCACAAGGTCACGCTCTACAGACATTAAACACTATCTGCAATCTTACTGCGGCTGAAAATATCAACTCACTGGAATATGACTGGCAAGATAAAAGGCAAGTGTGTTAAAATTTTTACCTCGACTCATCCTGTCTTGCTTCGCTTGTTTTCGAAATCAAGTTTTTAATCTAAAATATGCAATTTCATTAACCTTTATTTTGTTTTGTATTTATATTGTCAATCGTTGTAAAATTTCAGGACACAATATGGCAAGATACAGACGGCTCTCACAAGGTCACGCTCTACAGACATTAAACACTATCTGCAATCTAATTGCGGCTGAAAATATCAACTCACTGGAATATGACTGGCAAGATAAAAGGCAAGTGTGTTAAAATTTTTACCTCGACTCATCCTGTCTTGCTTCGCTTGTTTTCGAAATGAAGTGTATTTATATTGTTAATCGTTGTAAAATTTCAGGACACAATATGGCAAGCTACAGACGGCTCTCGCAAGGTTTCGAAGTATAGACTTGGATCATTGTCTGTAGTATAACCGGTGCATCTACCAGCGAGGCATTGGTCCCAATTTAAGAACGAGTGTGTTAATATTTTCGTTCTTGACCTGGGATCTCTTGCCTAGCTTGTTTTCGAAATCAACTTTCATTCTTAAATATGCAATTTCATCAACCTTTATTTTGTTTTGTATTTATATTGTTAATCGTACCGTATCACAATGGTGCAAGACTAACTACATGTATTTAAATATAGACAAGTGTTTTGTCATATCGTTTACTAATAAACGAAACAAAATCGTATGGAACTACGAACTAGATGGTCAATTAGTTAACAGATCAGATGTTGCAAAAGACCTAGGTATCCTGTTCGATGACAAGCTTTCATTCCGTGCCCACTATAGTCACATCACGTCTAAAGCAAACCATCTACTGGGTTTTATTCTTAGATCCACAAAAGGTTTTAAAAATCCTCGTAGCACCTTGTACTTATACTTCAGCCTTGTAAGAAGTATATTAGAATACGGTAGTCGTATATGGTCGCCGAATTATAAGATGCACATTGACGAAATTGAACGAATTCAGAGGAAATTTGTTTTGTATTTATATTGTCAATCGTTGTAAAATTTCAGGACACAATATGGCACGCTACAGACGGCTCTCGCAAGGTCACGCTCTACAGACATTAAACACTATCTGCAATCTAACTGCGGCTGAAAATATCAACTCACTGGAACATGACTGGAAAGATAAAAGGCAAGTGTGTTAAAATTTTTACCTCGACTCATCCTGTCTTGCTTCGCTTGTTTTCGAAATCAAGTTTTTAATCTAAAATATGCAATTTCATTAACCTTTATTTTGTTTTGTATTTATATTGTCAATCGTTGTAAAATTTCAGGACACAATATGGCAAGCTACAGACGGCTCTCACAAGGTCACGCTCTACAGACATTAAACACTATCTGCAATCTTACTGCGGCTGAAAATATCAACTCACTGGAATATGACTGGCAAGATAAAAGGCAAGTGTGTTAAAATTTTTACCTCGACTCATCCTGTCTTGCTTCGCTTGTTTTCGAAATCAAGTTTTTAATCTAAAATATGCAATTTCATTAACCTTTATTTTGTTTTGTATTTATATTGTCAATCGTTGTAAAATTTCAGGACACAATATGGCAAGATACAGACGGCTCTCACAAGGTCACGCTCTACAGACATTAAACACTATCTGCAATCTAATTGCGGCTGAAAATATCAACTCACTGGAATATGACTGGCAAGATAAAAGGCAAGTGTGTTAAAATTTTTACCTCGACTCATCCTGTCTTGCTTCGCTTGTTTTCGAAATGAAGTGTATTTATATTGTTAATCGTTGTAAAATTTCAGGACACAATATGGCAAGCTACAGACGGCTCTCGCAAGGTTTCGAAGTATAGACTTGGATCATTGTCTGTAGTATAACCGGTGCATCTACCAGCGAGGCATTGGTCCCAATTTAAGAACGAGTGTGTTAATATTTTCGTTCTTGACCTGGGATCTCTTGCCTAGCTTGTTTTCGAAATCAACTTTCATTCTTAAATATGCAATTTCATCAACCTTTATTTTGTTTTGTATTTATATTGTTAATCGTACCGTATCACAATGGTGCAAGACTAACTACATGTATTTAAATATAGACAAGTGTTTTGTCATATCGTTTACTAATAAACGAAACAAAATCGTATGGAACTACGACATAGATGGTCAATTAGTTAACAGATCAGATGTTGCAAAAGACCTAGGTATCCTGTTCGATGACAAGCTTTCATTCCGTGCCCACTATAGTCACATCACGTCTAAAGCAAACCATCTACTGGGTTTTATTCTTAGATCCACAAAAGGTTTTAAAAATCCTCGTAGCACCTTTTACTTATACTTCAGCCTCGTAAGTATTATATTAGAATACGGTAGTCGTATATTATGGTCGCCGAATTATAAGGTGCACATTGACGAAATTGAACGAATTCAGAGGAAATTTGTTTTGTATTTATATTGTTAATCGTTGTAAAATTTCAGGACACAATATGGCAAGCTACAGACGGCTCTCGCAAGGTTTCGAAGTATAGACTTGGATCATTGTCTGTAGTATAACCGGTGCATCTACCAGCGAGGCATTGGTCCCAATTTAAGTACGAGTGTGTTAATATTTTCGTGCTTGACCTGGGATCTCTTGCCTAGCTTGTTTTCGAAATCAACTGTCATTCTTAAATATGCAATTTCATCAACCTTTATTTTGTTTTGTATTTATATTGTTAATCGTACCGTATCACAATGGTGCAAGACTAACTACGTGTATTTAAATATAGACAAGTGTTTTGTCATATCGTTTACTAATAAACGAAACAAAATCGTATGGAACTACGACATAGATGGTCAATTAGTTAACAGATCAGATGTTGCAAAAGACCTAGGTATCCTGTTCGATGACAAGCTTTCATTCCGTGCCCACTATAGTCACATCACGTCTAAAGCAAACCATCTACTGGGTTTTATTCTTAGATCCACAAAAGGTTTTAAAAATCCTCGTAGCACCTTGTACTTATACTTCAGCCTCGTAAGAAGTATATTAGAATACGGTAGTCGTATATGGTCGCCGAATTATAAGGTGCACATTGACGAAATTGAACGAATTCAGAGGAAATTTGTTTTGTATTTATATTGTCAATCGTTGTAAAATTTCAGGACACAATATGGCACGCTACAGACGGCTCTCGCAAGGTCACGCTCTACAGACATTAAACACTATCTGCAATCTAACTGCGGCTGAAAATATCAACTCACTGGAATATGACTGGCAAGATAAAAGGCAAGTGTGTTAAAATTTTTACCTCGACTCATCCTGTCTTGCTTCGCTTGTTTTCGAAATCAAGTTTTTGATCTAAAATATGCAATTTGATTAACCTTTATTTTGTTTTGTATTTATATTGTCAATCGTTGTAAAATTTCAGGACACAATATGGCAAGCTACAGACGGCTCTCACAAGGTGACGCTCTACAGACATTAAACACTATCTGCAATCTAACTGCGGCTGAAAATATCAACTCACTGGAATATGACTGGCAAGATAAAAGGCAAGTGTGTTAAAAATTTACCTCGACTCATCCTGTCTTGCTTCGCTTGTTTTCGAAATCAAGTTTTTAATCTAAAATATGCAATTTCATTAACCTTTATTTTGTTTTGTATTTATATTGTCAATCGTTGTAAAATTTCAGGACACAATATGGCAAGCTACAGACGGCTCTCACAAGGTCACGCTCTACAGACATTAAACACTATCTGCAATCTAATTGCGGCTGAAAATATCAACTCACTGGAATATGACTGGCAAGATAAAAGGCAAGTGTGTTAAAATTTTTACCTCGACTCATCCTGTCTTGCTTCGCTTGTTTTCGAAATGAAGTGTATTTATATTGTTAATCGTTGTAAAATTTCAGGACACAATATGGCAAGCTACAGACGGCTCTCGCAAGGTTTCGAAGTATAGACTTGGATCATTGTCTGTAGTATAACCGGTGCATCTACCAGCGAGGCATTTGGTCCCAATTTAAGTACGAGTGTGTTAATATTTTCGCGCTTGACCTGGGATCTCTTGCCTAGCTTGTTTTCGAAACCAACTTTCATTCTTAAATATGCAATTTCATCAACCTTTATTTTGTTTTGTATTTATATTGTTAATCGTTGTAAAATTTCAGGATACAATATGGCAAGCTACAAACGGCTCTCACAAGGTCACGCTCTACAGACATTAAACACTATCTGCAATCTTACTGCGGCTGAAAATATCAACTCACTGGAATATGACTGGCAAGATAAAAGGCAAGTGTGTTAAAATTTTTACCTCGACTCATCCTGTCTTGCTTCGCTTGTTTTCGAAATGAAGTGTATTTATATTGTTAATCGTTGTAAAATTTCAGGACACAATATGGCAAGCTACAGACGGCTCTCGCAAGGTTTCGAAGTATAGACTTGGATCATTGTCTGTAGTATAACCGGTGCATCTACCAGCGAGGCATTTGGTCCCAATTTAAGTACGAGTGTGTTAATATTTTCGCGCTTGACCTGGGATCTCTTGCCTAGCTTGTTTTCGAAACCAACTTTCATTCTTAAATATGCAATTTCATCAACCTTTATTTTGTTTTGTATTTATATTGTTAATCGTTGTAAAATTTCAGGATACAATATGGCAAGCTACAAACGGCTCTCACAAGGTCACGCTCTACAGACATTAAACACTATCTGCAATCTTACTGCGGCTGAAAATATCAACTCACTGGAATATGACTGGCAAGATAAAAGGCAAGTGTGTTAAAATTTTTACCTCGACTCATCCTGTCTTGCTTCGCTTGTTTTCGAAATCAAGTTTTTAATCTAAAATATGCAATTTCATTAACCTTTATTTTGTTTTGTATTTATATTGTTAATCGTTGTAAAATTTCAGGACACAATATGGCAAGCTACAGACGGCTCTCGCAAGGTTTCGAAGTATAGACTTGGATCATTGTCTGTAGTATAACCGGTGCATCTACCAGCGAGGCATTTGCTCCCAATTTAAGTACGAGTGTGTTAATATTTTCGTGCTTGACCTGGGATCTCTTGCCTAGCTTGTTTTCGAAATCAACTTTCATTCTTAAATATGCAATTTCATCAACCTTTATTTTGTTTTGTATTTATATTGTTAATCGTACCGTATCACAATGGTGCAAGACTAACTACATGTATTTAAATATAGACAAGTGTTTTGTCATATCGTTTACTAATAAACGAAACAAAATCGTATGGAACTACGAACTAGATGGTCAATTAGTTAACAGATCAGATGTTGCAAAAGACCTAGGTATCCTGTTCGATGACAAGCTTTCATTCCGTGCCCACTATAGTCACATCACGTCTAAAGCAAACCATCTACTGGGTTTTATTCTTAGATCCACAAAAGGTTTTAAAAATCCTCGTAGCACCTTGTACTTATACTTCAGCCTTGTAAGAAGTATATTAGAATACGGTAGTCGTATATGGTCGCCGAATTATAAGATGCACATTGACGAAATTGAACGAATTCAGAGGAAATTTGTTTTGTATTTATATTGTCAATCGTTGTAAAATTTCAGGACACAATATGGCACGCTACAGACGGCTCTCGCAAGGTCACACTCTACAGACATTAAACACTATCTGCAATCTAACTGCGGCTGAAAATATCAACTCACTGGAACATGACTGGAAAGATAAAAGGCAAGTGTGTTAAAATTTTTACCTCGACTCATCCTGTCTTGCTTCGCTTGTTTTCGAAATCAAGTTTTGAATCTAAAATATGCAATTTCATTAACCTTTATTTTGTTTTGTATTTATATTGTCAATCGTTGTAAAATTTCAGGACACAATATGGCAAGCTACAGACGGCTCTCACAAGGTCACGCTCTACAGACATTAAACACTATCTGCAATCTAACTGCGGCTGAAAATATCAACTCACTGGAATATGACTGGCAAGATAAAAGGCAAGTGTGTTAAAATTTTTACCTCGACTCATCCTGTCTTGCTTCGCTTGTTTTCGAAATCAAGTTTTTAATCTAAAATATGCAATTTCATTAACCTTTATTTTGTTTTGTATTTATATTGTCAATCGTTGTAAAATTTCAGGACACAATATGGCAAGATACAGACGGCTCTCACAAGGTCACGCTCTACAGACATTAAACACTATCTGCAATCTAATTGCGGCTGAAAATATCAACTCACTGGAATATGACTGGCAAGATAAAAGGCAAGTGTGTTAAAATTTTTACCTCGACTCATCCTGTCTTGCTTCGCTTGTTTTCGAAATGAAGTGTATTTATATTGTTAATCGTTGTAAAATTTCAGGACACAATATGGCAAGCTACAGACGGCTCTCGCAAGGTTTCGAAGTATAGACTTGGATCATTGTCTGTAGTATAACCGGTGCATCTACCAGCGAGGCATTTGGTCCCAATTTAAGTACGAGTGTGTTAATATTTTCGCGCTTGACCTGGGATCTCTTGCCTAGCTTGTTTTCGAAACCAACTTTCATTCTTAAATATGCAATTTCATCAACCTTTATTTTGTTTTGTATTTATATTGTTAATCGTTGTAAAATTTCAGGATACAATATGGCAAGCTACAGACGGCTCTCACAAGGTCACGCTCTACAGACATTAAACACTATCTGCAATCTAACTGCGGCTGAAAATATCAACTCACTGGAATATGACTGGCAAGATAAAAGGCAAGTGTGTTAAAATTTTTACCTCGACTCATCCTGTCTTGCTTCGCTTGTTTTCGAAATCAAGTTTTTAATCTAAAATATGCAATTTCATTAACCTTTATTTTGTTTTGTATTTATATTGTTAATCGTTGTAAAATTTCAGGACACAATATGGCAAGCTACAGACGGCTCTCGCAAGGTTTCGAAGTATAGACTTGGATCATTGTCTGTAGTATAACCGGTGCATCTACCAGCGAGGCATTGGTCCCAATTTAAGTACGAGTGTGTTAATATTTTCGTGCTTAACCTGGGATGTCTTGCCTAGCTTGTTTTCGAAATCAACTTTCATTCTTAAATATGCAATTTCATCAACCTTTATTTTGTTTTGTATTTATATTGTTAATCGTTGTAAAATTTCAGGACACAATATGGCAAGCTACAGACGGCTCTCGCAAGGTCACGCTCTACAGACATTAAACACTATCTGCAATCTAATTGCGGCTGAAAATATCAACTCACTGGAATATGACTGGCAAGATAAAAGGCAAGTGTGTTAAAATTTTTACCTCGACTCATCCTGTCTTGCTTCGCTTGTTTTCGAAATGAAGTGTATTTATATTGTTAATCGTTGTAAAATTTCAGGACACAATATGGCAAGCTACAGACGGCTCTCGCAAGGTTTCGAAGTATAGACTTGGATCATTGTCTGTAGTATAACCGGTGCATCTACCAGCGAGGCATTTGCTCCCAATTTAAGTACGAGTGTGTTAATATTTTCGCGCTTGACCTGGGATCTCTTGCCTAGCTTGTTTTCGAAATCAACTTTCATTCTTAAATATGCAATTTCATCAACCTTTATTTTGTTTTGTATTTATATTGTTAATCGTTGTAAAATTTCAGGATACAATATGGCAAGCTACAGACGGCTCTCACAAGGTCACGCTCTACAGACATTAAACACTATCTGCAATCTAACTGCGGCTGAAAATATCAACTCACTGGAATATGACTGGCAAGATAAAAGGCAAGTGTGTTAAAATTTTTACCTCGACTCATCCTGTCTTGCTTCGCTTGTTTTCGAAATCAAGTTTTTAATCTAAAATATGCAATTTCATTAACCTTTATTTTGTGTTGTATTTATATTGTTAATCGATGTAAAATTTCAGGACACAATATGGCAAGCTACAGACGGCTCTCGCAAGGTATATACTTGGATCATTGTCTGTAGTATAACCGGTGCATCTACCAGCGAGGCATTGGTCCCAATTTAAGTACGAGTGTGTTAATATTTTCGTGCTTGACCTGGGATCTCTTGCCTAGCTTGTTTTCGAAATCAACTTTCATTCTTAAATATGCAATTTCATCAACCATTATTTTGTTTTGTATTTATATTGTTAATCGTACCGTATCACAATGGTGCAAGACTAACTACATGTATTTAAATATAGACAAGTGTTTTGTCATATCGTTTACTAATAAACGAAACAAAATCGTATGGAACTACGACATTGATGGTCAATTAGTTAACAGATCAGATGTTGCAAAAGACCTAGGTATCCTGTTCGATGACAAGCTTTCATTCCGTGCCCACTATAGTCACATCACGTCTAAAGCAAACCATCTACTGGGTTTTATTCTTAGATCCACAAAAGGTTTTAAAAATCCTCGTAGCACCTTGTACTTATACTTCAGCCTCGTAAGAAGTATATTAGAATACGGTAGTCGTATATGGTCGCCGAATTATAAGGTGCACATTGACGAAATTGAACGAATTCAGAGGAAATTTGTTTTGTATTTTATTTTGTTTTGTATTTATATTGTTAATCGTACCGTATCACAATGGTGCAAGACTAACTACGTGTATTTAAATATAGACAAGTGTTTTGTCATATCGTTTACTAATAAACGAAACAAAATCGTATGGAACTACGACATAGATGGTCAATTAGTTAACAGATCAGATGTTGCAAAAGACCTAGGTATCCTGTTCGATGACAAGCTTTCATTCCGTGCCCACTATAGTCACATCACGTCTAAAGCAAACCATCTACTGGGTTTTATTCTTAGATCCACAAAAGATTTTAAAAATCCTCGTAGCACCTTGTACTTATACTTCAGCCTCGTAAGAAGTATATTAGAATACGGTAGTCGTATATGGTCGCCGAATTATAAGGTGCACATTGACGAAATTGAACGAATTCAGAGGAAATTTCTCAGAATTTTATGTTATCGTATAAAACCTGGCCGGTCTAACTTAAATTATTGCGATAGACTCCTGAAATTTTAAGTTCAACCATTAGAATCCAGACGCATAGTCTTCGACTTAGTTTACCTTTACAAAATCACCCACTCCATTATAGACTCTCCCGAACTACTAGCTTACATAAGCCTTAATATTAAATTTAGTGCCCGTAGATCTAATGAAGTCAATTTATTTTCCCTACAAATTTATAAAATAACATCTCGTTTTACAACCCTTTGACCAGGATGGCTCGTCAATATAACGAGATGGCAAAGAGCAACCATTTACTCGTGGACATATTCTGTCACAATATTAATAAATTCATTAGTGTAATTAAAGACATCCTCCATCGTAGGTTAAGTGCTGACCCTTGTGGTCCTGGTTGACGTTAACGTTAAATTGGTATCGAGGAACTTATTATTATTTTTTTTACTATGTTACCTTTGATTGTTATGAGCCTTTTATTATTGTAACATTAATTTTGCAGTGTGCACATGGTTTTACATTAGAATCCTGTTCATAACTTTTAGTTTTAAGTTTATTTTTGTAAAGATTATAATGTGTTTTGTGCATCAAATAAATAAATAAATAAATAAATAAATCGTTGTAAAATTTCAGGATACAATATGGCAAGCTACAGACGGCTCTCGCAAGTTTCGAAGTATAGACTTGGATCATTGTCTGTAGTTTAACCGGTGCATCTACCAGCGAGGCATTAGGTCCCAATTTAAGTACGAGTGTGTTAATATTTTCGCACTTGACCTGGGATCTCTTGCCTAGCTTGTTTTCGAAATCAACTTTCATTCTTAAATATGCAATTTCATCAACCTTTATTTTGTTTTGTATTTAAATTGTTAATCGTTGTAAAATTTCAGGACACAATATGGCAAGCTACAGACGGCTCTCGCAAGGTCACGCTCTACAGACATTAAACACTATCTGCAATCTAACTGCGGCTGTAAATATCAACTCACTGGAATATGACTGGCAAGATAAAAGGCAAGTCTGTTAAAATTTTTACCTCGACTCATCCTGTCTTGCTTCGCTTGTTTTCGAAATGAAGTGTATTTATATTGTTAATCGTTGTAAAATTTCAGGACACAATATGGCAAGCTACAGACGGCTCTCGCAAGGTTTCGAAGTATAGACTTGGATCATTGTCTGTAGTATAACCGGTGCATCTACCAGCAAGGCATTTGGTCCCAATTTAAGTACGAGTGTGTTAATATTTTCGCGCTTGACCTGGGATCTCTTGCCTAGCTTGTTTTCGAAATCAACTTTCATTCTTAAATATGCAATTTCATCAACCTTTATTTTGTTTTGTATTTATATTGTTAATCGTTGTAAAATTTCAGGACACAATATGGCAAGCTACAGACGGCTCTCACAAGGTCACGCTCTACAGACATTAAACACTATCTGCAATCTAACTGCGGCTGAAAATATCAACTCACTGGAATATGACTGGCAAGATAAAAGGCAAGTGTGTTAAAATTTTTACCTCGACTCATCCTGTCTTGCTTCGCTTGTTTTCGAAATCAAGTTTTTAATCTAAAATATGCAATTTCATTAACCTTTATTTTGTTTTGTATTTATATTGTTAATCGTTGTAAAATTTCAGGACACAATATGGCAAGCTACAGACGGCTCTCGCAAGGTCACGCTCTACAGACATTAAACACTATCTGCAATCTAACTGCGGCTGAAAATATCAACTCACTGGAACATGACTGGAAAGATAAAAGGCAAGTGTGTTAAAATTTTTACCTCGACTCATCCTGTCTTGCTTCGCTTGTTTTCGAAATGAAGTGTATTTATATTGTTAATCGTTGTAAAATTTCAGGACACAATATGGCAAGCTACAGACGGCTCTCGCAAGGTTTCGAAGTATAGACTTGGATCATTGTCTGTAGTATAACCGGTGCATCTACCAGCGAGGCATTTGGTCCCAATTTAAGTACGAGTGTGTTAATATTTTCGCGCTTGACCTGGGATCTCTTGCCTAGCTTGTTTTCGAAATCAACTTTCATTCTTAAATATGCAATTTCATCAACCTTTATTTTGTTTTGTATTTATATTGTTAATCGTTGTAAAATTTCAGGACACAATATGGCAAGCTACAGACGGCTCTCACAAGGTCACGCTCTACAGACATTAAACACTATCTGCAATCTAACTGCGGCTGAAAATATCAACTCACTGGAATATGACTGGCATGATGTTAAAATTTTTACCTCGACTCATCTTGTCTTGCTTCGCTTGATTTCGAAATCAAGTTTTTAATCTAAAATATGCAATTTCATTAACCTTTATTTTGTTTTGTATTTATATTGTTAATCGTTGTAAAATTTCAGGACACAATATGGCAAGCTACAGACGGCTCTCGCAAGGTCACGCTCTACAGACATTAAACACTATCTGCAATCTAACTGCGGCTGAAAATATCAACTCACTGGAACGTGACTGGAAAGATAAAAGGCAAGTGTGTTAAAATTTTTACCTCGACTCATCCTGTCTTGCTTCGCTTGTTTTCGAAATCAAGTTTTGAATCTAAAATATGCAATTTCATTAACCTTTATTTTGTTTTGTATTTATATTGTCAATCGTTGTAAAATTTCAGGACACAATATGGCAAGCTACAGACGGCTCTCACAAGGTCACGCTCTACAGACATTAAACACTATCTGCAATCTAACTGCGGCTGAAAATATCAACTCACTGGAATATGACTGGCAAGATAAAAGGCAAGTGTGTTAAAATTTTTACCTCGACTCATCCTGTCTTGCTTCGCTTGTTTTCGAAATCAAGTTTTTAATCTAAAATATGCAATTTCATTAACCTTTATTTTGTTTTGTATTTATATTGTCAATCGTTGTAAAATTTCAGGACACAATATGGCAAGATACAGACGGCTCTCACAAGGTCACGCTCTACAGACATTAAACACTATCTGCAATCTAATTGCGGCTGAAAATATCAACTCACTGGAATATGACTGGCAAGATAAAAGGCAAGTGTGTTAAAATTTTTACCTCGACTCATCCTGTCTTGCTTCGCTTGTTTTCGAAATGAAGTGTATTTATATTGTTAATCGTTGTAAAATTTCAGGACACAATATGGCAAGCTACAGACGGCTCTCGCAAGGTTTCGAAGTATAGACTTGGATCATTGTCTGTAGTATAACCGGTGCATCTACCAGCGAGGCATTTGGTCCCAATTTAAGTACGAGTGTGTTAATATTTTCGCGCTTGACCTGGGATCTCTTGCCTAGCTTGTTTTCGAAACCAACTTTCATTCTTAAATATGCAATTTCATCAACCTTTATTTTGTTTTGTATTTATATTGTTAATCGTTGTAAAATTTCAGGATACAATATGGCAAGCTACAGACGGCTCTCACAAGGTCACGCTCTACAGACATTAAACACTATCTGCAATCTAACTGCGGCTGAAAATATCAACTCACTGGAATATGACTGGCAAGATAAAAGGCAAGTGTGTTAAAATTTTTACCTCGACTCATCCTGTCTTGCTTCGCTTGTTTTCGAAATCAAGTTTTTAATCTAAAATATGCAATTTCATTAACCTTTATTTTGTTTTGTATTTATATTGTTAATCGTTGTAAAATTTCAGGACACAATATGGCAAGCTACAGACGGCTCTCGCAAGGTTTCGAAGTATAGACTTGGATCATTGTCTGTAGTATAACCGGTGCATCTACCAGCGAGGCATTGGTCCCAATTTAAGTACGAGTGTGTTAATATTTTCGTGCTTAACCTGGGATGTCTTGCCTAGCTTGTTTTCGAAATCAACTTTCATTCTTAAATATGCAATTTCATCAACCTTTATTTTGTTTTGTATTTATATTGTTAATCGTTGTAAAATTTCAGGACACAATATGGCAAGCTACAGACGGCTCTCGCAAGGTCACGCTCTACAGACATTAAACACTATCTGCAATCTAATTGCGGCTGAAAATATCAACTCACTGGAATATGACTGGCAAGATAAAAGGCAAGTGTGTTAAAATTTTTACCTCGACTCATCCTGTCTTGCTTCGCTTGTTTTCGAAATGAAGTGTATTTATATTGTTAATCGTTGTAAAATTTCAGGACACAATATGGCAAGCTACAGACGGCTCTCGCAAGGTTTCGAAGTATAGACTTGGATCATTGTCTGTAGTATAACCGGTGCATCTACCAGCGAGGCATTTGCTCCCAATTTAAGTACGAGTGTGTTAATATTTTCGCGCTTGACCTGGGATCTCTTGCCTAGCTTGTTTTCGAAATCAACTTTCATTCTTAAATATGCAATTTCATCAACCTTTATTTTGTTTTGTATTTATATTGTTAATCGTTGTAAAATTTCAGGATACAATATGGCAAGCTACAGACGGCTCTCACAAGGTCACGCTCTACAGACATTAAACACTATCTGCAATCTAACTGCGGCTGAAAATATCAACTCACTGGAATATGACTGGCAAGATAAAAGGCAAGTGTGTTAAAATTTTTACCTCGACTCATCCTGTCTTGCTTCGCTTGTTTTCGAAATCAAGTTTTTAATCTAAAATATGCAATTTCATTAACCTTTATTTTGTGTTGTATTTATATTGTTAATCGATGTAAAATTTCAGGACACAATATGGCAAGCTACAGACGGCTCTCGCAAGGTATATACTTGGATCATTGTCTGTAGTATAACCGGTGCATCTACCAGCGAGGCATTGGTCCCAATTTAAGTACGAGTGTGTTAATATTTTCGTGCTTGACCTGGGATCTCTTGCCTAGCTTGTTTTCGAAATCAACTTTCATTCTTAAATATGCAATTTCATCAACCATTATTTTGTTTTGTATTTATATTGTTAATCGTACCGTATCACAATGGTGCAAGACTAACTACATGTATTTAAATATAGACAAGTGTTTTGTCATATCGTTTACTAATAAACGAAACAAAATCGTATGGAACTACGACATTGATGGTCAATTAGTTAACAGATCAGATGTTGCAAAAGACCTAGGTATCCTGTTCGATGACAAGCTTTCATTCCGTGCCCACTATAGTCACATCACGTCTAAAGCAAACCATCTACTGGGTTTTATTCTTAGATCCACAAAAGGTTTTAAAAATCCTCGTAGCACCTTGTACTTATACTTCAGCCTCGTAAGAAGTATATTAGAATACGGTAGTCGTATATGGTCGCCGAATTATAAGGTGCACATTGACGAAATTGAACGAATTCAGAGGAAATTTGTTTTGTATTTTATTTTGTTTTGTATTTATATTGTTAATCGTACCGTATCACAATGGTGCAAGACTAACTACGTGTATTTAAATATAGACAAGTGTTTTGTCATATCGTTTACTAATAAACGAAACAAAATCGTATGGAACTACGACATAGATGGTCAATTAGTTAACAGATCAGATGTTGCAAAAGACCTAGGTATCCTGTTCGATGACAAGCTTTCATTCCGTGCCCACTATAGTCACATCACGTCTAAAGCAAACCATCTACTGGGTTTTATTCTTAGATCCACAAAAGATTTTAAAAATCCTCGTAGCACCTTGTACTTATACTTCAGCCTCGTAAGAAGTATATTAGAATACGGTAGTCGTATATGGTCGCCGAATTATAAGGTGCACATTGACGAAATTGAACGAATTCAGAGGAAATTTCTCAGAATTTTATGTTATCGTATAAAACCTGGCCGGTCTAACTTAAATTATTGCGATAGACTCCTGAAATTTTAAGTTCAACCATTAGAATCCAGACGCATAGTCTTCGACTTAGTTTACCTTTACAAAATCACCCACTCCATTATAGACTCTCCCGAACTACTAGCTTACATAAGCCTTAATATTAAATTTAGTGCCCGTAGATCTAATGAAGTCAATTTATTTTCCCTACAAATTTATAAAATAACATCTCGTTTTACAACCCTTTGACCAGGATGGCTCGTCAATATAACGAGATGGCAAAGAGCAACCATTTACTCGTGGACATATTCTGTCACAATATTAATAAATTCATTAGTGTAATTAAAGACATCCTCCATCGTAGGTTAAGTGCTGACCCTTGTGGTCCTGGTTGACGTTAACGTTAAATTGGTATCGAGGAACTTATTATTATTTTTTTTACTATGTTACCTTTGATTGTTATGAGCCTTTTATTATTGTAACATTAATTTTGCAGTGTGCACATGGTTTTACATTAGAATCCTGTTCATAACTTTTAGTTTTAAGTTTATTTTTGTAAAGATTATAATGTGTTTTGTGCATCAAATAAATAAATAAATAAATAAATAAATCGTTGTAAAATTTCAGGATACAATATGGCAAGCTACAGACGGCTCTCGCAAGTTTCGAAGTATAGACTTGGATCATTGTCTGTAGTTTAACCGGTGCATCTACCAGCGAGGCATTAGGTCCCAATTTAAGTACGAGTGTGTTAATATTTTCGCACTTGACCTGGGATCTCTTGCCTAGCTTGTTTTCGAAATCAACTTTCATTCTTAAATATGCAATTTCATCAACCTTTATTTTGTTTTGTATTTAAATTGTTAATCGTTGTAAAATTTCAGGACACAATATGGCAAGCTACAGACGGCTCTCGCAAGGTCACGCTCTACAGACATTAAACACTATCTGCAATCTAACTGCGGCTGTAAATATCAACTCACTGGAATATGACTGGCAAGATAAAAGGCAAGTCTGTTAAAATTTTTACCTCGACTCATCCTGTCTTGCTTCGCTTGTTTTCGAAATGAAGTGTATTTATATTGTTAATCGTTGTAAAATTTCAGGACACAATATGGCAAGCTACAGACGGCTCTCGCAAGGTTTCGAAGTATAGACTTGGATCATTGTCTGTAGTATAACCGGTGCATCTACCAGCAAGGCATTTGGTCCCAATTTAAGTACGAGTGTGTTAATATTTTCGCGCTTGACCTGGGATCTCTTGCCTAGCTTGTTTTCGAAATCAACTTTCATTCTTAAATATGCAATTTCATCAACCTTTATTTTGTTTTGTATTTATATTGTTAATCGTTGTAAAATTTCAGGACACAATATGGCAAGCTACAGACGGCTCTCACAAGGTCACGCTCTACAGACATTAAACACTATCTGCAATCTAACTGCGGCTGAAAATATCAACTCACTGGAATATGACTGGCAAGATAAAAGGCAAGTGTGTTAAAATTTTTACCTCGACTCATCCTGTCTTGCTTCGCTTGTTTTCGAAATCAAGTTTTTAATCTAAAATATGCAATTTCATTAACCTTTATTTTGTTTTGTATTTATATTGTTAATCGTTGTAAAATTTCAGGACACAATATGGCAAGCTACAGACGGCTCTCGCAAGGTCACGCTCTACAGACATTAAACACTATCTGCAATCTAACTGCGGCTGAAAATATCAACTCACTGGAACATGACTGGAAAGATAAAAGGCAAGTGTGTTAAAATTTTTACCTCGACTCATCCTGTCTTGCTTCGCTTGTTTTCGAAATGAAGTGTATTTATATTGTTAATCGTTGTAAAATTTCAGGACACAATATGGCAAGCTACAGACGGCTCTCGCAAGGTTTCGAAGTATAGACTTGGATCATTGTCTGTAGTATAACCGGTGCATCTACCAGCGAGGCATTTGGTCCCAATTTAAGTACGAGTGTGTTAATATTTTCGCGCTTGACCTGGGATCTCTTGCCTAGCTTGTTTTCGAAATCAACTTTCATTCTTAAATATGCAATTTCATCAACCTTTATTTTGTTTTGTATTTATATTGTTAATCGTTGTAAAATTTCAGGACACAATATGGCAAGCTACAGACGGCTCTCACAAGGTCACGCTCTACAGACATTAAACACTATCTGCAATCTAACTGCGGCTGAAAATATCAACTCACTGGAATATGACTGGCATGATGTTAAAATTTTTACCTCGACTCATCTTGTCTTGCTTCGCTTGATTTCGAAATCAAGTTTTTAATCTAAAATATGCAATTTCATTAACCTTTATTTTGTTTTGTATTTATATTGTTAATCGTTGTAAAATTTCAGGACACAATATGGCAAGCTACAGACGGCTCTCGCAAGGTCACGCTCTACAGACATTAAACACTATCTGCAATCTAACTGCGGCTGAAAATATCAACTCACTGGAACGTGACTGGAAAGATAAAAGGCAAGTGTGTTAATATTTTTACCTCGACTCATCCTGTCTTGCTTCGCTTGTTTTCGAAATCAAGTTTTGAATCTAAAATATGCAATTTCATCAAGCTATATTTTGTTTTGTATTTATATTGTTAATCATTGTAAAATTTCAGGACACAATATGGCAAGCTACAGACGGCTCTCGCAAGGTCACGCTCTACAGACATTAAACACTTTCTGCAATCTAACTGCGGCTGAAAATATCAACTGACTGGAACTTGACTGGAAAGATAAAAGGCAAGTGTGTTAATATTTTTACCTCGACTCATCCTGTCTTGCTTCGCTTGTTTTCGAAATCAAGTTTTGAATCTTAAATATTCAATTTCATCAACCTTTATTTTGTTTTGTTATTATTTATTATTTTATTATTTATATTGTTAATCGTTGTAAAATTTCAGGACACAATATGGCAAGCTATAGACGGCTCTCGCAAGGTTTCGAAGTATAGACTTGGATCATTGTCTGTAGTATAACCGGTGCATCTACCAGCGAGGCATTTGGTCACAAGTTAAGTTCGAGTGTGTTAATATTTACGCGTTTCATCTGTAATCTCTTGCCTAGCTTGCAATTTCATCCAATTATATTTTGTTTTGTATTTATATTGTTAATCATTGTAAAATTTCAGGACACCAAATGGCAAGGTACAGCTGGCTCTCGCAAGGTTTTGAAGTATAGACCAAGGGAAGTCTGTAGTTTAACCGGTGCATCTACTCAGCGAGGCATCTGGTTATAAATGAAGCACGAGTGTGTTAATATTTACTCGCTTCATCTGTAATCTCTTGCCTAGCTTTTTCACCTAGATTACACTGACGCAATATTGGAAAGCTTTGAATTTAATATTGCAAAGTGACAGCAACCGGGAAACAGACTTGACTAAATATGCCCACATGGCACAACATCTCCTAATCTTAGGAGATAATATTGAAGACTTGTACGAAGAGATGCAGAAGTTAGAAAATACTTTATCTTTTATTCGTGCATCGAGAACTTCATATTCTATTTTTTAGTTTAAATAACATTAAAGATATGATAGATAAACTTAGGATTTTATACTCTTGTAATGAAGTGCTCGAGTAAGATTTAGACAGTTTTATAAAAAGTGTTAAATTAGGTTATTTTTACGTATCTAAGCAAGTAGTCATAGTTAAAAAGGTCCCAATTATCATTACTTTGTCATATGAACTCTACCAATTATCCCTTGTTCCTAGCACTCTCTAGCCAAGATTCTCGGTACATGGAGACAGAATGTTCGAATCTAAACTCACTATTTCTCTGCGAGGCCAAATCTAACTTCAAAATCCAGGAGAAGCTCGATTGCATACAACAACTTATTACTCACCAAGAAGTCCAGCCGACATGCAAACTGACTCCAGTAACTCTAACGACCTAAGCCCTGGAAGCCTTAGATAACAAGCACTACACAATGAGCTTCCCCGAACCGACCAAAGTGAAAATATCATGCAGCCAAGAACAATACCGGAAAAGCTCCCTACAAGGGAGCTTTAAAATCATTCCATTGAACTGCAACCTGAAGACGCCCGCATTAACCATCTCCAACAATAACGATCAAATAAAAGGACATGTCATAAGGATAACGGAAATGCCTCTGTGTGACGAGTCGAGGCCCAAAGAACATCCAAAGCCTATCCTCAATTCACTTAATCTGCAAAAACTCTCTCCTTGGATACAGAAGTACCAGCTGAACCATCCATCCATCTCGATGACGTTACTGATCCAGCTATATATCACACAACTATCCACATCTACTTAATACTACTCTGCGCAGGCGCATTCATCGCTGCACTGTACTGCCACACCAGAGGATCGACAAAAGGCAATGAAACTGCAGAAGCCCCTACCAGTGATCCTGAAACATTGTTTGCAGCCCCAACACCTCGGAGCATTAACCCTAACCAAGTGCAGATGGAGCACAGATACATCTCATGGACCATCTCGGAAAAGCCCAGCAATAGTAGCTGTTCTTCGGGGGGAGGTGTTACGCAAAGCCACCTCGCCTTAATCGCAGCGTTGCATCGACCCGACAAACATTCCACATGGCACCAGTGGAGGCACAAGGCGCATGGTCGGGATAACGTGCACGTTGACGTCAATCGCCCCGCGGAAGATCGGATTCCATTTTATATTGTATCATAATTAGTTATTATTAGTTCTTACATCGATAATTTAGCACCTATTTGTAATTTTAATTTATTGTAAATTCTTTTAAATAATCTTGCATTTTTTTTGCATCCCTCGGCTGCACCCTACGTATTTGACGCACTAAAAATGTACATACTATATTGTGTAGTATTTTATATAAGATTTTGATGTATGTGGCAACATAAATATAGGACACTAAGAAAAGAAGAACAGACGTCACTCAGAACAGACTTTTAAGACGACTGAATATACATGTTTTTTTACTTGAGCGTTTTTATAAGAATATAAATTATTTACTCTTGTTTGTGAAGAATAAATCAATTAACAAAGATAAAAATGGGTTGTATTTATAACAAGATAGAACTTCCCATAACTTCTTAGCCAATATTCTGCCCTGCGATTCTGTAACTCACTTTTCGAACTCACACAGCGGTTTTCACACCGGCGCGCCGGTCGCGCTCAAATCAGTAGTCTAGTCGACAAGTTGAAAATGGAACAAAATAGAGATACTACTCCTAAAATTATGTGCGATAGCTCATTGGATCCGGAATGGCGTCTAGAAAAATGTACTAAAAGCGTGTATTAGCACATAAAAAATTGCAAAAGTTATAGACCATTAAAGATGAAAAAATAATGGCATTTAGTTTTTTGCCAATATTTAATAAACTATTAATATTTCAGAAATTTCAAATAAAGATTCTGAAAGAGGAGGAAATTTCTAATAAAAAACTCCTGACTCCCAGAACTCTATCTCCATTATTTATAATGTTAATTTAACGCTGAAAATAGGTCTGCGGGTGACATTTTTAGGATTCGCGCGTGGCGTCAAAAGCGACTACGGCACATTAATTAATTTATTTAAGGTATTGAATATTTTTTTTTAAATTTGAAAAAATTATGGTGTGTTCTGAACACTATAATTAATTTATTCCCGTTGAAAATTTTACTTAAAGTTAAAGACTATTCAGGTAAACTGCCTCTTTTATCGCCAAATTTAAACTAATATATTCGGCTTCGCACGTTGAAGTTGCTACGCATTTCTGTTTCTGGGATTTCCATGAAATCGCAGCCCCTCCTAACAAAAAAGCATACCCGGAGTATGACTTCCTATCTATAGGACAATTTGCCCAGTCAGCATCCGAATAACCAATTAAGCTCTTACCTGTTTTTCGATAAATCAGTCCATAATCGGCTGTCCTCTTAAGATAACGAAGTAATCTTTTCACCGCATTCCACTGTATCTGTCCAGGATTATCACAAAACGCTGCTAATCTTGTCACGGCGTGTGTGATATCCGGACGAGTTCCTGCTGAAAGATAAATCAAGCTTCCGATTAATTCTCTATATGGACATTCCTTCTCCAGCGGAATTTGTGAACCATCGGGTCTAAAATTCACCTCCATCGGCGTGGTCACTATTTCTTTACAATTCTCCATGCCGAATTTTATCATCAAATCATTAATATATTTTTGTTGTGACAGTTTCGTGGCATACTCATTTTTGACAATGTCAATGCCTAAAATATATTTCGCCAGTCCATAGTCTTTTAAATCAAACTCTTTGGAAAGTTCATCTTTGAAAGATTGTATGAGACCTTTATTGCGTGAAACTATCAGTAAATCATCAACATAAACCGCTAAGTATATAGACGTATCAATGGAGTTACCGTCCAAATAGTAGAGACACGGTTCCTTCAAAGACTGTTTAAAATGCATTGACTTCAATTTATTGTCAAGTCTTTTGTTCCATTGACGTCCAGCTTGTTTCAAGCCATACAGTGATTTCTTCAATCGACATACATCTCCACCTGTCTTCAGATCATTTAACATCTTACGAGCCTGCTCTTTTAAGCTTTCGTCTCTTTCTTCTTTAATAATTCTACCTAAGCACTCTGTCAACAATTCTGGAACCTCCATATAAATTTCCTCGTCAAGATATCCATTCAGATATGCAGTATTGATATCCAACTGGTGTATCTCCATGTCTAATTCAACCGCGAGCGCTGTAAGCAGTCTTATCGTGTCTAGTCGGACGACAGGTGAAAAAGTGTTTCGGTAATCGATGCCATATCGTTGACTGTAGCCCTTGGCTACCAACCGTGCTTTCTTCTTCTCGGTTTTGTCAACGTTAAGCTTCGTTGTCAATACATATCGGCATCCTACCGCTTTTCGATTTCTCGGCTTTTGAACAATTTCCCATGTTTCATTTTTTACAAGACTTTTGACCTCAGACAATATTGCTTCCTCCCATAGAGCACGTTCAGCGCTACTTAGGGCATCCCCTAAGGAAGTTTCCACAGTCAACGCAACATCCTCAGGTAAAGTTTCTTCTGCACGGCCATTATTATCATTGGGTATCATTTTATAGACCTTCTTAGGTCGGCCAACTTGGCCTTTCTGAAGTTTTGGTCTTCCGGGACCTCTCTTATACGTTACCTCTGTATCAGCTTGCGCTATTTCACTATCTTCCTCATGACATAGAGAAGGTGAACCAAGGGGTGAATCAGTCGTCTCCACGATCATTTCTCGAGTTCCTGAATAAGATGTACTTGGTATTACGTCCACCTCTACATATTTCGGCTTCGGTGTATCAACATCAGCAGAAAATTGATCTAGCTGAAAAGGATCATGAGTAATTGCCGATTTCCTGTCACCATTGGTATCGAGCCTCGTCTTGCAGAATTTCACATCCCATTATAGCTAATAATGGTTTTATGGTCTACTGGTATCCATACCTTATATCCCTTTTGGTTCATTGGATATCCAATAAATATTCCATTGACACTTCTGGCAGCAAATTTGTCCTTGGTTGGACTCTTGTCTAGAACATAAACTTCAGCTCCAAACTTCTGAAGATACTCAATCTTCACTGGAGAGCCAAACCACTTCTCGTACGGAATTGTACCACCCAAACTACTCGTGGGACAACGATTCCTAATATGACATGCCACCAATACAGCATCTCCCCAAAAACCTGCTGAGAGATTAGATGAAAGTAACATACACCTAGCCATTTCAACTAATGTCCTGTTCATTCGTTCTGCTACGCCATTCTGCTATGGGGTTTGAGGTATAGTCAGTCTTCTTATTATCCCCTCTTGTTTCAGGAATTGATCAAACTTATTATTACAGTATTCTCCACCGTTATCAGTTTGTAAATACTTTATTCTCTTAGCGGTAAGGTTCTCAACATAGCTCTTGTATTCTTTGAAACATTCCAGAACACCACTCTTACTCTTCAGTAAGTAAACTTCGCACCATCTAGTACAATCGTCAATAAACGTGACAAAATATTTTGCACCACCGACAGTTTCATTTCGAATTGGCCCAACTACATCGGAATGGATGATGGACAGTTTTTCGTCACATGGTCCACTCGACTTGGAAAATGGGAAAGAAGTCATCTTACCCTGCACACAATACTTACAGTCGTATAAAATATTTATATTTGACATATCAACTTTAATGCCCACATGACCTAATACTTTTATTAAATCCTTCACATTTAAGTGACCTAAACGTTCGTGCCAGGATAGTAAATCGTTCTTAGTTTCGGAAATCGCAGAAACAGAAGCATGGCCCTCCCGCATATAATAAAGGTTGTTTTTTCGATCTGCTATGAACTTAATATTCCCTTCAGAATCGGTTACATAAGCTGAATCTTTCTTAAAAGTTACATTAAAACCTTTGCTTGTAATTTTAGATACGGAAATTAAGTTGCATCGCAAATCGGGAACATATAAAGTGTCTGATAGTTTTATCGGAACCTCCCCATTCAAACTCACATTTCCTTTACCTTTTGCAAATGTACTCACATTAGTGGCCAAACTTAACTTACTACTGCAATTTGTCAAGGTGTCAAATTTTCCTTTCGATCTACAAAGGTGCGATGTACACCCACTATCTATGAGCCAGTTTCCTCCACATCCCGAACCAATCACTCCGTTACACTCTGAAACAGATAGAACACATGAGTTAAAATTCTCACTAGCACCTAACTCACTAACACATTTTGAGTCCTGCCTTGTTCCTTTACACGGGCATTCCGAAGCTTTATGCCCAAATTTATGACATCTGTAACATTTAAATTTAAACGCTTGATCCGGTTTATAATTCTGCGGATTTTTAGATGTAGAACTCTTCGTGGTTTTTCTCCTAGCGAACATTGCTGACGACCCCCTCTCTGTCTCCTTCCTTTGCTGTCGCCTAGAGGCATCTTCTTCAAGAATTTTAACTTTCAAAGAATTCGGGTCTGGCAATGAATCTCTAGTCTCCATCGCACATCTAAAGTTCTCATAACTTGGGGGCAGACTATAGAGTAAAATAATAGATGCAAGATCATTATTTATATTTATGTCCATGTCTAGTAACTTTTCTTTGGCTTCAAAGAAGCTTAACAGATATTCACGCATGTCGTCCTCCTCACACATCTTGTGTAATATGAGCTGCTTTAACAGTGTCGCTTTCTTAGCGGGACCCGAAGACGCGAAGATGCTTTCTAATTTGAACCAACATTCTCGCGACGTACTCGTTCCCTTAATGTGTCGTAGCTCACCTGGACTAATTGAGAGAATAATCTCCGCTCTCGCCTTTGCATCCGCCGCTTCCCAAAGCAACGCCTCTGCTGGCTCAGCTGGCTTCTTAATGCTACCATCCACATAGCCCCACACATCGCTCTTGATCAATAGAGCATGGGCCTGGATTCGCCATGAGTCGTAATTATCACGGCTTAGTAATTCTATCCGCACACTCGCCATCGTTACTAGGTTAAGCACTCTAGTTCCCCCTTTTTTTTTTTTATTAATTTACTAGACTATGACTGGGCCCATAACCTTTGTTGGGTTATAAGTGTGCAGCGGTAGTCGCATGCAGCAGTCCAGTTTATTAATAATTGACAATATAAAAACATAACAAGACCATAGCAACGCCAACTTTAAATAACGAACTATGACGATATAATATGTATGCAAATTACCAAAGAGTTTCCTCTAATATCATCATATAATCGTTTTTTTATTAATACAAGATATTTATTAATTTGCAAAAAAAAAAATTCCCGCCATTTGTTGATAAATTTTTTTTAAACAAATTGATTAAATCAATATTTAAAAAAAAAAATTTAACACAACTTTATTACATTAAAAATTTTATGATTTAAAAAAAAATTTTTTCCTTAATAACAATTTTTAATTGTTTATAATCGTTTTTTTTAATTTTCTATTGTTTAAATATTTAGTTAAGAAATTTTTTTTTCCTAAAAATCATAATTGACAGTCTTCTATAAAGTAAAAGAAAAATTTTTTTTTTTAATCAACAATTCTATTGTTTATTAACTTACCAATTTGTTATAAACAAATATTCAACTTTTGTTTATTTTTTTTCTAAAACTTCTAAAATTAACAAAAACAACCATATATAACAAAGTATAGAAAACATTTTTTTGTAAATTTTTTGATTATCATGAATATTACTTTTATTTAAAATTAAAAAAAATTTTTTCTATACTTTGTTATATATGGTTGTTTTTGTTAATTTTAGAAGTTTTAGAAAAAAAATAAACCAAAGTTAAATATTTGTTTATAACAAATTGTTAAGTTAATAAACAATAGAATTGTTGATTAAAAAAAAATTTTTTTCTGTTACTTTATAGAAGACTGTCAATTATGATTTTTAGGAAAAAAAAATTTCTTAACTAAATATTTAAACAATAGAAAATTAAAAAAAACGATTATAAACAATTAAAAATTGTTATTAAGGAAAAATTATTTTTTTTAAATCATAAAATTTTTAATGTAATAAAGTTGTGTTAAATTTTTTTTTTAAAATATTGATTTAATCAATTTGTTTAAAAAAAATTTATCAACAAATGGCGGGAATTTTTTTTTTTGCAAATTAATAAATATCTTGTATTAATAAAAAAACGATTATATGATGATTGAGAAAAAAAAAATTTTTTTTAACATCATTACATGGATTTTTAAGTTTTTGTTTAAGTAAAAAAATTGTTATAAACAAAGTATAAATATTTTTTTAACTTTTATGGCACGATCTTGTTAAGTATGTATGTAAGAAAGGCTCTACGAAGCGAAATATTTTTACGACCATTATTTAAACATTTTTTTTCACTTACAATTAAGACGGTCGTTCGAGAAAATTTCGTTAGTTAACAATTATTTAACTTGTTGAAAAATTAACTTTAAGTAAAATTTTCAACGGGAATAAATTAATTATAGTGTTCAGAACACACCATAATTTTTTCAAATTTAAAAAAAAATATTCAATACCTTAAATAAATTAATTAATGTGCCGTAGTCGCTTTTGACGCCACGCGCGAATCCTAAAAATGTCACCCGCAGACCTATTTTCAGCGTTAAATTAACATTATAAATAATGGAGATAGAGTTCTGGGGGTCAGGAGTTTTTTATTAGAAATTTCCTCCTCTTTCAGAATCTTTATTTGAAATTTCTTAAATATTAATAGTTTATTAAATATTGGCAAAAAACTAAATGCCATTATTTTTTCATCTTTAATGGTCTATAAATTTTGCAATTTTTTATGTGCTAATACACGCTTTTAGCACATTTTTCTAGACGCCATTCCGGATCCAATGAGCTATCGCACATAATTTTAGGAGTAGTATCTCTATTTTGTTCCATTTTCAACTTGTCGACTAGACTACAGTCGTAAAGCAGTCATTTTACGATTTGGCATTCTGATAAACAATAAACTACAAGCTCCCTTCTTATCAGAAATTCAGCGAGGCATGATGGTACATGTCAAGTGTGGATGTATGAATATTTTCGCGCTTGACCTGTCCTCGCTTCTGCCTTGCCTCGCTAGTTCTCGGCTGCGGGTTTTTTGTCTAAGACATGCAATTTTTCTATTTTGTTTTGAAATTTTACTGTTCTTCTTAAAATGCCATTTCCATGCGAAGGTTGGCAATCATCATGGCAAGTTTAATTTTGGGTTCCGAGCTTCTAAACAGTGACTTGGTGCTACGACCAAACCATTGTTCAGCTTTTTCCACCAAGAAGTGAGTCTGCAGCCAGTTCTCCTTCTACCTGCCACTTTGCCTTGTATGATTAGTTGAAGGAGCTCGTATTAAATAGGAAATACTAAAGTTTCCTTTTCTTAACCGTCATAAGCAGCTTCTTTGTTCTTCTACAGTCTGTCCAGCACGGTGGTATTTCGTATGCGGTCCCTTCAAGGTATTTTAAGCAAACGTCGATAAACCCAGATTTCGAAAGCTTCCAGTTTTTTGGACATAGTCTCTGTTAGCGTCCGAGTTTCTACGCCGCTGAGCAGCACAGAGAAGTTACATCGCGCAGTGCACTTGTCACAAAAAAAATTTAGTTTTGAAAACGTGTTCGGCTTATCGTCATATATTTTGACTTTTTGGCGCTGATGCTTTTACCAAATTCAGAATTTACAGCGGCAACTGAATTGACTAAATACTGATTAAAAGCGTGTTCTCAGCGTATCTTAAGTTATAGAGCAGTTTGCCATTAATTGCCATGCCATGGCCCATATGAACAATTATCTAGATCTTATAAATAAAACACTATTTTGACCGGATTGAAGTTATGTATTATTATAAATTTACAAATATTTAACATAATTTTAAATTTATCCGACGTTTCGCGTGCTTTACAGCGTCCGTGGTCACCGTGACCACGGACGAGCACGTATAATAATACATAACTTCAATCCGGTCAAAATAGTGTTTTATTTAAATGAATAAAAGTTATGTCAATCAAAGACAATACTATCTATGTCTTGTGAAATTTTGCAATTATTATTATTGAATTGAGTAACAAAATAAAAAACCAATACATTTACTATTATTTATTTGAATATTTTAATCTGTTCAACAGATTAACAATAAAATATCTATAGATAAAAACAAATTAACATAAATGCTATCGATAAAACAGTTCCACAAGCTTAGCATATCCAACATACACTTATATCTATGGTTCATAAAATCTGCAATAAGAAGGAACGTCAAACTATGCGTGATTTACTTGCACAACAACTAACTTAGAAGTCTAGAAACACTGGTAAACACCCAATGAACTTAATACTAAAGACATCTAAATAAATAATAATGTCAATAGAAATGTTTTTTGCCTAATCTATCGTGATTTCTTTCTTATAAGTATCACGGAAAACGATTTTTAAATATGCCGTAACTTTCTAGTTTAGTATTAAGCTGCGTATACATTAAGCGCGGCAAACCATCGAACATTGGCGCGCGCGGCGGCCGCGCTCTATGTAGACGGGATCGCCGCGCGCGGCGACTCGAACATTGCCGCGCTCGAACGTGCCGCGGGTCGATCCGCTCGATGTCGGTTTTTGAGACCGCATCAAAGGAGCTTCAGTCGTTGGCTCGCGCGCAGTTGGGACGGTTATAGTTTTGGTGATTTGGCTCGCGCGGCGAATACGTAAAAAAGGGTGCGTGTACTTATGTACGCGCGTAAGTTATACTTCTCTGGCATTATTAAAAATAGTTTTTGATGGCATGCAAATAATTAATTACAATTAAATAATCAAAGACTGGAAAAGGAGTCATTATAGTCAATAAAGTTCAGTTTACATTTGAAAAATTAAATAAATAATTATATTTATTTTTCTTTTATTTTTTTTTTAAATAAGATGGTGAATCACAATGAAAGCGGCAGCCGCCCGACCACGCGCGTCCATACTCGCAGGTTTACAAGAGTGAACTGGTCTGACTATCTGCCGCGGTCTGTTTGTGATCGATCGCCTGCCGCGCGCGGCAGTCACGTCCAACTAAATTTACATCTTCATATTGGCTCGCGCGGCAAATGAAGGTCAACTCTGGTCGAACATTGGCTCGCGCGGCTGCCGCGCTTTATTTATACGCAGCTTTACAAAGTAAATGACATTAAAGATCAATGCTTCATAATATTACAATTTCTTCTAGTTTTACGACACGACAGACGCATTACACACGTTTGACACAACATTTAACTATTTGAGGAAGATGGCGCCACGTATATTTTGAAGTTTGTTATTATAATGAAAAGTATGTATGTACAAACAAACATTACCTGTACAGTTAATATTTGTCTTAGATATATGCCTCAGATTAAGATTCAGAATAAAGACATGGACTATCACTATGAGAAAGCCGATTCAAGGCGAATCTGGTGCCATCAAACGGGATAACACGTAATTAAAAACATTAAATATTAATATGCTTTTAAGTATTAAATTATTTATTATAAAAAACGAATGATTAACGACTCTGAATCCTATCCTAAGTTATTTTGTATTAAATGAATAGATAGTTTAATAAATTTTGAGAGTATATAGTTATAATTTTACTATTTATTTTATACCCTGAACGGTACAGAAAATTTCCAAAAATACTTTCTATTTCAGTCGGTGATAGACGGATTTTTATGTAGAAAAAAAAAACATTTATCTATCAGTTATCTTCATAAATTAGGTACAATAGTAGAATTATCAAATAATTGAAGATTATATAAGCCATAACATATCGTAATATTAATAGTTTTCAAATATTTTAACACATTTATTAATAGATCAAGTATAAATTATAAAGAGTCTATACAAAAGCACAGTAGAGATAAAAGATGGCGCTGATAAATCACTTATCGCAATGCCTTATATAAACATAAACGTAATCAGTTAAACCTTTTAAAATTATTTACAACGAGTCATAGAAAGCCCCCTTATTCATGAAAAATAAATTTAATAGAATTTTAACTAAAGAACTCTCTATCTCTTTTTGGCACAATAATTTGAAAGAGACGTAAGGTTACTTTAGTTAAAAGTGTGCAATTAGATTAGTTTTTATAGGAAGGCCGTTTCAATTATAAATAAAAAACGTTAGTTGAAAAATGTAATTGCTTACAATACTCGATATAGTCTAGAGAAAGATATAGTTTTAATCAATATTTATTTAGCGTGAGTAGCCCAAATGGTAGTAAGTAAGGTAGCCTAGTAAGGCTCTTAAAAAACAAGAATGGTCCATAATTTATTTGGTCAATAAATTCATTTAAAAATTGTTGCTTACCGATACACATCACATCAAAAAGCTCGCAATTTGATTTTATAGATAATTCGTTATGATCTTCATTTAGTCGATTTGGTAATATGGTTGCCTATAGGTGAACGTTTAGTATCGAATAGTAAAAGAAGTAATATAATAATGCATTATTATTTTATAAATTATTAATTGTATTAAAGTAGTATTAAATCGTAATATCAAGAATTCAAGTTTAAATGTATGAGAGTTCAAACGACTACCACTGATTAAAAAAAAACATTGGAAACCTTTAAATTGCAGTCAGGTAGTATCAATTAAGGATATAAATTTGCATTTTAAGTGCTATATGGCAATTTTTGTATCATCGGTCCAATTGTACCGTTTTAACAAAAGTACTCCATCTCTTTACATGACAGCGAGAACAATTTGATAGAAAAGGGACGAAAGAGTACCTAATTTTGTTAAAAGTACTGATTTCTAATATTTTTTATCTATAAACCATAGTCCCTTTTTATGGGTTTTATAAAATTTTAGTCTCTTAGCACTAATCACATTTATAGAATGAGCTCGTTAGATAAAATGTATTATTTAGATTTAGTTATAAGAGGAAGTAGTTAACATAAGTGATTTTCACGTACATCTATAAAGCAGTTGTTAGAACACATCAACTACATCATTTGGAAATTAGCTATTTATATTAAGCATACCCATCTGATACACAGAAAACGTATTGACGGAAAAATTTCTAAAGAATTTTTATTTGAAAATGAAATCTATGAAATATTATTATATCCTGTTGACGGTGGGCCTTTAATAAATCGCTTTAATTCTCTCTTAGTCCTTTAACTTAGGTCTCACCAGAAGGGAACGTTAACGAATCATCCTTTCCCACTGTAAAAAAAAATAGTGTAATTTAGAAACGAGTTAACTCAGACAGAGTACGTCAAAAATATATTGGATTTAGATATACGGGAATCTTAGTTCGCGCTGTCTCGTTTTGGAATTCCACCCTTAACAGTTCTCTCTAAACCAATTCATTATAGTGACATCTACAATATGTGGCTACAATCACTACGACGACGTCCTGAATCGCGCTATCGAAGTATTTCCCTGTCAGGTCAACAGCGAGATGCCATTAAAAAAACAGTTACTGGATAATACTAGTTAAGGATTCGAATGGTTGAGAATTACCATCTCATAATATATCATTTATATTTAATAGTCTGAGTCTATAATGTAGTCAACGTTTGCTTTTCGTTTTCTGTTGACAGCGAACTAGTTTTTTTTTCTACTAGTTCTACTCTCTTCTCACTTTGAACGTGTTCACGCAATGCACGACGTTTAAAGACCGATCTAAATGTCGTTTAAGTATATACTAATTAACTATTTGACGATAAACTAGTTTGTTAAAAAAAATCATTATATAAACTGTTTGTTTACTTAACGACTGTCAATGTGTCCTGATTAGTATCTATCTGAACACTTACATATAGGTCAGAGACATCATACTGAAGAGTCATAGATGGGCCCATTAAAGACTAAAAAACTAATGTTAAATTAGTCCGTCTATCATAACAATAAATATATTTTTAAAGTCTAGTATATTCGTAATCGCAATAATAATATTAAAATTTAAGTACCATCAGACCATAGCAGATATCTGGCAGCTGATTCGGCCATGTCGATGCCTTCATCATGAGAGGCAGGACGTACCGTGCTTGGGTGCTCGTATGTTCTGGGATGACTGGCGTTGGAATCTGGAATACATAAATTACAATAAAAATATATATTGTTTAGTTAGAAACGGCAGATAAACAAACGAACCAAACTCAATAAATATTTTTTTAGCAGTTCTTGGAATTTATAATATTATTTTTCTTAAATTTACATTTTCTTAGTTTGGTATATGTGCTGCTTGTTTCCTTTAAAACTAATTATGAAATCAGTAAAAATATATTCGCATCGTCCAGGCACGACCTGGAGCAACAAATGCAGATGACTGTAGACCGCAACGGCCTACAGGACATGTTAATAAAGCATAGATCGTGCCTGGAACGGTTCTGCGATAAAATTGTTAAATATATTAAGGCGGCAAACAAAACTGAAAGAGCGGGTCCCGCGAGCAATTGCGCCCCGGCTCGCCCATGAATATTGTTAATAAAAAAATTACCGATATAGCCGGCGCCACACCATTCCTGACATGTTTATTGTAATTAATATAATGTATCTGGTTTTTTTTGGGAAAATTTGAGATAATATAGATAATGTACCTGGACACAATGGCAGGGCATTATTAATAATTGATTTAAAAAAACAATAATACATTGTTATTTAGCTTCTGTTTCCGCGATATAGGTATTTAATGACATCTTCCCTTTTACTGAAGCAATAAACATTTTCCTAACGATTTATAAAAAACTAATTGCACCCTTTTAACCAAAGTACTCTTCATCACAGCGTAACAACAATTAGACAGAAAGGTAGGAAAGGGTCCTTTAAAAGGGTGGAGTAAAAGTGAATAAGTTTTTTTATGAATAAAGGGGTTAGTTTACATGTATGGTATTTGGTAACACTTCAAGTGTAATAATAGTAACTTCAAGTGCTTAATAACAATGAACAATTATAGGTTAAAACACAAGATCTAAAAAACGATTCACGATCAAACTATTCATGTTACCGTTTCCTATTTTTCAGTTAGATTATTAAATTTATTTTACCTGTCACCCAGTAATGAGCAGGCCCATCACCGCCGCTAACATCGTGATGAGATATTGGGTGATTGTCACCCGTCGTGTATGATGGAGCGGAGTTAGGTGATGAATCTGTAAAATGGTAATTTAAAATACACTAATAAACTGGTTGAAAAGATTTTCAAAACCATTTAAGTTTATTTATAACTGACTATAGATTCTATACAAATTGTTTATACAAATATATAATTATAGAGCTATTACTGTTAAGAAGTGGCTTTACAACTGAAACGCTTCTCTAGGCAAAACGACGTAACACATTAATTTACGATTACATTAAATTACGAAATAAAAGCATACTGTATCTACTAATCTGTGACCGATTTGTGTCACACGACTGACTTATAGAAATCAATATTTTCTAAAAATTTATAAATTAATGATTGTATTCAATTAAAATAATGTTTTCTCTATAACTTTTTGAACACATGTTTTATATAGATTACTTTTTCATCAAATAGCCCATTATATATAAAGTAGAGCAGTGATAAGCCTAGTGGATTGACCGTGCTACTACGAAAACTGCGTCCCGATCACGGTACTCCACCGATGGACTTCTTTTTCTATACGCGTAACCAGCGAAAGACTAAATATCATGAGTCTTTTCTGGCATGGTAATGTATTATATTTATTCAGTGGCGTAACAATAGGGTGGCATGGCTGGCAAAATGCCACGGGCCCGACCCAAGAGGGCCCCTGCCCAAGAGATATTATGTTCTGTGGATGAATGTGAAGTCTCCAATACACATCGGACTAGCTTGGGGACTACAGACCAATCCCTCTCGCCTAAGAGAGGAGGTCTATGGCCATTAGTGGGACATATACAACGTGTAATTAAGTACTCTAAAAATTTCGAAGTTTAGATATTAAAATTAAACCGAGTACAACGTGACAATTTTTTACTGATAAGGCCCCATCAAAAGAATTTGCTACGGGCCCCAGTTGGTATAGTTACGCCACTGTATTTATTATAAATAAAAATAAACAATGTCAGTTTTAACGACCACTTAACGAATCATCAGAAAAGCAACATATTGCTTACGAATAGATAGGTAAAAAATATCATTAAAAAAACTTACCAAAACTCGGAAAACTCATGGAATACGGCGTATTCATAGAAATTGGAATGGGTTGTAGCGGACTCTGCAACTGTAATATAAATAGTATGTTTAGTAACATTTCAAATAAATATGATTCAAACAAATTCGACTCCTTTTAATTGTTTCCTGGCACAAATTTTATCAGCTTCTCTAAACGCTATGTGCAAAACTATTGAGATTTTTATTTCACAAACTCGTAACAATTATTAACGTTTTGATCAGTATATTATTTACCATTATAATAAAATATTATGTTATACGAATACTTAAAGTACCTATCTTGGAAATTATCACAAACCGATAATAAATTAAGAACTTTGTTTGTCTTGGGTTGCTCTAACTTGTAGGATACAACAAGTATCCTGATATATTACTACTACTAATAATTCAGGACCTTACTATCACATATTTTTTTAAGGTCTTTAAAGGTAGAATATACTCGTATAATGCGGAAATGGGGCTGCGAGTGCCAAATAATCACACTCGGCGTGGTAAGCGGTCGCAATTGCTGGCAGTGCCTCGAGCGCGTACAAATTTACTCAAAGAAGCGCCATTTACGCGTGTCTTGCGTACCCTGAATATTATTGCATTACGGATTTATATAGTGGCACACTGGCTGTATTCACAAGAATTGCTTTATATATAATTAGTTATACAAAGGTAAGGTTTTAGGTTTTGTTCACATTATTTTTTAGTTTAATTTTATATTTTTATTGTTATTAAGTTACTGTATAAATAGTAAATAAACAAAAAATATATTATTAAAAAAAAAATTAAGCATTAAAAAAGAGCAGAGTCTTAGGCGAACAAGTCTCAACACTGAGATCATTCAATCAACTATATGGATTTTTATTTCTATGTGAGCAATGAACACTTGCTCCTAGAGTAGAGGCGAACATCGTGAGGACTTCCAAAAATTAAAATTACCTACTTGTCTATAGAAATATAAATAATCAAAGACACGAATGAAATTCACGACGAGAGGCCACGACTCAATAGAGGGACAACCTTTATATACATTAATTCAGTTAATATAATATATAACCTTATTAAATCATTAAAACACAGATTAGGATGTATTACCTAATAATAAAAAAAACTGTTAAGTAATTAGAGATCGATTATGAATTCTTAGTTCAGACAGGAAACCATTGAAATAGGGATATTTTTAATTTATAATTATTGTTACTCATTATAATGTGTAACTGGTTGGGTTGATAGTGTCAAACAATTTTTTTTTTCAACAAGACATACGCTTCCGCTATTCCCTGTAAAAACGAAGGCGTCAATTACAGGAAAACGAGTCTTTATTCATTTTCCTGTAAGTGACACCTACTTAGACTCAGACTTTTGTGATGAGCTTATAAGGAGTAATTTTATAATAAATGTTTTTCCTGACTAATGCCAATTGCATATTCTGTATTTAGAACAATACTAGCAAGTTCATGCACGTGTCGAATAAAATATACTCTTTTAAAGAAAAAACTTTTTAACCGGATTAAAGTTATGTACGGAAACAAACATATTTTCTTGACGATTAATACATTATATAAAAAAGAGAGTATATTTTGGTATTGTCTTTGATTAACATAACCTTTACACATTTAAAGAAAAATCTTTTTAACCGGACTAAAGTTATGTATTATTATAAATTTACAATTATTTAACATAATTTTAAATTTATCCGACGTTTTGCATGCTTTACAGCGTGCGTGGTCACGGTGACTGAAGACAAAAGGTGTTGGATGTCAAAAAGTATCACAGCTGTAGAGAAAGTTGCATTATCTGTATTTATTTCCCCGGAGTTGGTATCGACTAAAAGATGGAGGATTTGGCAAAAATGGCTCACGGTGTCCTCTATTTTCGCGGATTGTTTTTCTTGAGATTTTAATTTGGATATTATTGGATCCCAGGTGTTTGACAATTTTAGGCCGTCCAACACCTTTTGTCTTCAGTCACCGTGACCACGCACGCTGTAAAGCGCGCGAAACGTCGGATAAATTTAAAATTATGTTAAATAATTGTAAATTTATAATAATACATAACTTTAATCCGGTTAAAAAGTTTTTCCTTTAAATGTGTAAAGGTTATGTTAATCAAAGACAATACCAAAATATACTCTCTTTTTTATATAATGTATTAATCGTCAAGAAAATATGTTTGTTTCCGTTTGTAAGGCAAGCAAGATTAAATTACGCGTAGGTGGTTCTAGAAACTGAGCTAGCTAGGACCACCATAGTACCACATCAATTTGCAAGTAAGGAGTTTTATTGGTTATTGCAACGGTTGTAAAATTTTAATCTGTAATGAAACAGTGCTAGCACGCTATTAAACTTCTTTAGAGCATAACTTAATATTTACACCCTATATTTGCTGATTGTGATAATGTAACTCATAAAATCGTAACCGTTATGTCTCAAGAGTATAAGATTCGTGGAGTAACATTATATCTTACATTGGAGTATTGAAAACAAATATTTTTATTATTTAAAGGCGGGTAACATACTCGAGATACCTCTGGCAATGAGAGTGTCCATGGGTGGCGGTATCACTTAAACAGGTCAGCCTTTTGCCCCCTGTTCTATAATTAAAAAAAAGCAGCAGTGTTAGCCAAGTAGCTCCAGAGACTTCCATCCCTGAGGTCGTAAATTCGATCCTCGGCTGTGCACCAATAGTCTTTCTATGTGCACATTTAACACTCGCTCGTATTGTGAAGAAAAAATCATGAGGTAATCAACTAGTCTGATGAACAGATGGGTGTATTGTCTCGAATTTAAGATTCGGCGCAAACTAGCTGCTGTGGTCTCTGGCAGAATGACCAGCGCTGTGGAACTTTCTGCTCCTCAGCATAATGCTGAGCCAGGGCCAATTACAACCACAGCACACACACATTGCATACCTACTTGAAGCGAACCGAATGGGAAAAGGGAACTTTTAATTTTTATTGTTTTTGATATGTCTTATTTTATTTTTTCTTTGAGTATTGTTATTTTATGTGTTTATGTGTGTGTGTTTTCGTATGTAATAAATGTTATGTCTATGTCTAATTTAAACTTGTCTCTGTAGTTAAGTATTTAAGGGTGGACTAATTCTATACATCTGAATACGATCATCAAAAAGGAGAAGAGAGGAGAGTTGGTTCGGAAGGTTCACGGTATAAGGTCAAGTATGAGTGTTGTCGTGCAGGGTTTAGTTCACCAAACGTATCCTAGCAATGTCAATAAAAATCTTATAATATTTTCAAGCAGTCTTCAGATATAATGACATTTGGAATAACAGAGATGTTAGAGGCGCCAACGGCTTCGGGCACACGCTTAAGTATTTATGTTTCTTTGACAGTAAATAGAAAATTACCATTTGCAATAATTAATGTACCAATAATTACCTTTTTAGATTTGTAGAGTGTAATAAAACTACATATATGTTTTTTACGTACGCATATGCTTTTGTATCATATTCTAATTATTATATAAGTCATCGAAAAGTGTAATACGATTCTTGTAATCAGGCCAATGGCATTTACTATATGTATGTTAGCGTCTATAAGAACACAATTGAATATTCATTCGAAATATTAAATATTGATTTAAAATTTAACTATCGGTACCATTGTACCCCCATTAAACCAAACCTAATAAGGTACCACTTATTTACATACAAATCAAAGCCAAATATAATTTATTAGTACATTTATGAACGGCAGTAAATAAAATTAATAGTTAACATTTACTGCCAGTTCTCAAATCAGCCACGTAGATGTCCGTTGTACGGCTGAACTAGCAATAAACTGTTACTCATATAAAGAATGATGTGAGCTTCTATACTTTTCAAGCCGCCATCGTTATTTCAACAAGAATCGACACCCATACGAATAGAATATTTTAAAATACAAATAAAAATTGATTCAAATTGTTGTAGTTAAAACAAACAGGTCAGAGATGGAGATGTATGTGCTAATCTAGTTTCTTAAGTTACACTGGGTTCTCATCAGAACCATCAGTGCTTTTATAACAGCCTTGCGATTCTGTAACTCTAGTGAGAGTTCGAAAAGTGAGTTACAGAATCGCAAGGCAGGGGGCAAACATGGATGACTCTCACTTGTGATAATACTACCCACACACTTACAATGGCAGAAGGGTCGCGAGTATCTTGCGATTTTTTTTTCAGTGTTTTATTTGAAAACATGAACGATAAGATTTAATTAAATCTTAATGGGAAGTGAGAATGAAGCGTCACTATAGAAAATATTAAAAACTAAAATTGAAGACTGGCTAAAAATTATAAACGCTTTGATAAAAAACATATTCAGTATCAATTAAAATTTGTTTTTGTGTTTAATAATCCATTTAAGGAGGAATGTTATATGCTGAATTGCATATATGCTAACTAATAATGAAACCAAATGATGGCGACAGTGGTTCTACAAAAACTGACTTTTGAAGATCTCTATCTCTCTCTCTAATCTTTTTTTATACTGAGGTTGTAATTTAAAAAATTAAAATAAATCAGTGGCGCTACAACCACTTTTAGGTCTTGGCCTCAGATTTCTGAATATGTTTCATGATCATTTTTCAATCTAATAAGCAAGTAGGTGATCAGCCTCCAGTGCCTGACACGCGCCATCGACTTTTTAAATCTAAGACATATCGGTTTCCTCACGATGTTTTCCTTCACCGTTCGAGCGAATGTTAAATGCGCACATAGAAAAAAAGTCCATTGGTGCACAGCCGGGGATCGAACCTACGACATCAGGTATGTGAGTCGCACGCTGAAGCCACTAGACCGATACTGCTCAAGGTTGTAACTTACTTGTACTAAAAGAAAAACTTACCTGTTCTTGTAATTGCTGAGTGATATATGATCCGAACGGCGACGCCTGGTGTTGAATGTTGGAGTGTGGCGAGCAAGCACTTCCATAGCCCAAGCTGGATGTCGGTTGACTTAGCCAACTCCTGAAAGAAACATTTACTGCTGTGTAATAATCGTTTTTTGATATATAATAATGATGAATAATATATAGGATACAACTTTATATCGCCTTAAAACCTACTTGTGATACACCGATTTCTATAAAATTATTATTTTTTTTTAATTTGAAATGGAATTGTTTTATTATTTATTACCACATTCTTCAATTAACACATTTTCTGAATTCAAAATTTAATAAACATTAATAAAGAAACATGTTTTCTATGGAAAAAATATTATCCTTCAAAGTTCTGCGTAGGCTAAGAAAGTATATCTCATATGACGTTTTCGTGGTTCATGAAAGATCGCAGATAAGCAAATATCGCGGAAAATTACTAGAATGCTATTCATTACATAGCTCAAACGTACGCAAAATGCCGCGCTATGTGCTAATATCAAGGTGAAAAAACTACGTTTATTGCAACAATCTTACTTTTTCTTTTGTTTAGAATTGGAACAGGAAGTGTTTTCGAATGTATGTTGTAAGAAAATATTAATACAATACGAATAACGGTACGAATTCACCGATTATTTGAAGTACTACCTCCCCAAATGGAGGCAAAACAGGCAAAATTGCAGCTGTTTAATTTATAACATTTAAAAGAAAATTAATTCATTTATTATACTTTGCTTAAAAGCGAAAATATATATAATATATAATAGCAGTGTTGGCCTAGTGGCTTCAGCGTGCGACTCTCATCCCTGAGTGGAAGTCCCTCAATGGAATTTCTTTCTATGCGCGCATCTAACATTCGCTAGAATTGTGAAGGAATACATTGTGAGGAAACCGACATGTCTTAGACCCAAAAAGTCTACCATGTGTGTAGGCACAGGAGGCTGTTCACCTACTTGCCTATTAGATTGAAAAATGATCAAGAAACCGATTCAGAAATCTGAGGTCCAGACCTAAAAATGGTTGTAGCGCCACTGATTTTTTTTTATTTAAAAGCGAAATCATCTGCTGTGTTTACTAAAAATCTGCACCAAAATATCTATTATGATAAGTTGGGTCGACATGTGAGTACTACTTTTCTCCTGATTTTTTTATGCTTCCCAGCCATGTCTTGTAACTTATTGTAATTGTGTTCCACTTTTCGAACTGACTCCAAAACCTTAAAGATGTTAGTATCAGAAGCCACCTTGATACCCTTAATCATAAAAAATAATCCGGCCAATTGCTATCTTTAAACTAAAGTACTCTTACGTCTTGTGTTTACAAAATACTAAAAAGAGACCAACATGTACTTATATTAAGACGGTTACAATTCTATTGATATAATTCTTATGAATAAGGAAAATATCATATTTTTGGCATCGTAAGAAGGTTAGTGAGATAACCGATTAGCGAATCCCATTTGTGAATCGGTTTAATTTTAGAACATGTAACGTCCTATTAATACTTTATATTCACTGTAAAATGAATTGTTTAAGATCGGACCTTTTATAACTCTGGACATGATATAACGATCAGAATAAATGATCACATTGTGATGTGGAATTCAAAAATAGACCAAAGGCGGATTAGTAACGGAATTCGGCGTTTTTTGGTCTCATATAATCCGTTCCTGTAGTAAGAGCCATTATTGGCAGACATGGGAACAAATGAATGTTCGATGTTCGATGTTCGAACTATAGTTGAAAATAGAACAATGTTTTATAATAAAACTCACCTTAATGTGATTTTACTTAGCCTACCTTTTGAGTAGATATAATATTACCTACGCAATTATACACGTGGAACATTTTGTAATGCTACCCCAGAGTGTTCGGGTTTCTGGAATGTTAAAACTTTTTTGGGGATTTCTGTGAATTTTTCTAAATAAACCTAAGAGTTCAAGTCATAAGATATTGATTAACAAATAAAAAAAAGGTGTTGATCGTAGAGGGGTGTATGTCTTTTGTATGTTGTTTCATTATAAATAAAAACAAAAAAATAAACATACAAATTTAGGGTTCTAAAAGATAGATAGTAAATAAAACATAAGAATCGGTCGAGCCGTTTCGGAACATTGTGACACGAAAATTTTATATATTAGATTGATAGAAATGTTCCAGTAGGACAACAGGTCATGTAGCGAAAGGATAGAATATATCTCTAAAATAACGATAAAGTGAAAAATATTTTAATAACACCTTGTACAAAATGTCACTAAATATAACATGCTATAAAATTGTCATTTTGCAATCATAATATATAATCGGTTACCGGGCCACCTCTTGACATTATTTATCACTACAAAAATAAGAAAAACACAATGGCGGGCGAAGATACGCAATAATATGTTTTTTAAACGACACGTGTCAATATAATTAATAGACAACGAAAGAAAAACTTTATTATACACAATATGTAAATAAAATAAAGTGCACTACACTAAGATTCCCTGCGTCGTGGGCAGTGGCGTAGCTAGTGGCGTGCCCCGGGGCCCTCAAGCTCAGGGGGCCCTCAAATACTTACCAGAAATCTCGATCGAAATGAAATTTTGGAAATCTCCCATTTATTTAATAAATATGACAGGTTGCAACCCCACTTTAATCATGACAACTCAGTTGAGAGAAATTCAAAAGTTATGCTTAGGGAATTCCCCTAAATTCATTCTGTAGGTTGGCAGTGTCGTCAATTTGACGGATAGTGATATGTGCATTTTGGAATTCGAGATTGGAAGCATTTATAAGAAAGAATGAAACAACACAGTTGTTCGAGTGCCCTGCAGTGCACAAAATAGCTTAAGTAGCTTAGCATTTTTAAAGTATTTGTATATTCATATTTGTATGTGATAAAACCTAATCAGTTTACACAACAGCGGGCCCCATCAATTTGCCCCAGGGCCCTTGGTTGCCTAGCTACGCCACAGGTCGTGGGCAGCTATCTGTCTAGCTATGGTCTTCCATTTGACATGTTAACTGTACTTGACAAAAATTTCTGCATAACACATTTGATTTTCTGTATCAGCATAGTATATGTTGTAATTTAATGTGAGTTTTGAAATCTTAGTGAAAATTTTGTTTATAAGAAGTTAAAGACGAAAGGGCCTCGGAAGGGGAAAATGTTGTTGGGCGAAAAAATTTTGTTGCGTTTTTTGAGTTACTTCTATTTAAATTCAATTCAAAAGTTTGAACCCCAAAAAAAGTTTTAAAGCTATTTTGTCATCATGAGAAACCATGTCTCCCCACCCCTCATGTTGACCCCATATTATATATAACCCATATTTGCTATACTTAGTAAATACTATAATCAAGTCAATATACGCAGAATGTTAATTAAAGAACAGGAATTCACCTGAAATTCAGTGGTCCCAAATCCTAAGTATTAGTTCTTAAATAATTCTGACTAATAGTAATCCGCCAAACGAGTAGGTACATCGATTCAAATGAATGAACTTTTCATCAATATATAATAAATGTAGATATTAAAAGTATACCTTTTCATATAGCTAATGATAAAATATAAAACGGATCGACTTGTTTGCTAATAATAACATCTTTGAAATCAATATTACAACATCGTGAATGTCTATTACGTATTAGTAATTCAGAATTAACTTTCAGGCTTAGTATTGCTTACGTAGAGCTTCAAATCTTGAATCGTACAATAAACTTTACTAGAAATTTCCAACGTATTAAATTTCTCTGCAAACGTTCATTTTCGATATTCATTTTTCATAGTGATATAGATCTCAATCACTTAGGGCTCATATTTCTGTATCAGTTACGCGATCATTTGTTTTTTTTTTTTTTTCTAATAGGCAAGTAGGCGATCAGCCGTCTGTGCCTGTGTGCCCACGTCGACTTTATGAGTGTAAGGCTTGCCGGTTTCCTTCAACGTGCAGCCAGGATCGAACCTACGACCTCTCTCAGTCGCACAACATTGTTATCTATCATAATTATGCAAGGTTACAAAATACTAAATTCACTACATGTCTTTATATAGTATCAATATTATAAATATTTCAAATATAACGATATTAAATGTAATAATGTAAAAAATGGATTTGAGAACTGGCAGTTAATGTAAAATTAGGAGCATTAAATATGTATTTCTTTTATTGACGTTCATAAGTGTATATTGTGTTACCTACATGAATAAATGATTTTAATTTTATTTGATTTGAATATTAATTATAGTAAATTTAATATTAAAAGGCTCAATGGCCGAAGGAAGAGTTTTTTTTATAATAGGAATAATAAGTTAAAATGTATTTAAATTTATAGCTACAATATCTTTTTTCTAGTACAAGAGAAGCCTCATAAAAAAGCTTGTATTCAACTTACAAAACTTTGCGGTTAAAAAATTTGTAAGCTTGAAACTTCTCTAACTCTTGAACGAAATAAGAATAGTTCATAAAATGCTATAAGATTGAAGCGTTTGTTTTGTAAACTTGTAATGCGAAACGTAAATATTTATTATAATTAATTAATTTGTTTTATTATTTGTCACAGGCGGGTTACTGTTACATTTATGGGTCGTTGTTAACGTAAGGTTATATTAACAAAGGTTAGTTATTGTTTACTAAACGTCATTACTTTCTTGTAACAACTATTACGACAATTAAAAGCGTAAATAATAATAGGTAACTAATTTTATTTAATTAATATTAAAATACATTTCTAAATAATATATGAATCTTATCAAGGTATGAACTCGGGAAGAACACTATTTTCTGATATCATTGGTGACGTGCGACATGATTTTGTTTTTGTTGTAAAAACGGGAAAAACTCGAATTATGCTGTCAGAAAAGCCACGGATATTACCCAGTAACTGCTCCTTGACCTAGTGGTAAAGTGATAACTCTATAGAGGTCAGATGTCGAATCCTATTGATAACAAGATTTAAGTAAAAAGAAATTAAAAGAATCTCAACGAGCACATAATAGTAATGTATCAATTGCACAATATAATTTAATATTGGTTTCACACGTAAGTACGGCGTGCTGTTATCGATTCCTATTTTGAAAATTTTACAATTATTTGCAAAAGACTTAAGTGATGTTGGGCTAAACATAAAGTATTCCTTACCGTCAAACACAATATTAAATATCATAATAAATAGTAAAACATCCTTCACACCGTGTATAAATAAGAACTATTGATTTCGCATCCTTCAGAAAAATCAAAGTTAAAGTTCGTTACCCTTAGAAACTTAAAATTCTTCGATTATTTCTATTGTGTTTTTAATTCATCACTAATGTGGTCGTCAAATATAATTCAACTCGCATTTGTTTATTATTACATAAAAAAACTACTTACGGGTCAAATGGAGGATAAGAAGGTGAGTAGGTGCCAGGCCCGAAGTAATTTGCGGAAATGGAAAGGGACTGCACATGCGGTTGGCCCATTGGGCCCGCGTGGTAAGTTTCTCCATACAGTCCTTTGCCATAAGGAGTTCCACGGAAAGGTCTCTTCATCCGGCGGCGCCGTCGGAAATTTCCATTTTCAAACATGTCACCGCATTGTGGATCTAAAACAATGCTTCACTCACAACATAGTATAATTTTTATACCTCAAATCGCAAGCTAATCGCATCAGCATTTCGCAATACTTTCGCATTTCTTATCTATGGGAAGTACTTCCGAGGGAAACAATGGTAATTCTTTACCCCTGTTATGAAATATGCCCAAAAACTACCATTGTTTTAGTTAAATTTGAAGCTTTCTTACCAAGAGTCCAGTAATTGCCTTTGCGTTCACCACCGCCTTCCCGTGGTACTTTGACGAAGCATTCGTTAAGACTCAAGTTGTGTCGAATGGAATTCTGCCAGCCTTTTTTGTTCTTTTGAAAGTATGGAAATTCCTTTGTAATATATGCGTAGATTTCACTGAGAGTCGCCTTTTTCGTTTCGCTATTTTGTATAGCCATTGTTATGAGCGCTACGTAGGAATAGGGCGGCTTCGTTGCTTCTGAATTTGTGGTAGATTTGTCTGAATTTCCCGAACTGGAACTTGATGTTGCATCTACTTTCGGTTCGGAGTTACTATAAATTCATAAAACACAATTTATTTTTAGAAAACTATTCATGGAAATGCAATTAAGTAAGGAGGAGATAAATTAAATAGGTAATTTTATTTTATCGGTGTTCCAGATATTGAACGTTCCATTTCTATCGCCCACATGCCTTCTTGGCCTCGAGCAGCCGTGGTAGTGCTAAGTAGCAAAATAATATTCTTGGAAGTAAAGAACTTTATTTAAACTGTTCAATGAGATTTAAAACTAATACCAAAGAGGGACTTGTGGGCGCTATTGATATCTCGATTGCAATATAAACAAACATAATTCAATTCAATCGTTACAAGTGGATATTTTCAGAAAAGTCAGCGAGTGAAAGATCTTTTAAAAAACTAGGAGTAACCCCCTGTTTCACGAAAAACTATTTTACGACCTTATAAAACATAAAATAGAGTCTGTACTGTATAAGTTAATCAATATTAACAATTTACTATTCTTTATATAAAAATAAAATCGATGGTAAATACATTTTATATCAATGAAACTTAATATTACCTTATAGCTTCAGACAACGTGGTAGACACGGCTGGTATGGACTTCATTCTAGAGATGAGCGGAGAGTTCCCTCTTTCATAGTGATTGCAGGCTCTCTCTAGCCTTTTATCTATAATATAAAATACATAATCAGAAAATATACAATAAAGCACAATATATAACTGAATTCATCGCTACAATCCTTTTAATACCTTTGGGTTTCTGACGTTTCACAATACGAGAGAAAGTGTATAAAACTCGAGCATGTGTTGTATTAAACTCAGAAGTAAAAGACGTAAGCGGTATAATTATGTATACTACGTTTAAGCTTTGTTGAAAGTTTGATAAATAAATAATACGACATTCCTAAAAAGTAATTTAAAATTTTATCAATTACCTCTATATGCAAGTGACAAGTTGTATAATTGATCTATATGAAAGCAAAGAGGAAAGAAAACCTTCTTCCTGTAATTTTTACACTTAAAGATATGTTTGGTATATAACTAGGCAAGTCTTATGTAAAGAAATCCTGTCCTGTAAGAATTCCTTAGACTAGATTCTTTAGATAACTAAATATATATTATGTGTTAACTGATGATTCATTTAATTTGTTTGTTAGTCTGTTGAATACGCTAGTTTTGGCTTGACATTTAAATTTTAATTCGAAGTTTTTTGTTAGAAATTTTTGGTTTATAAAAGAAGTAGGATAAAAGTGATTGTTTTTCAAGTAAAATAGCAAACTCTTAATGTTGTTTCTTAAAATACATATTTCAGCAACACATTTGAGTTTCATTCTTCATAAAACAATAAAGTTATATATATAATGTATATATATGAAACCAAAGAAAAAGAAAATCTTCTTTTTTTATTGTTACACTTAAAGAGGTGTTTGGTATATATCTAAGTATAAGTCTTAGTCACCTCAATCACACCCGGCCTACGTGTGGTTTCAATGACTTTACTACCATTTTGTTTTTCTATACAAAAGAACGGCTGCCAAATGCGTTTCAACGCAACCTAAATGGAAGTACGCCTAATATTTTAGATATAAAGCCCTTATTTATTTTAATAATAAAAACAAAAATTGTTTCGAATTCTGTGTCTACTAACCATAACTGACTTGCCTTAAAAATTTCAACGATTTCCTATAAATTGGAACATACTTAATTATTATATATACATATATATATATCTTTGTGATAGTATGAATAAGATTCGATTGTTATACAAAAATTATTTGTTCTTCAACCCTTGATCTCATATACGTATGTATCTATTTTGATTACATCCCCCATTTCATTTCCTAATTATTAATTGGTTCGAATGACGCGTAGCTACTAGGGCAATACAGCTGAATTAAAATTAAAGGCTGATTAATTTTAGCAGCAAGCAATACAATATAGGTTGTTTGGAAGGCGTGCGGTATCGAACGTGCCTCCCGATACGGTTTTCTTAGAATCATTTGTTTCGTTATATTTGAATAATGAAAACAATTTCGCTCGTGCTCACTCAAATATTTAAAATTATATCAATTTCACACTGTATTTATTTATATACAATGTTATTGTCCTTGTAAGATCCGTTACAAAATAATTATTTTGTATGTGTTATGCATGCAACACGTTGCCGGAATGATTTCAGGTATTGGGTCCAGGACTTACATGTTTCCTCACAGTGTCAACGTTTAACTGCATTAATACAGAAAGAAAAGACTTTGGTGCCTAGCCAAGGTTTTAACTTACCTACTCAGGGTGGTAATGCAATGCGTTTAGCTACAGGTGCTATATTAAGCATAATTATATAATATTAGGAGATTTTTAAGAATTTACAAATCTAGTGATGTTAAAGTGTTAAAGTCTTTCAATCTCTTCACAATTGACAAATGCCATAAATGGAATTCACATTTAAACATGTTTATGTTGCACAGTTAACAATTATTATCTAAGAACGTAAAAATAAAAAGACAATCATTCAAAGTAAAACATTCTTTATCGATTCGATCGTTAAGATGATTCGCAATGATTCGTGTCTACTATTTAACCAATTGCTCAGTAAGTTTATGGAACAACATACCTAACTTTAGCTGACAGTTCGTCCAAATAGGAGTCCCGAACTCTAAAGTTTCCATGTCTTATTAGACATCAAAAAAGTACTTATCCAAAGAAAGTGCATTGAACACAATGAATTGCGCCACCTAGGTTTAGCAGCTAACTCATATTAGCGTATTCTATTTTTTGTGTATCCAATTAAAGGCGATATTGCATTCTGCTAATTATTAATTATTGATTAAATACCACTGCGCACGGACATTCAATATACTCATGCGCAATGATATTTCGTCATGAACATATTCGTAATAAATTATTGCAATTCGAATCATTCTTCGCGTACTGAAATTTTTTCAGCTTCATTGGTGATTGATAAGATTTTGCGTATCACGCGTGCTAAGTGTTGGAATGCGTCAGTCGACAAGTCGGTATCGTGTTCGAAGCTGCGAACAGCACTGTGCATTGTGTCGCATATAGAACAATGCATCGTATTTATAAAACATTTAAGACCGTATCGTTCGTGAAATTAATAACAAATAACAATTGTGAAGCGTTAGGTAGCGCGGTGCGAATTGCCCGAGTCGTTGAGTAACGTAGATTTTTTTTCCGATTACGCGATTGTTCTTACGTACGTTGATAACATTGAAGTAATTTTGAATTTATCGAATCTCGTTGTGTAATGATATAAAATCATTTTATGAATTTAATTCACCAAATTGCAGACATAGAGAGATATTAGACTACACTTGAAACAGTGTAATTAGACTGATAGATATGAGATAATATATGTGATAATTTTAGACATTTAATTGGGTTTCATAAAAAGTACCTAGGAAGTACCGGGAAGTGAGACTTCCCTATTTATATAAATAAAACGGATAAAATTCTCCTGAAATTCGTATTAAAAGAGTAAATTCGAAATACGGCACTTACAAAAAGTACACATGCTTTATAAACTTACATTATTTTCCTTTTAAAAGTTCATTTGGCAAAAACCACTAGTTACTTTAATTGAAATAAAATATCAGTTACGCTACAACCCTAATTGGGTCTGGGCCTCAGGTTTCTGAATCTGTTTCATGATCAATGATAAATCAATCATGTCAATCTAATAGGCGGCGTGTGTTTTTTGGGCGTCGACTTTTTGGGTATAAGGCAAGCTGATTTACTCACGATGTTTTCCTTCACCGTTCGAGCGAATGTTAAATGCGCTCATATAAAGAAAGTCCATTGGGAACGACAGGAATCGAACCTACGACTTCAGGAATGAGCGTCGTACGCTGAAGCCACTAGGCCAACACTGCTTAATTAATTCAATATACCTACTTATATTCTAAGCTTAAAATAAACAGTCGCACATGTGTTAAAAATGCCTTTAGTAAATTATTCTATGTAAAACGAATAATCACCCAATTAACACAACTTTTCATCATGCCGTAGGCTAATACGACCCCTTTTCTATTTATTATACGTACAGTTAAGTACAGACAAAGTTTTATGTTACGATGATTAAATCTTTTATTTCGTGTAACGATTACGAAAAGGGGCAAGATCTAGCCTTGAGCAGAGTAATACAATCTTTCCGCTTAATTAACTTACATACCCATTAATTTAATATTACCCCAAGCTATGAAACGACTGGTTAAAATGGCTTGTCATTGCGATATATATATTTTAATAGTACGGGAAGGCCTTAGCACTCAGGTGTTGTTAATGTTTTTGACAGCTCGAACATCAACTTTTCAAACAATTTTACTGTCTATAAATTCTATAACAATTAATGCATGTGCTACAAAATTTTTAGGTCTGGATCTCAGACTTCTGTATCTGTTTCACGATCATTTTTCAATCTAATAGGCAAGTAGATGATCAGCTTCTGTCTTCAACGACGTCTGTCAGGCACAGTAGGTGCCTGACAGACGTCGTCGACCTTTTGAGTCTAAGGCAAGCCGGTTTCCTCGCGATGTTTTCCTTCCCCTTTCGAGCGAATGTTAAATGCGTACCTAGAAATATTGTCTATTGGTACAAAGCCGAGAATCGAATCTATGACCGCAGCGATTAGAGTCGCACGGTAAAGCCACTAGTCCAACTCTGTGTGTAATAGAAAAGTTAAAAATACATATGTTAAATAAATAATTAAAACACAAAATCGGCTTAAACTTAAATGATAATACATACATGTGATTTAGTTTTTATAACATCTGTAACATAAAAGCACTAAACATTATTCCTTTGGAATTAGTACATATTAAGTGTTAGGTTGCAGAAACGAAACGAATGCTATTTTATTAAATCTAATTTATTCAGTAAAACCCTAAAACTTTTGCAATAATGAAAATAACTTATAATTGTGTTAATCAATGTAAATAATGAATAATTGCAAGTAAACATTGCGAATGGAGTCCCCGAGGCTTTAGATAGTAAAAATGCAAAGTACATAATTAATATAATATATAGTAGATAATTATAATAACGATGGTTTAAATAAAACATTTTAATGGTAGTAGAGTAGAATACATAGAGATATTTATTATCATACGGCTGATCTTGGTAGTATTTATTAAAGATCAGGATCTACACAATTGCTTTTCAACTGTACCCTCTTCTACTTTGCGATTACTCAATTTTCCCGGGGTTTTTTTCGACAATAATAATGGTTGGAAACAGTGTATAATTGTTTAAACGTACTATGCACTAATACATACGCAAATAAGACTCTTTCATACAGACGAAACTTATCGCTGTGTGAATAAAATCGTATTGATACCCCAAAATATTTGCGTCCTATGCCTTGTCGAAGACAGGGGGGGAGTGGAGGAAGTGCGGTGCCACTAACAAGACCATAAGAATTGAAGAGCGTGACTGAAGAAGAAAGAAGAAGTCCTGTGTCTCTTGTCCATAAAAGAAAATGATGAGAACAAGAAGAAGAGGAAGAGGCCCTCACCTTGTGTATTATGTTTATGGTTATTAATATTTTATGTCCGTAAAAATACACCATTTATATATATATGATAATTTTTTTTAATGGGGTATTAATTTGATTAAATTAGCAGGCTTTCAAATGATAAATTGTTTAACTAATTATTTATACAAATATTTAAACATTCCGACGAGTTCTTTAATTTTGGCAAGACATCTGAAAATATACAATATATATATGAATATAGACAATTTTGTATCTCGGAGCATTCTTTTGTCTCGATAAAGACGGGCTTGTTTAATAAACCGTGCCTACAAAATACTGGACCCGTGCCTAACTATTGAATGCGGAGAATGTAATAATATATTATGTTATATGCGTTTGATCTCAGGGTCTTATATTATTTAATAACAATTATAAATAATGATAGGACAAATCGCTTGTAAACAATAACGTCGCCAATTATATGTATCACGTGGGCTGTCGAGAAATTATAAATTACGTTAAATCATCCTGTAAGTATGGCAACAATTTCTTCAAAATCAAAGTTTCAAATATCAAGTGAAAACAAAGAGTTATTAAGATTAAATAATCACTACTTAACTTTCAGAATTTGATACTGATAGTCTCGATAAGTCACTAATACAAAAGGTAATTGTTCTTTTCAACGTTAACACGCATGAGTAGGCTGTTAGATAATACATTGTAATCCGTATAAAGTAAAATGAACTCAATTGCCTACTACTTACGTACAAATTTGCTTAAAATAAAGTTTTTCTCAAGCCAAACGCGTAACTGACGATTACCTAACCGGCTAAGAAAAGGGTAGAATAGGCGGAACCTTTACTATGAACAGCCAATAGAATTACTTCATATATTGTTTAAAATACTGTATACATTTAAATGGCGTATATTCATTTAAATATATTAGTACACATGTAATTCACAAAACGCCAAAACAAGCTACAGTATTGCAATGCAATTATAGAAACTAGAAATATAATTGACATTTACATACGGAAGTAATACTTAGTTAAGATCGACTCTTAATGTCGGCATGTTAACATTAAGAGTCGATCTTAACTAAGTATTACTTCCGTATGTAAATGTCAATTATATTTCTAGTTTCTATAATTGATTTCTTATATTATGCGATCGAGGCTTCCTTGGCGCAGCCTGGGTTCGAATGATACCAGGGTAGCAAAACACAAAACGTCTGTGAAATGAATAGTTTAATTTTTAGATACAAACATTGATTGTGTCAAAAACATTTATTCACTAAACTTCAAAACATTATTTTCAATTCGAACCATACAAATTATATAATTATAAACAATGTCGAACACGTAAACAGCACGTAAACAAATTTGAAGCGAGTCGAACAGAAATCAAAGCAACATTTTTCCGCATATTACCGTAAAACATTACGCGATAAATGCAACGTCGTGAAAATTCCTCACGATGTCTAATTGATTAAGCTGTAAGCGCTCTACATCGATAAACACTTTCCTATTTGTATTCGATTCGATGCGGGGATAAAAACGTTCACAATTTTTAATTACCCTGATAAAACAATATTTAATAAACAAACTACATCTAGAGATGAGTCCTGATATATTCGGAAAATTTTTGAAGCACTTTCAGTGTACAAACCAATTCAGTCATAATAGGATCGCGAATCAAGCTGTCAATCTATTTCGACGTTGCGTTTTATATTTCAGTTAATACTAAATTAGTAAGATAATTGTAAAGAAGAATAAAATATTAGTATGACTTTTCTAATATAAAATCAACCACGTAACACACTACTGATACAGAATACTTTATAAGGCGTGTTAAATGTAAACAATCTCCATTTATTTCGCAAATGGAATATATATTTGTGAAATTACTCAGTTTTCTTGGAAAGATATCATCACTACCCAGCCTTTAGGAGAGATGCTTTTAGAGAATTATGTTTAATTGGTACTTCACATTCACAAATTTACTTTACGACGAATCGCGAAGTTTCAGGGATAGGTGTATAAACATCTACCAAGTTAATCAAATTAATTAGATGATAACTATTGGAAACTGAAGGAACTATATTAAGAAAACAACCTCAGATATGAACAGGGCAAAAAAGCGCCTGGTGTCTATGTGTATGGTGGTGGAAGTGATTAGTTTAAGGAAAGATAAATTATACAGCGAAAATCAATTAATATTTGGGACAGAATTAGTTAGGTCAATGTTTATTCATTTAATGAGAACACGATTATGTTTTTGTATAATGTATAGATTAAACTATAATCAAAGTAAGTTTATTTTCAGTTTAAATCGAGTCACGCTAAATCCTTTAAAAGGCAAATATTGAAAAAAAATTATATAGTATTTTTTTTTCTTTAAAAATTTATATAATATATTACAGTAATAAAAAATAAAGTAAACAATAAATCTAAAACATTGTGATGCAAACAGTGAAAGAAGGCTGATCAGTTGAATTTTAATTAAATCTGTTTATCTCTATATATATAAAAGTAAGTCTGAGAATCGGCTACTATTTATCTATCTTTTCAAACCATACACCACAAAATTTTTATTTTTATTTTTTTATATCATACAAAAATACATACAACAAAATACCCCTAATTTTCACCCCTCTAAGATCAACCACTATTTTTTATTATTGTAGATAGTCATTTTTATTGAACTAAAATACTGTTTCCTAGAAATAATATACATAGCAAAACAACGTTTGCCGGGTCAGCTAGTTTATTTATAATAATATATATAGGAAAGTGTCATGTCTGCCCCATGGACTTCAGAACAGGGAATATTTTTTTTTTGAAACCCAAAGTTTCGAGTTTTGCAAATACGAAATTATAGTTAGCGATGTGTGGGGTACCGATTACTTGAAATATGATAAACATGAATAAATTGCTGATGTATAAAACAACTCGAAGAAAGTTCAATTAATGGTACATAAACAATGTGTGGGATGTTCAGGTTACATTTTATTCTTTGTTCATAAGTTATTTAAGTCTGACTACAATTCTCGAACTAAAAATGCTACTGCGTAGTGTTTTATTTAATTTATTTATTAACACTTCGTTGCATGACAATATAAAAATTTAACATAATTAAATGAAATGGAGGGCAACTGGCGGCCTTATCGCTTTCGAGCGATCTCTTCCAGGCAACCACTGTGAGAAAAGAAAAAAATGTATTACATTACATAAGGTAGGCAAGTAGTGCAAAAATACATATTAAGAAAAAAAAATCTAAACAGGAACAAATAACTAACTAAACTAATAAAGGATACATGAAAAATAAAAAGTGCATATGAATCATGTTAATTTAATTTAAGATCAGTCTCACGCCAGTTAGTAGTTAGTGCGTGTTTATGATATCAAAGCACAAAATGTAATTTGTAAAAAGTTTAAAAATCGAAGTGCTGTGTGGTTCGAATGCTTCCCTTAATTTCAATCACGAAATTTTACTCTGCGACTAACTTTTATTTAAAGTCAAAAATTACAGAGATATTTTCGTTGGATATGTACAATATTTAATTTTATTAATTGAAATTAAGTACCAAATGTTTTTCGTCAAATAAAGTGATTTTTATTTATTTTATTATTATTTTTATTTTGTTTACTGATAGTGCTCTGAACCTTTACGTCAAGTTAACAATTAAATGTCCCGATTTGTAAAGGAAAAAATCGAATCTTTTATGATATTTAATATGTTAGTTATGTAAAAATGTTTGATGTTCCTAATAATATTTAAAGAATATAGGACCTACGAAACAACAAACGTATGACGTACGAACATATGAGCTCAGAATAGTTTTTAGTGCATAAGACCGGACGGCATTAACTTCGTAATTCAGTACTCGAATCAAAATTATTTCCAGGGCGATTAAATCTATCAATGAGTTTCCGGCAGCTTGACACTTAATTTCGTACTGAATCGAAACCGTTCAACGAACAATGGGGGTTAGGTCATAAACTAAATGCGCCCTACGTTACGAGGTAGGGCTGCCAAAAATGCGTGAAAAAGCAAAATCGCATAAAGCTACGTTACAATAAAATCAACAATTAAACAAAGTCTAGGCGAATGACCGAGTTTTGATTTAACTCACATCTGAAGTTCAATTTAAAACCAAAATATCCGAACCAATATGCAATACGAGTGGGATTCGTGGCTTGTGGCAACCCTACTCCTATTAATACGCAAAGGCATTGTTTTAAAATACGAAACATATTTGTATGTTTGCTTGTTTTTGACATACTACCGATGTATGTGTATGTAATAGTGGCTATATATTGTAAATATTTAACCGAATAAAAGGCGGAGATTTCTCTATGAGCCCATTTTAGTAATTGCGTTGACGGCCTTTTCTTCAGTTTACATCAGGCTCGGCTAATACCAGAAACTGTAGATCAAGTATGCGCTATTTTAGTAAGGTATCGCTTCACACACTTATGTATAATTAAACAGAGAAAACATAATCACAATAATACGTAATCCCAAAATAGTTTCATAAAATATACTTTGTAATCTTAATAACAGTGATTTAAATGGCAACCTTACCAGCCTTATTAGAATCAATTAACCACCCTAATTGTAACTGAATCCCATCATACAGATTACATCTTCAGGGCTTTAAGCGTTACAGAAATAACTCCTCGTAATTCTAATTCTACGAGGAGCTTTCACGTAAAATCAGTTTTTTCAGTTTTTTTTAATAATATTGAATACCATAGATTTCCACAAATTCGCCGGTCGACAAAATCGGTCTGTTGTTTTGTTATCACTATCCACGTATTTCTGACGTAAATTTATCAATCACGTGTCTAAGTTATTGAAATAATTAATTTGGAAAACAGGAATATTATCAATACATTTTGTATTTGTGTTGTTAACTGCCTTTAATCGTCTATGGCTGGCATGTTTGACTGCGGATAATGAGGTAGTGAGGGTTTTGAACAACCTCGAGAATTAACAGTTGGTCTTGCGTATTCATACGGTTTTTTTTTATAGGGGAAAAAAGGGCAGTCATTATAATCCATGTACACCAATTATAGTGCGTGTCATATAAAGAACACATCTACGCTCGCCTATGAGATACGTACGGAGAACATTGTTAGGAGATTATAAAACAAACTTTGAATTAAACAACTTAAAAACCTTAGACACAATGCCAGCTAGCGGCCTTCTAACAAAGCTTAAAGTTGTGAAGGTAAAACTTGGACTTTTATTTAGACGTACTAAAATAATCTTAACTGAAACAAAAAAGAAATATTTTTGAAAAATTGAATAAAAAGTATTTAATTTTTCGTACAACGTAAAGGTCCTTGATCAGCCTCACTAGCAGCCTGTAAGTCCCCAGTAGCTTTTTTAAGGGATCTTGCAGTTGGTCGGAAGTGCGTTGATAAGCTCGGAATGTTTTGGCCAGCTCTGTCTAACCGTGGGCCGTCGCCATCCCCGGTTTTTACCTTAATCTAATGTGACTTTGGGCGGCTTTTAATGTGCTAACAACAATTACTGTAATGGGATCATCCGGAAGCGTTAGATTGTATCTAATCCTCCTACGGGCGTTCGTTGTTGGTGGCTTATATCGAGATGTTGTATATGTCGTTCGGAAAGATTTTGCACAGGGCGCGTCATTACGTGCTGATTGTAATCGCTGATCGTAAATGTTGATAGGTTTGTACTACAAAACTGAAAGACTTTTGTTCGTGGCTTTGTACTTGGACTCATTTTAATAATACAAAAAGTACATACTTGTATGTGACAGGTTAACAGTGCAATGCTCAGGCGAGGCCAGACTGTATGGAGGTTCCTCTTTGGGCTTCAACAGGTCATGGGTAGGAACAGCGTGGATCGACAGCTCCTGTTGGAAATACATCACCATTCATATTACTTATATAAAAATGGATATTAAATAAACAATATATGCATTCAAATAAATATTATGAAAAAAAATTATATCGTTATTTTATCTTCTATATTATTAAATAAAGGTCCTTACTAAAATAATTTTGATACAATATTTTTGTTAAGTACCACACAAATACTTAAACTGCGAATATCATCCTTATACTAGAGTTCTATATAACGATAGATTAATTTATATTATTCAATTCCACGTGTATTAACAAATCTTTGCTCAAATCCTTGTGTCATTAACGCTACCAACTAAAGAAATTAGCGGCAATCAAATAAACACGTGCCTACGATATTTTTCCTGCGTTAATATTAAATCGAATCTAAAAAGATTCGTAATAAATACTCAACAATATCTATTTTTAAATACTTGAGACGCTTTCTCCAATCTTGAATGAACGTCTACCCTCCGCGAGTACTGTTCCATGTAACGTATAAGCGGTAGCGAATAGAACACCAAAGATACAGGACGACAAAAAGGATTTTTGAAGTTATACTTCTTTAGGCGCGTTATGAAAAATTGATGAGAGTGAAATTTTACGATGCCCGCGCACTGTGACACAAAATTAACAAAATGAAGTTGCCCACGGAAGATGCTACGACATTGGACATAATTTAAAAACAACATTCGAATAATAATATAATTTATGTTACACTTAATGTAAGAGAATAATAATAAATATTTATTTATTAAATTTTTCAAATGTAAACTGAACTTTATTGAGTATAATGACTCCTTTTCCAGTCTTTGATTATTTAATTGTAATTAATTATTTGCATGCAATCAAAAACTATTTTTAATAATGCCAAAGAAGTATAACTTCTTACGCGCGCACATAAGTACAAGCACCCTTTTTTCCTGATAATTTTATTTCTGTATTTTAATTTACGGAGGTAAAGAAAGCAATTTAGGATGTTCGGACATAGAAATTTAGTTTTCATACATTTTTTTTATTTATTTAACAACAAACAATTTTTTACACTTTTTTTTTCAAACTCGAGCAATATATGCTATTAAAATGTATAACTTTTATTAAAGCAATTTACTAGACACAATATAACAATGACATGATTATTATTAATTTTCCGAAATTAAAACAACGTTTTACTCGCTCCAACGCGTAGATTACGCCGTTCCGTTCGCTTTTTGACAGTGGCATTTATATCCGATCTGATTTGTTCGCAACAGCTGCATGAACGCACCTATTAACCGCTGATACATGTTTGTCAGCCGGCTATTAGGGAGAAAGAGAGAAAATCCGAATACCACCGAGATGAGCGGGATCGATACACTTCTTCGATTCAAGACCAATTTATATGCTGCATCGTGACACTCGAAAAATTCCCGTCTTGAAAATTTTTGAATCGGCGTATTAACGTGGCATGTGGCAGGTCATTTCTCTTGTTTCTATATAAAGAAAATATTGGTCAAGAACGTTAATTCGATTTGAGAAATTCAAAGCTCCAAGTTGTTTCAAACCTTCAAGACAACATTTTACAAAAGTTATAAAAAATATTAATTAAGGCTTGCAAGTTGCAATAGATGGGCAAAAAAGTTAACAGTGAATACCGAGAAATAGGAAAAAAGGAGAGATCTGTTGCCCACTTTGAAATTCTTTGGCTAGGAAGAATAATATATATGGAAAGGATTGGGGAAGCCAACACTCACTTTTCTACAAATAATGTATTATTTACGATAGAAGTGTTTATATATAAGTTATTAGATAAATTAAATTTTCCACAAAATAATTACCATTTTATGTGTATTGTATTCAAAATTCTAGACACAAATAATTTACAATATACAAGGAAAAGACGTCGAAATTTTTAGTATTCACTTTCTTGACGAAAGTTTATAAACAAATGTTGGATGGTTTATAAACAAACCAGAATAATTGCAGATGTCAAATGATTTATAAATTAGCTAAGAATACATTTTCACACATTTTTGGTCCATTTCGTCCAAGTCTAAGAAAAAAAATTATTTTGATTGCCAGACATTTTATATGAAAATTACAGTTTCAGAATATGTGTTTTTAACCTGTACGAGTATACTGATTTATATGATCCCTACAGATCAGATTTAGATGGCACGTTCTGTGTGCCGTTATGGATGAAAATAATTGTTATATTAATAAAATCTTAAATACTAGTTTCATTCTTACACTGACTATAATACCATGTGTCTGGTAGTGCTAATAACAGTATTAGAAGCTTGTAGGTTTTCATAACTTTATCATAATATACCAATAAATAAATAATAAAGCTATAGGCCATTCTGTCTCATTGTAATCTAAGCCAATGCACATAACAATCGATCTGATTTTTTAAATTATAAGCAAGCCATCAGTAACACATTTATGGGACTCCCAGTTATAAATGGTAACAAAATCATTTATTAAGTAAATCTAAGCCAAAAAAAAATTATTACCAGTTCTTCTCGTCCGTTCGACGCCCTTGATTTGAGAACTGGCAGTAAATGTAAAATTAGAAGCATATAATGTATATTTCTTTTTTGACGTTCATAAGTGTACATTGTGTTACATATATGATTTTGACTTTAAGTAAAAATGGCTACGGAGCTTTAAAGTATGTTTTAAATAGTAAACACTCAATTAAAAAGTCGTTGGAACGCATACAATCGTATTAGATGTCTTTTTCTGAATTTTATCGCCGTAATGATTCTTAATTAGTGGCCGTTAATTAGTCAGAGCGATAAATGCCAAAAATGATTTGAATTTTCACGTAATCCTACAATGGATTTACTAATTATTTTACTACCGAGTTTTAACTCTAATCACATAAATGCTAATGTCATTTATTTACAACGATATTAAACCTTTGTAATTCTTTACATTTTCAACAAAAACTTGTTGGACGTTTAAAATTTTATAATGTTGTTAAATATATATAATATTAATAATATAATATTATGTAAAAAATTGCTTAAAGTAATGTCTATTTTATTTTTTATTCAAACTATATTTAAATAGATCTGTACATCTTGTTTAACTCTTTAACTATCGTCTTAAAAACGTTAATAAATATTTACTCAATTATATTTAGAATGTATGAAAAATATTCGCTCTGAGACGATCTCGGGGTAGGATTTAACGAAAATAGAAATATAATTCATGGGTCGTTGTCCACGCTCCCAAATTAAGTCTTCAAGCAGTTCATCTTTCTTAGTGCATACATAATATAAACGTTTAACTAAATTAATCAATATAATCCTACAAACATAGCACCCACTACTAAAATTAGTACTAACTAAAACCTCTTCCGAATTTGCTGATCATATGAAATATAAGTAACGCAATACAATTTTCTGTATCAATCAAATCTATTGTTACAAAATAGTGATATGCAACAAAGTTAACCCTCTCATGAAACAAGCCCATTGTGTAAGTGAAACGAACCAAATAGGAGAGGTAGCGAAAGAAGTCAGAGCACATTTTGCCACCTTATAGGATCGAGTTTCCAATGAAATGTTAGAATAAAACTGGCAGACTTGCACGTATTTAAAAATGTCGGCCACCCACGAACAAGCAACGCTTTTCTTATGAACACTACATCAATAGTTGTAATTCAGCATTTTGCATGCATTATGAAATATTAAAGGAAAACTTTTTATTGATACAAATTTATTTATTTATAACTTCGACTCAATAATTACCAGGTATTGTTTATAGTTAATGGTATAATATCGTCTGATGAGCAGACTAAACAAACAAGGTTTTAAGAAATTGTAAAGAATATTTTTATATGTGCGCAATTATATACCTACCTATGAAACATATACAGAAATCTTATAGTCTAGTCGACAAGTTGAAAATGGTACAAAATAGAGATAATGCTCTTAAAATTATGTGCGATAGCTCATTGGATCTGGAATGACGTCTAGAAAAATGTGCCAAAAGCGTGTATTAGCACATAAAAAATTGCAAAAGTTATAAACAATTAAAGATGAAAAAAAATGGCATTTCGTTTTTTGCCAATATTTAATAAACTATTAATATTTAGAGTAGAGTAAGTTTATAAGTTTATAGCTCGGATTTTAAATAGGAGTACCAGAGTATAGTTAGTCGCATTTCCATCTACGTAAAAACATGTTTACGGAACTTACGTAGATTATCTTATTCAAAGAGCAAGGCAATTTTTGAGTCGTAGTTTATAAAGTCTTAACATGCATCAAAGAAGTCGCGCCTACTGAATGCTGTCTCCGACACTACATTTTATATGTTCGCAGAGTGAATTCACAGTAGAAATATTGTGTATATTATGTGTTTAATATTTATACTTTACTATATATTTTTTTTCTCGACATTATCGTATTGGCACAGTCTGTAAGGATAATGTATGTATTTCTGTAATCTATATATATAAAAATGAAACCCGTTTTCCGTTGTCACGACATAACATGAAAACGGCTTGACCGATTTGTCTGATTTTTTTTTATAATATACCTTGAAATACGAAGATGGTTCTTACGGAGAAAAATTAAAATAAAATTGAGTGAATCAGTCTAAAAACAACACTTTTCTATATTCCCATACAAAATATTCGTAATAATACTTAAAAGTGAATTTGAACTTTAATACCATAGCATAAAGTTCAAGTGTTAGTGGAGGGGTTCCGGGAAGGTAAATTTTTATTTTTTGACGTAATGTATTTGTTGTATTATCAACTTTCTTTTTTTTATTTTTAGCTAGACCGGTGTCCCGAATAGACTGTTAGGCGGTACGATGTTCGCCAGGCCAGCTAGTAAATAAATAAACATATTCTTTTATAAATCCAATTATTGCTATGTGAATTTTACTAAGTACTTTTTGTTTATAGAAAAGATTTCAACAGAGACACCTGTTCGCTCTTACACTGATAATTGCTTAATTTACAAGGAACCGTCTTGTGTGGTAATAAGCCACACAAGCGCAAACAGTTTACTGTGAGAATTTCAGAAAACTCCTTCGAAAGACAGCCATCGTCTCCGTAAAATACCATTCATAGTTTGGATATAGTTTATAGTTTTAAATGGTCGTAGATAGAACCAACATAAAACTAGGTTTCACTTCAGATGTTACCCCATTATTCAGATCTCAAGGGAACTATTAACGACAGACGTTTTCGACTACGGTCTAGCAACTTTTACTTCAGCGCCTTTATTCACATTACTATTATTTATTCAAAATATAAAATAATGTTGTTTCAGTTAAGATTTTTTTATTTTTCACACTTTTACAATACAGCATAATTAAACATGTTGTAATCATATTTTTATACTTGTTTACGACTCTATCACAACACACACAATTTTTTTTTAAGTTATACTTCTTTAGGCGCGTTATGAAAAATTGATGAGAGTGAAATGTTACGATGCGCGCGCACCGTGACACAAAATTGACATAATTTAAAAACAACACTTAATGTAAGGGAATAATAATAAATATTTATTTAATTTTTCAAATGTAAACTGAACTGAACTGAACAGTCTTTGATTATTTAATTGTAATTAATTATTGGCATGCAATCAAAAACTATTTTTAATAATGCCAAAGAAGTAGAACTTCTTACGCGCGTACATAAGTACACGCACCCTTTTTTTGAATATATTTTGACGAATCGGGCTTGAAAAATTAATCGAACCTGACCTATTTCTTTCAGTTTATTCGGTCATTACAATTAAAACCCACGGTAGCCCAAATTTCAATTACGTCCTGTCATTTATGCTGTTCGATCTGAATTTATTCGGCGATTTCACAAATCCTGTAAAATATCCTACAACATTTTACAAATAAATTAAATTCATTAATCATTATATTAAACCATTTTTTTAATAATTCTTACGGAATTTATTATATTATTAGCAGTTCGACGATTTGAGTGAATGACATCGACATCAAAGCCAAATTAGAGCTTATTAAAATGTCTTATTACGTCATCTTTGCCCCGTGTTGGTATTTAAATATGAGGATTTGTCTAAACCAAAGATATATTACAGTTAAATGTTTAATACCACAGGTGCGCCTCATACCTTCAAAGACTTGTTTTCGAATTCATTAATATTTTACATATTTACGAACAAATTAATCTTCTTCTTCTTCAGTCGCGCTCTTTATTTATGAAGGTCGTGTTATTTAACCGCACAACTTCCTCCACTATTCCCTGTCTTCGACAATCCTCTGTGCCTGCGCGACCGTAAGAACCTGTAAGGACCTTTATCGGTCCAGCCAGTAGGGTATCGGCCTCGAGGTATGGTACCCTCCACTCTGCCAGTCACGATAAGTTTATCTGAATTTTCTGGAGAAACCCGCAGGGGTGTTACATGTGCTAAAAAACTCAGGATCCGTTGGTAACAAAGGGTCGATTTTTTACCTGTTACCATCTTAGTAAGGACACGTTTGTTTCATTAGCTGTTCAGAGAAATGTTAAATGTAACACCACTTTTCCAGAGCATTTATTTTCCTCCTTTCAGATATTCGTAGTGTCCATTATTCAGCACCATAAATGAAAATCAGTCTCAGCCAGATTTCATTAAGTTTTAACTGTCACTTATAGATATATAGAAATTCATTAATATTCTGATCTCGTTATTCTATCATTAGGTAATTTGATATAGCACTCTGTGCAAACGGTATACATTTATACATTACAGTTACAGCCTAATAATAAGACTTTGCGCAAAAAAAAATCAAAAAAATATTGGGTTTTCTTTCGTATTAATTTTCTACTTGTATGAAGTCCTTTTTATTTTATATAGACCAAGTTTGAGTAGGGGTAATATTGCAGACAATATTAAGTATATTACGTATGTCAAAAACATTGGATATGACATACCTTCAGCGTTAACATGCATTTAAAAAGAAATATTGATTAGTGAGGGTTTAATTTTTTCCTATTTTCAATACAGTTACCACTACCATTCACATTTTATTCCGAATTCAAAATTCAAGGACTTGACCATAAGTGACCTCAATGAAATGGTATAGATTACAAATTGAAGTGAAATTATATGGTGTGCAATTGTGCAATAAGAGAACCGGGCAAGGCATACTAAAAATGCAATACTTTTCGCATTTGTCACAGGCGGACGGCTCGAATTACAAGAGGCCATTCGAGTCGTGAGCGCCGATGGACTGTACGAGTACTAGGGCTGACTCTTTAAACCATACAGTTTTACTAGATTTAAGCGCATTTGTTTTATTTTAACGTAAATAAAACTGTCCAGTCCTGTATGTCTAATAAATTTTTGATTGACAAGTGAGTTTTATTTTAAACGTGTGTCACGGCACGTAATGCAAAGTGCATTGTATTAGGAAAAACCCTAAAACGAGTTTTGTTCTTGATTCCGGGTGACTCTGTTGTGAATTATTCGCAAATAAAACACAATACTCGGGGCTTATTAATTTTTAATATCTTTTAGATAAAGATCATTATTTAGCTACATCTACAGAGGCAATGTGCAATAAAGTTTTATTTTTTGGTAAAATTCCTTTGACAAACTTTAATTGTAATGTATTGTATGTTTAAATTGTATGTTTCTTGGAGGTTTATAAATTTGCGAATAAGCGCGTAAATTATTTTGCTAATATTACAGAAATGTAATTTTAGCACGATAGCATTTTTTATATAAAAATTAATATTGCATAAATATAATACTAAGTATTACGTTACAGGTAACAAGAAACCTATCAAATATCATAGACAATTATAAATTTTTCGTTTTTAATTACGCAGTTTCGCATTATAACTGTACAACATATTTGTAACACAAATAATTGTTCAAATCAAAAATGAAAAATTAATTACTTGAGATAATACACGTTTTGCTGACCCTACATATTTCTCAATAAAATGTTCCGTAATTTTTATTTCTCCGAGTTTTAAAGTATGGCTTGCACCAAATTTATTGATAATTCATCAAATCGACACTTTGGTAAAACAAAGAAGTCTTTCAACCAACTTTAGCGACTACGATTTGCTTTTTGTTTTCTATATCCAGACTTATTAAAACTTGGTAACTTTCTGTGTTCGTAATATAAAGCGCTTGAAGTGCAAACAAATATGTAGTTTATATGACAAAGTCTCACACAAAAACAAAACTTCCTAAACGCACATACATGTTTTTAAGTTGTCGTATAACACCCAGTTGGCCGATACAAATATAATCAATACGTAAAATAGCCTTGCAATTATACCGAAGTTTTGTATAAAAGCTTTGATATCTTCTTAATACCGCTTCAATTTCGCACGATTCTAATTACGATTCTCGCGCGTAAGCTTCGCTGCTTTGATTGGAGCACCCTTATAAAAATAGAGAATCATCGTTATGCTTCCAATTCCTGATGTTTGTTAAAAATCCTTTAATCTTAAATGTGAATAATTGTTGGACTAGTGGCGTACACCTCTCAACCGGTCATGCGTTCGATTCCCGGTATGCACCAATTAATTGTATGTGCGCATTTATTACTCGCTTGTAGTAGGAAAAACATGAAGAAACCGGCATGACTTAGACCCTAAAATAGACGGCGGGTCAGGCACTCATCACCTAGTTGCCTATTAAGAAAATAAATGATCACGAAACATAGAAATCTAATCCAAGGATATATACTTGTTTTTTATCTTGAATGTTATAAATCAAATTGTATGGGAGTAAACATTTAACAATTATATAATGTGATACTTAAAAAAAACACTATTTTTAAAAACAGAATAGGGTTAGAAAATAAAATAATTAAATATTAAGAACTTGTTAAATTAACTACGAAATCATTTATAGTTACGAAAAAACGATTTACTGTAATTACAAATTTTATCTTTTATATTTTCTCATGTCCGTTTTTCCTTGGTACAAATATATAGACAAGAGTTTAGGCTTATTTCATCATCATTTTTAATCTCATGTGATTTGTTATTGACCATATCTAGTTGGTTATAATCTGAACCTGTGTCATGGTCGCTTGATAATATACTCATATTATTTTTACGACTGATTTTTTACCAGTAAATTATATATAGATTGCATCTCCAGGGCTTGCTTGATTCAACTTAAACACAGTTTTGCACATTGACAATTACCGCATGTACCAAGAGAACATTGCATGAAGTTGTTAGATATCCTATTTTAAACAAACTAAAAAATCTTATACAAAGTATATTGATGACGAGGCAAACAAACAAAATATTAATTTACATTAATTATTATTTGTGTTGTAATAAAATTTGGTCAATATTCAAACTGAATGGGATTCGGTTTAACAAGTATCTACTTATCTAGCATGAGCAATAATCCAATATCCACTTTATTAAACCATATTTGGAAAATCGAATTGTTGAATGATCAAATAATTAAGAGGATTCATTTATTTCATTTAAATATCTAATTCACGTTAATTTGTATTTCTTATAAAGAAATTGCTAATTAGCGAATAAAAGGAAAATAATAAAACAATCCTTTTAAGGAATTCAATTCAATTAGACGAAATATCTCACTGTTCATCCTAATCCTAATTTTTTTGGGCAAGTTAGGGGTGAAGTATTCGTGGGTCCCGTCAGAAAGATTACATTAAAGCCCTTATAATTTCTTAAGAAAAATATTTTCAAAACACTACGCAATTAGTATAAATCCTAATACTTGGCACACAGAAGTTGACCTCCTTATTACTGTGAAACCTGACCGAGCCGGGAGACTTAATTTTGTAATATTTAAGTTTTGCCGGTATAGTGTAAATACTTTAAACAATAATGAGTAACTTAAAGGATTTAACAATAATTAACAACACAAAACATTTCTTAATAAATTCAGGCTTATAACTTCTTATAGTCTGGAACAAAACATTGCGTGAAGTCTTATAGAAATTCGATTTGATAACAATATTTTTTGTTTTAATTAGTGGGTAAAATGTGAGATAAAAAATCTTAGTTCTTTATTTCTTTGAATCGATCGCAAAACTGTTAATGTAATACAATTATTCAATCCTTACTGTCATTATAATTTTTATTATACTTACAGTAATTTTAGGAACATATTACCTAATACTATTTGAAAAAAATCAGTGGTCGACAACCCGTGGTCTTGGCTTCTTCTTCTGTGTCTTCGTATGGCGTCCGAATATAAAAAAAAGCTTTACATACACGAGTCATAGTTCGCGCTATTACGCGACTCTTAATACCATATAATTTATTTTAATTAAGCCTATTATAATTGAACCATACAAATGTTTAGTAAACAAAAATGCGATAATAGAAGAATACAAAATCAGATTATATTTTGAAGAATGTAGCAATCAAATAGTTTTTCATAAATAAATACAACTTTATCTCGCTTTTACAATAATATTCAATATTGTAAGGCTTGGGTTAATTATATTCAATATTAAACAAACACAAGTATTATTGAAGTTTAATTCTGTTTTTGCATTCGTTCGTTATAATACATTAAATTAAAAAACGCGATAAATAAGTTTCGACGATATTTTGCAAGAAAAGTCAAACAAACAAGGTCGGTGATGTAACTGTCAGTGACGAAGAGGAGATAACAAGAGTTCATATTGATAACTTCATAATAAGAAAACGTCACATATTATTATTACAAATCCAATGCTGTTCGGAAAGTCACTGGTGATAAACAATTCATTTTATACGCACTTGTATCTATGGTAAAATATTCTATACAACGTCGAATGTTCCGTACCAGATTTAGGACGGACAAAAGCACCTATCACCAAGCGTGTTCAATGAATGCAAACGAGATATGTTAGAAATTAATGTTTTGGCTTACCTCTTTAGGAAAAGATGGGGCGATTCTGTAATTGTCAATTAGCTCGTTCGCGAACCCACTTCATCCAACGATTAGCTAAAAGGGAGTTGTCCTATGAACTCGTGTACAATTGTGGCGTCAACTTTTAGTTGAGCTTCATGAATTGCCCTAGCGCATTTATAATAAAGAAATAACTCCTACATAAGAAGACAAGGAATTTTATCAGTATTTGTTATGATTCGTTGGCATGACTTGTAGTCTCAAATACAATCACATATTGCAAATTAGTCATTGCGGCTTTTTGTTGGTAAAAAATATTCAAGAGCGACTGTAATATTAAACTTCAGGTGTTAAAAATCGCACTGTTCTTTAGATATAATTATAAACCTAGAATTAATTCGTACGGCTTGAAGTGTGATTAATAAACAAGTGAATGTTAAACTAAACCAAAATTGAGCCGAACTCAGCTTTCAGAAATTGATTGACGTACCATCTATTTTAAATAGAAGTTGTGTTCGTGGTGACGGGTATATCAACAAAATTATTAAATTTCATAGAAACTGTTTTCAGCTTTATAATAACGTAATAGTGTACAAAAATAATAACAACTTTTTATTGTGTTTGATCTTATTTACTAAAAATGGTACAAACGGAAAGTTGGTACTTACGAGTACTTGTATATTTTATAACATAGCCATTGTTGTTTTAAACTGTAATACGATGTCAAATAACACCTTTAATTCATACAAACTGAACCAGCATAGAACATCGTTGATTTGAATTGTTTTCTCATGTTGGCGTTTTAAGTGCGAAATTAATCCCCTTGACCCCACGTTTACGAAATTGAATATATTTTCATTTGAGTAATTCCTCTTCTCATTATATTCATTCTTATAGGCCATTAGTGATTGAAATAATAAGTGGGTTTTTATTTCTTACTCGTGTCGGCTGATACATTTAATATATTATAAAGATGTGAAATATTTGTACGGACGAGAATTAAGATGAAATTGTGGATTAAAATGTGCTCTAAACCCAAAATTCAATAACATAGCTTCCATACCGTTACGCGAGTTTTATACTTTTTACGAAACATAAGCTTGAAAAATAAATTGTTTTTGATAGACACAATTTATATACAATTAAAACATGGAACCAACAATAGAGCTAATGCAGCTTGTGAAGCGGCTGAAAAAGCTGATATATATAAAATATATTTGTATCCAATTATCATTTATGCCATCGAAATATGTATCTCCCATGCTTGCCTGGAATGACTCCAAAACTTTGGTTATCTAACCTCAAAGATAGATAGTCTAATAAGTAATATTGGGGATTAAGGTTGAGTGAAGCGGAATATCTGATATTTAACATGTCTATCAAATACTCACCAACTCCTCTCCCAACTACACGTCCACTCAACACTATCATCCCTGTGTCCTATTTGCAACAGCAGAGAGTCAAGCAGACGAAATTACTAAGCCCAGATATCAAGCACTGGCAGCAGGGTGTACAGAGCACAAAAAATGGTTTTGGAGGCTGATGCGAAGGAATCCTGGACTTAAAGTCGTCTTTCGACACTTTGTGATCAACGCATCCTGTTATTTTTTGGATATGTAACAAACACGCAGAAATCCTTTCTCTGCGTGTTACATATCTAGAAAAACTCAACGTGACTGGCAGAGTACAAGGACCTCGGGGCCGATCCCCTACTCGCTGGACCGATCAAGTATAGACCCTTACGGGTCTTACCAGAGAGGCTTGTCGAAGACAGGGGAGAGAGGAGGAAGCTGTGCGGCGTCTCTAACACGACCTTCAGAAATGTATATAAAACAAAGTCGAGTTTATTCGAATACTTAACTCGAAAACGGCTGGACCAATTTTCATGGTTTTTTAATTTGTTGTATTTGTCTTCTACACACGACATAGGAAAATTTACGAAAATAAATTCCAATACAAAATGTTCAGAGGTTTCGTAACTGTTAAACATTTTATTAACGTATTAAATAAAGGTTGCGAATCGACAAGATAATATCTTGTATATTCACAATGTAACGTTAGTAATTAAAAAGTATTGACATAATATATATGTATCGTTTAATATTTGTGCGAGCGTTCTGAAATTTATTTTGTACAAACTAACGAAAACAAGATAATAAGCTACACAAACTTTCATCTGTTAGGCGGTACGAAGTTCGCCCGGTCAATAGCCGTCAATAGCAGTCAATATCAATATTCAAATATTTTAAACCTTTTAAATTGTGACAAATATTATAAGGATCCGAAAGATTATATAAAAAAATTGTCCGTCGACAACGGTAAATGTAACATGAAGTAAATATCACTTGATTGTTAATAGTTCCATTGAAATATGTACAAAGGCACTTAGGGTGTCTTATCGCAGAGTTCTGAAACATTCCCGTTACCGTCGGCTTACAGATACTCAGAATTCAATAAAAATGTTTTTCGGTAGTCATATGTACTATGTTACATGTGAATTATGAATGTCTATTTAAGTTCAATCTAAGAAGAGAATAATAACTGTTATTGTTAATATGATAATACAGGTGCTTATTAGTTGGGGAATAATGGATATATTCGGTAAGCTATTACGACGACGGCGAGTCGTCCATAAAAATGGAATGCTCGCCAGCAACGTTGACAACAGAAACATGCAAGAAATTGGGATCCGTCGTTTAGATTGGCCAGCTCGAAATCCTGACCTTAATCCAATTGAGGATGTTTGGGATGTTCTTAAGAGTGTTCAGTGCAACCTGCTCTACAAAACAACAGGGAGCTATAAAGTGTCATTGCAGAAGAGTGGATGCCCAGAAGCATGCTGTGCTTTTCGGAAGAGGTTGTTATTAGGGTTTTACATTTGTAACATTATTAAAGTAAGTTAAAAATTCTTCTTGTGTTTAATGCCGCCCATTTGCCGTGTACAACTTGTAGACGTCCAGTTTTAAAGAGTTCATAATAAAATAATTTAAAAAAGGCAAGATACTTCACGCATATTCAATTACACGATTATAAGAAAACTACGTCACACAGTTAAATTTCATTTTATTGACAGAAATTTAGAACGTTTCTTAAAGAATTTTTTGTCTCAACGATTTATTTGCAAGTAACATGAGTAATGAACACTGAATATTTATTTGACGCGTAATAATAATCGACCAAACTAATTATAGTACGAAAGTAATCTTTATATATATAATTCTTCTGTGAGTGTGTATGTCACTGAACTTCTCTCAAATCTCTGGACCGATTTTGATGAAATTTTTTGTGTGTGTTCAAGGGGATCTGGGAATGGTTTAGATTCACAAATCAGCCCGCCAGATGGCGCTGCAGTCGGTACTTTCATACTTTGCTTTACTAATCGCTTGAAATATCATGCAGGACAACGTCTGTCGGGTCCACTAGTATTATATATATATGTATATATTATTAGAGATGGAAATACTAGATAGATAGATAAATACTTACTCTATGACTGACATGTGGGTGTGTATATAGTTGCATTCTGCGTGCCTCGGCGGCGTAAGAACTGGCTGAAATATCGTTCATCATAGCGTCGGAAGCAACGTGAAAGCCCGCGGCCGTCAGCGGACATGCGTCGGCGCATTGAATGCGCGCGCCATCTGATCCTTGGCTCACTGAAAACGGAACATTTTTTTATTTTTATGAAATATATAATAATTCAGTATAATTCGTATAGACATAAGTTTAATATATCAAAAGGGGGAAACGGGCAAGAGGCTCACTAGATGTTAAGATACCGCCGTCGATGGACCAGTGTCCAGATTCAGTAATCTGAACAATGAAACACTGAAATTGTCGGTTAAATACAGAGAAAACTCTATCAATATATATTCATAATCATATTTGCCAATTACATAATAATTATTTCAAATACCAATGGATACTTTGAAAATTAGTGAATAATAACGATTGAAATGTCAGGAATAAGCCGCATTATTCACACAGGGTGGTTTTTGATTGATATGTCGAAGCCGGATTGTGGAATATATCATTTTATGAAATAGTTGATCGTGGCGTATCGTTCCATGGTATACCAGCGTGTGGCCACTTTATGATAAGGCCAATTAATGTAATGCATGTGGGGTTTTTGAAGTGGTGTGACCACTGACCACAGTCCTAAAAGGTTGGCCGAGTTTTTTGGTATTTTTTTTATATAGGTAGGACTGATATTGGATTGTATAACCCCTAAGTAAGGACCAGCCCAAATTTTAATTTTTTTGACAATTTTTTTTGCTCTTTTCACAGTTTGGCAATTTATATGGCAAAGTTTATCGTATGACGTGATGCATTTAACATACAATTGTACTTACAAATAATGTTTATATAGCATGTTCAGACGACTAAAGCAAGTACATAAGTTTAAAATATCCGACCAAATTATAAAAAAGTGCTCGACACAAACTTTTTTAAATAAATTTTAATTAATACGTATAAAAATTCAAAATAAATGGCCTTATAAGCTAAGGCGCAAAATAACCCTAGCATTTAATCAGAATTGAAAATAAAGAAGGCAAAGAAATTAATACTACAGAATATGTGTCTCAATATGAAATTTCAATTATTTTGTCAAATACAATGTGATAAAATTAATCGTTGTGTAAAGTGTCCTTAATCATTTATCTCCAAGGCCTTAATAAAACATTATACTTAAAGTACCAAACTCGAAAAAATATCGTAACCCTGGTAACGAACGAAATTATTGGGTCATGGTCTAATAGCTAGGGGATCTGATGAGCAAAATATGTATATGATTTGCTTATGTGGCAGTCTTTTTTAATAGAGATAATTATACGATAAGAAATAGGACCACGTCACCATGGTAGCGCTGCGTTGTCAATTGATAGACCTTTAAAAGTGTAAAAAAAACAGGTATACTATGTCATTTGCACGTGTCTGCCTTTAAGGCTGATGTTTAGAAACCTTGTCAAAATGAAAACAAATAAAAGGCAGTAATAGGACGACTCTGACGTTTCTAGTTATGAATTTTTATAATTTAAATAATAAAACATCTTTAAAAACTTATAAGTAGTAACTAAATGATATATGAAATGCAGTGTTCGTTTAAAAACCCAGCGAACGACAGCAGAAAAATAGTCTACCACCATCGTAGCGCTGCGTTATCTATTAAGGGCGGTTCAGAAGCGTCGACAAAAAAAAAGTGTGCTACTTATATCATTTGTTCGTGTCTGCCTCTTTGACTGTTGTAGGCCACTGATTTTCCGAATTTTTTTATAGTTATTTCTTCACTTTTTCCTGTTTTTTTTGGATCGAAATTCATATCAATAAAATTTCAAAACAAAAAAAAATTGCCGTACTACGAGCAATCGCAATTAGCCATAGTACCGGATTTTCCTTATATTTCAGGGGGTTCTAATAAATCGAATGGACCCAATTAAAGCTACGTGCAAATGATTTAGTAGTGATTTTTTTACATTATTACATCTACCTCCTGTGATAATTCAGAGACCTGGACGTCCGCTTTACAGATTGTTTTTCGTTATCGAAATGGTATTGACCATTAACCCTCGACACGAGCAAGTGATTTCGTATCGATTTTTTTTACAGATTTATACCCCTATAACTTAAAAACGCAGCAACGTAATTAATTAATACATTAAGAAAATTTTGTAGTATTGATCCGAACTTTCATTCCTTTTAATACGAAGCAAATCATATACTTAAATTCTCGCCAGCTATAAGGGTAATTCAGACTCAGACTTGGCGCTAAATCCGACTACAGCTTTTTAAAAATGTATTGGATTTTGACAAACAGGAGTAAGTCTTTGCGCTTACACTCATTCCTAAATCTCACGACTTATATTTTTCTTTAGGCAAGTACGTAAGGAAAGAAATTGTAATTGTATTGGAAGATATACTACAAGAATTTCGTCTAGAGCCCTTCCAAAATCCAAAGCCCAGCCTTGCCCTATATACTAGCTTGACCACCACGTACATTGAAGTCGCCTTGATTTGACTGACAAATTAAACCTTACACATTATGCATTCGCCCTAACTTACGTTTATTTATACACATATCATTTAATAATCATCTACTGTCAAACACCAAGAGCGTATTTGATTTAAAATAACGAAAACATTCCAAACAAATAAATGCATATTAATATTAAGCATTATTGAATGTGTTTCGGATATACCCTAAACATTACTACGTACATCGTAACAATGAACTATATGTCTTATGTTTTCAGGTAAGATCTGAATCTATGGAATAAAAGCCGCATTGGAGCTTGTAGATAACAATGTTTTACAGCGTGACTATAGCCAATTGAATATGTATGCAAATAGTGACGTGACAAGCGTGTAAGATTGTCACTTATAGTTAAGATGGAAATATGAACCTTGTAATCAAAGGTGTTTGCGGTTAAAACCATGAGGCGACAGTGTTAAACACTATTAGAAAACAGATATATAATGTCAATCAAAATAAATGTTTTAATTATAAAATGATGGATCCCTTATTAGTTTAGTCCTGCTAAATTAATCGTTTTCATCTAATTCTAAACTCTATATTCTACCACTGTCGACGCTACAGGTACTATAGACTTGTCAGCAAAAGTAAGCAGATCTCTCTAAAATAATAGTACATAAACGTATTAATTTTTATAGGAATCCTCAAAAATGCTTTTCGTTTTCGAGCAAAGTCAATGTGTTGGTAATATGAGTAAAAAAGTTAATAATTACTGTTGACGTAATCACCAAGTAAGAAAATCAAAGACCCCCGTCCCCTATAGTGCTAACGCAATACTTGAACGGCCCCCTAAGAGTCGGACCTCAACTATGAAGTTGGCGTATCAAGCCTGGCTCTGCCCCAATACACTTTGAATTGACACTCGCTCGACAATCGCTTGTGTGGCGAGGAAAATATTATATGGAAACCGAGGTACAACATACGCAGGCTCAATAAGTAATCGAATAGCTAACGTAATAGAAATGAAACTACATATTCTCTGAAACGCAGCGTGGGCATATTTGGAACTAAATGGAAGCACGTACATGCATCGATCTAATAGATATACAAATGTATGGCGTAAGGTTAGTTTCTGAGACTTAGCACGAACTAAGACTCCCGTAAGTTTTCTAATACACTTTCGAAGTACGGGCACCAAATCACGTTTCAGAATCTTACTCTTAGACCCGAAGTTTCACGGTTCTAAGGCATATTTAGACTTGTAACGCTATCGGATTGGGTTAGATCTCTAGTTTATATAGTTTTTAGTTAAGGTCGAGACGTGACGCGTGCATCATGCGCTTAATAAGGCAACTTGTAACTTGAGCCGAAATTGACTAAAGTCCGATATGAATTATATATTTTAAATTAATAATACACATTTTAATTTATTTATCACTGCATATGACCCTGTGTGAGATTGGGACTGTCATAACCTCTATCTTACAAAATCATCCAGGACCATCCAGGAAAATCATCCTGGTACTCTGAAACTCCCTTTAGCGATAGTGATTGCGATGCCGAGTTCAATGTTGGGTTTTATGGCTTTTTATACTACGGATCAGCGCTACGGATATTGAGAATTCTTTGCAATTGCATACAAAAAGGAACGGAAAAAACTACCGAAAATCTCTAGCCTCAAATGAAATAACGAGCGCGATTGAGTACTTAAAAAATACAAATTGGCAATAAAAATTAATGTGTCTTAATTAAACCTTTTTTATAAGGTCTTTGAAATATGTAATATAGGTCCCCCTTATTCATACTAAATGAGTCACAGCGTAAGCGTAGTTCAATAAATCATGAAGACTTTTTTATAAATGAAAATATATTTATGAAGTTAATCAAGGTCAAAAATATAAGATATTGGATTTGCTTACGTAATTAAATATAAAAAATGTCAACTGCTATGTTAGTAGTTATAATAAGGCCGTCTTATCTTTTAAATTCTTCGGGCAACCGAATAAATAAGATGAAATATTAATTGGTTATTGAATAATCAGTTAGGATTTCATTGATACAAATATCTACTGAAGAGTGTTTTTTTAAAATCATGGAATTCATATTTGTATGGAAACTGAAAACTACTAATGCAAGTTAATCAAAGACAGATTCAATTATAGTACGTAAGTAACAGTTATTAAAAATTCCAATCCTCGTTTGCTATATTTGCAATTCCGGCAATCAAAACTTCAAGGCATGCACATTTTTAAACTCATTGTTAGCATAGGCCGTTTAATTGTTGTTTATATTATTTGAAGAAATGATTTCCGGTATATTGCACAAGAATTTATATTATTTTACAATTAAAATTACGCATTAGCCTACTTTAGATATATATCAATTGACTATTTTTTGCTTTCCTTTGCTAGCCATTCTATTTATTATCATTCGCTATAATCATATTAAGAGCTTCCGTGTATTATTTTGATTAAAATATTGTAGAAATTGATTAATATTGTTTTAATTAAAAATCTCATATATTTGAAATATTAAAAAAATCTTACCCAGTTTGAAAAATTACTTATCACCTGTGCTGAAATCCGTATTCACTACGAAAAGGTAGAAATTACAGTTTTAAAATACACTAAAAAGTCTAAATAAGTCACCAAACACAATAATAGCACAAATAAGTCCAAATAATCTTCTAATTAATAAGTTTTCACTAGAGCGCGGCAAAACTTTATGCTTCAGTTACAGGGCGGGCGGACGTGTGTATGCCTCGAGTTCCGACCGAGAAAAGCGTTAGTTCGTCCGACACTACGACTGAAGCGCAGCGCAGTCAAATCACACTAAACTTACTAATACTCGTGTAGGTGAAAGCTGCGTTTAGAAAAACTTTATACGACCATTATAAAATTAAAACTTATACTTTATAAACTTTGGTAATTAATAATCAGTTATTAAGTCGGTTTTTGTGTTTCAAGTAGTTTCTAATCTTAGTAATTTGTGGTCGAGTGGGGAAGGCGGTGGCGTTATTGGTTGAGCTGGGCCGCGTAAGGCCAATCGCGACGGAAGGAGGAGTCGTGTCGGAATAGCCACGAAATTTGGCGAAAAGGCACCTCCTGTAAACAGCCTATAGCGTTACCTACTTCGATGAAGTTCTTTAAGAAACGTCGACTGTAAGTAGGTCAGGTAAACGGTACACTGTTATTTCAATCAGTTGTATAAGTCACCTTTAATGCGTTACATTTAAAGGTCAATTTGCGTGACCTCATTTCGCCAATCCAACTTGGGTTAAGACAAATTATAACAAAGACACCAACTTTATTACCAAGCCGTTTGGCCTTGTGATTACATTTAATACGTACGTATATATTGTTCTAGCCCTATTCGACAGCTTGTATCATTTATTATTCAGTTTTTTCTTCCATGAATTGTTTTGCTTTGCAACAGAAGCGATCGAAATTTTGGTAGTTTCGGGAAAACTCGACTTAACCAGGAACTGAAATAGGGCCTAACGTTACTATACAAGGTCTGTATATCGCTGTGGCATTCTATTTGTGACGTTGTCGTTACAGATGTGGTACCACACATTATACTTGGATATGGTCCGGTGACAATAACCGCGTTTGTGATTGCAGATGGGGCAAAGTAGTTATTGAAACGGCCTGATGCAGCATGCAGCAAACTAAGAAGCGATATTAGAGAATTATCGCTAAATAAATTCAAAGCCCTCGTTAAACGTAAATTAATCAATAATAATAAGATCCTAATCCTTGGGATTGATTTGCTTCAGTTCAAACAATTTGTTGTAGACTTGACGATTAAAAAGAGTGGCGGAAAGTTTCTTGCCAGTTCTTCTTACCCGCTCTACGCCCTTGACTTGCGAACTGGCAGTAAATGTAAATTTACAATTACTTTAACTTATTTTTGACGATTCATAAGTGTACTTGTTTACCTATATGAATAAAGATATTTTGAGTTTGAGTTAGGTCTTAAACTATTTTGATTGATGTGACAAATCCATTTTAGTATTACATAGTAAGAACACAAAATGATTAATTAGATTTTACTTACTTATATTAAGTTGAGCTTCACAATCATTCAGTATTGGAAGTATTATGTAAAAAGAAAGGTTTAATCAACACATTTTTTTTAATATTACATTTAAATTGGGATAGAACTAATACGTAGTACGTTTTTGATAAATGATGAGCCCCATTTTCGATACGAACCTACTAGAACGAACTTCTAAAAATGGTGTCAGCTTTTGCAAAAGACGAACAAATATATATGGTCAGGTGAATTCAAAATTTCTACAGAACCACTTATTTTATGCAAGAATTAAAACTTTCCCAATGATGACACTAAAACAAAACGTCGTCGATAAATGGCGCCAAAACATCGCGCCTGCGCTAATGCGGGCACAGATTATTTTGAATGAAACATGACAAAGACTGCGCGCTTTTTACAAGTATCATCATATAAATTGTTTTTAATATCAAAGCTGTGTCATAATAAACATAAAAGAGAAACTATAACTTATTTTTAAATTTAGAATTTATAAAGCTTGTTATTATGAATTAATTCATCAAATTCTATGATACGAGTGCGAGGTTTTTTTGTTGATATTAATGATATAATACATATAATTAATTCCGCGCCTATTCTAGTTCATAAATATTCGTGAATTATCTAATAAGGTACTAATAATAAAAAAAACACAATATAATAAACTTTATAATTTATTCACATAATAAAATTTCTCATGTTATACAAACAACACCCCACTTATAAAAATAATATATTACTATTAAGTACTGCAAGAACACATAAAAAATAATGCCATACCCCTAGCCCGTAAATAAAGTTATTGAGAAAACGAGGATAACTTGGCTCTATAATCTATTACTAATATCACTATCGTATACAAATTTCTGGCAGCAATAAAGCATGATTGTTAGGAGGTAAAATAACATAACTTTAAAAACCATAGATGTCAATTGTCAGATTTTGCGCCGTCAATTATCATATGTTTAAAAAAACAGAGCCGATTATAGTTTGAAATTCGAACATTTTTATAGTTAATAAATAAAATATATAAAAATGTCTTTGTTAAGTGGTGGCAGTAAAGTAGCCAATATCATTATGTAAAAAAAGTGACATCCACCAGATGATAAAAAAATTTAAGTAACTGGCCACTTATTTTAAAAACACAAAGTATTTGTTTTTAGTGTTTCAGACATAAAATATTAATTGGACAGCGCCACCAAAATATCTGTGAAGTAGCAAAAATAGGAACTAGAGTTGTCAGTCTTCGAACGCTGAATTACCATAATCTTTGCAAAAAGGTTTATATAAAATAATAAAGAGTATAATTTATTATTTACATTTTGGCATATACGAGTAAGTAAGCACATTAAGTACATTCCTTGTCTATAGTATTATTACAAAATCTAAAGGGTTTAAGGTTTTAACCTTTTTACTAATTACTTGGTAAATTTACCAAATTTTTGTAAACTTAATACACATAAATAAAACGACAGTGGCGACGCCATCCACAATAAAGTTGGTTCAATATAAATTTTGGAGTTTACATATCAGGGTCGTCGTCCAATATATTCACTGCATCATTCGTATGCCCATAGTGAATCACAGACGAATAACCTGAAAAAACCGCTAAGAATCAAACAATATCTACACTACAATTTACAAAATTTTACATAAAATCACAACCAATTTACCTTAAAATCTAAAACATTTCACCAATTAAACCCAAACCCATAGATACCCACTCAGTTACAACTTCATGTATAAAAATAAATAAAATATAAAGCTTAAGGCAGATAATACTTTAATTAATATCAAAACGGTCATAGCGTTATCCAAAAGTGTGACGTCTAAAAATTATTCATATATTTTAGATTGTTTGAACAACAGAACATTACCAACTCAATATTGACATCAACATACACGACCACTATTAGCAAAATTTTAATTACTTCGAATTCCCGAGAACTGTAATAGCGTCTTTGTTACGTTTGACTAAGGCGTATTTTACAATGAACAAAATTCGTCTCAGTCTTTAACGATTATGGCAACAAAACTATTCATTATCCTTTGTTTGTATTTTAGAAGCATTTTTAAAAGCTATATTACCTACGTGGGTAGTCTATTGACACTAAAGTCTCCGCCTCTAAGACTCACGTGAACGTCGTATCCATTTTTAGCTAAATATTGCGGGTACAATATGAAAAAAATCTCTAACTCGAAAAAATAAATATTTCTTTTGCATCCTCCTAACATTTTAGTACCCATGCATAATAAACATTACAATGAAAGCATTTTTTTACGGTTTTTATACGAAAGCATTTTCAATACTTTTGATCACTACAAAAATAATATTAGAACATTTTTTATTTCTGATTTCTCTTTTAAAATTCTACAAGTTTAAATTGGTTTTTTTACGTCAACTATTGACTGTACATGCTAAGGGTAGCTAATATGATAAACATGTATTCACCATATCAAAATCCATCACCTATATATACATAGATATACATAATATAACCTACTTAGAACACTAGCCGTGGTTACGAATCGGATAAATCAAATTATATGAATCCATCTTAGCTTCGAATTTAATTCGCCCAAAAAACTTTGATTATAAGCCGCCCATGAACGCTGTATTATATTATTCACATCAAATTAGCGAACAATTAACAAACATATAACACATTATGTACATATACTATATAAGCAAAGACTAACTCTTTACTAATAAAATCAGTCTTAACTAGTTTTACTTTCTGGTTTAAACGATATGACAATAGTTTATGTAAATGGTCAGTAGAATTGCATTTTTTGGTACACTTTCGTCCCTTTCTGTTCACGCTGTGATGAAAAGAGACAAATGAGTACTTTAAAATAGTCCAACTAGACTGATAAATAGTTAGGGTTAGTCTCTTAATAACAATATGTAAAATTATCGTGAACTTGATTATAGATAAATGCATCATTTACTTTAACACGCACATCTCCAAGCGAGCATTTTAATATTTATTAATACTTCGTTGCATTACAATATAAAAATTGAACATAATTAAATGAAAAGGAGGGAAACTGGCGGCCTTATCGCTTTCGTGCGATCTCTTCCAGGCAACCACAGCGTGAAAAGAAAAAATGTATTAAATTAGATAAGGTAGGCAAGAAGTGCAAAAATAAATAAAATATATAGTTATTAAGAAAAAAATATGAAAAATAAATAGTGCACATGAATCAAGATAATTTAAGATCAGTCTCACGTCAGTAGTAATTATGTAAATGATTAGTAAATTAAGGAAAGAACTAGCAATCCACCAAAGATTCTATTTTTTGTGCAAATATAATTATTATAAAGGCAAGTAAGACGCGCCGCGCCGTACAAAGAAAACAAATTATACCACCATTTTATAGGATATTAGGTAAAAATATTTTTGCATTATCAGCTAAGTCCCACGTTGCTAGCACAGCTGTGGGTACGACCATCTAGCACTGCGCTGTATTGAAAAAAAAGCTACGACAGTCAAACTATTTAATCAGTTTCCAACAGGTTACAAAACACTAACGTTCAAGCTTTCAAGGGGTGATTAGATTTAGATTATATGTTTTGAAATAGATTATATATAACATAGAATAGCTTTTAATTATACTTGGAAATGCATGCTTCGTTATGTAATTTGTATTCAGCCCTGTTGAACAGGCAGTGAGCAGTTACTGTTGATGTATTTATTGCAATATTGGCAAGTTGTATTGAATCAATTAACCTTTGGTTTAGTACTAAAGCGTGAGACTTGACTGTAAAGTAAATAAAAATCGCCTTTGTACCCGCTAAAGTTATCGACAGATGGCGCTGAATAATTTAACAACTGTGTGTGTAAAGCTGTGAATATTTCGTAACTTAGATATTTTTTTTAATATTTTGTGTCTTTGCCTGTGTCTGTGTCTTTTTGCTTTTCTTACATTTTGGTCACATTTTCAAAAAAGCCTTTTGTACTATTTTTATTTAAGTTTGTGATTCGTGTTTCTGAATTCTATTATAAACTATTTACAATTTGAATTTGATTAGAAATCTATATTTAAGTTCACGTTAATTTGCATATTAAGTAATGAAATCAATTACTTTATTAATAATAATAATTTTAATTAGATCAACATAAATTGCTAAGAAACGTCGAACATAAATGCTTCTTACAAAGCATTCTTCTAAATTACACTTCAGCCATTTCTTTACCTTGATCAAGATGCGGCTTATCTTTAAGTAAGTACTGCGCTATGACGTGAAGCACACCAATATTAATCGCCCCAAATCCGAACCAGCGGAATGTGTTCCAACCCTTATATGTTTGGTACAAGTAACCCCCAATCAAACTCCCAAGTGACGTACCAACACCTCCAAATATGGCGCCAACTAAGCCCTGAAATTAAACAAAAAATTATGTCTCTTTAAAAGTTCATTCATGGTAAACAATATCGTTCTAATATTTAAATCGCAAGAAGTTATTAAAATAATAAAAGGTTTATAGAGTCTTAGGAGATTATTGGTCTTAAAATAACTCCGTGTGTGGCTCGGCGAAAGCGCCCTTATGGAATTGGTTTCATTTTTGAAGGACCCTAAGTCGAGTTGGTATCGAAGGTTTCGGTTGGGCCTAGGGCTTGAGAAGTTATCCTCTACCGTCAATGAAATTTGTATGAAAATAGTCACGTGACTAATCGTGAGCTAATGTCATTCCCATACAAATTAATTAAGCGTTAGTGAGTTCTTCGAAATGTCTAGCCCCTGATAATATTATCCTATTGATAGTATTTATAAATTACATTAATATTTACTTACTTGGACAGTATTCTCCGTTCCCGGTGGTGATACAAGACTGGCGTATGACGTCATCGTTGGATAGAACATTCCGAAGGTGACACCTTGGAATAATTCTATTGGCAGCACCCACCAGGCGTTGGTGAGGAACGAGTATAGTACGAAACGCACGCCAAAAGCAATAAGTACAATACTCATCACGCTCACGTGTCCAATTTTCTTTATAATATAACCTGAAAAAAGACAATTTATAACCAGAATTTAAAAAGTGTTAATACAGTTTTTTTCTCTTCCCGTCTACATAACATTATTACTATTCTGGTCTAAGATCCCGATATACAACGACCTTCACCGAGATGCTTATTTAATGAAACGTATTTTATATTTAATCTAATATGTCAATAAATATAATCCATATGGGTTGCCTAGCAAATTTCAGTCCAGAGTATGTTTTATTAATATAAAAAAAAAAAAATTTTAAACATTTCACCGGTATGATTATTATATAAATTCTATACCAATCGAAAGTATGAAGCCCATAGAATATGCAAACGTTAGGTTGTTTTAAATCAATTAATTATTTATGTGTATATTTTTTATGTGACACTAAAGTATATATACATCTTTAGTAAAAAAGAAGGTTATAGTGATACATATATAATACTACTCTGATTAAAAATATTGATTGAAAAAAATTTAAAAATTTACTATATGCAAATTATAAAAAAATATTTTTTTTTTTAAATATTAATTAAACATACTCTGGACTTAAATTTGCTAGGCAACCCATACGGATTATATTTATTGACATATTAAATTAAATATAAAATACGTTTCATTAAATAAGCATCTCGGTGAAGGTCGTTGTATATCGGGATCTTATACTATTCGTTTTAGATCTTTTGCAAATAAAATTACCAGATAAAAACATGAAGGGTATCTCGCCACCAAATGTCTGTATGGCACTGACGAGCCCCTGTAATGTCTTCACATAATCCGCCCCGTCACAGGTCAATCTGGCCACATCCTCAATATGCCAGAACAAAAATTGCCAGAGCAACCCCGTACATAACCCGACACATATTGTCCATAACATGAAGACACAGTTGCGAGCAGATTTGAATAAAGTTCCAACATCGGATAATATGTTTAAAGAGAATGCCAAAGATTCTACCTAAAACAAATTATTGTTATAAACATTTTAGTAAAAATATGAAGGTTGTCATGGTCGTAACACATTGTAATAAAATAAAATAAATAAGTCCACTTACCTTCATAAAAGACGATACTACAACATCTCCGCACATAAAAACGAACATTAGAACAAAGGCTATAGTGTAGTCTTTGTATGCGCCAGCGCTGAATAAATCTATGAGACTCCCACTTATAAGCGACAATAGTCCGAAACCAACGGATCCCCATAACCGTTGCTTTCCATACGAATTCTTTTTACTACCTAAAATTATATTTAAATTGAATTATGAATAAAAAGTGATTTAATAGTAGAGTATAGAGGGTATTGTGGAAAATATATTTATGGCATATAAGGTCAGTTAGGTGCGTAGGAGTCGATTTTTAAGCGAACTCTTCCAGCACTAAAAATCTGTTAGTTATTTTGACCTCTGAATTTTACGTAATATTAATAATAATGATCCCCAAAATGGGACTTGGCCTCAAATTGCAGCCGTTTCTTTGATCTTTATTTCATAGACAAGTAGATGAACAGCCATATGTCATAATTTTAAGGTTTCCTCAAAATGTCCGTTACAGACGAGAAAATTTTAGATGCGGACCTGTGTCATTTGTCATAGTTTCCAGTTTGTCACTTGTCATCTTGTGCTGCTTGACACTCCTACGTCAAATCCAAAAATCGACTATGTGTCAGACACATAGTCTGTGAAGAGATCAAAGAAACGGATGCAATCTTACGCCAAGATATAGGGTTGCAGCTGGATTATTAACACATATATATAAATACACTTACCAAGCAGATTGAAACATATAGCATCAGCAAATGCAACAACTACTCCACCCGCAATCCAGTTCAAAATCATGAAAATAAAAAACATCCAAAACTGTTTCGTATACTGATAGGTCTCTTCGCTTGTACTATCTTTTGCCGATTGGAGAAGCTCGTTAACCTATTAATTTAATTAAAAATTATTTTAGTAGTAGTTAACTTTATCTACCAATTATCTCAACCTTACTTTTGAAGTGAAACTTCTTTAGGCGCATGAGGGTAAAATTTTTACGTTTTTGTCAAGAAAAGGGAGAGAGCGATTGATACCGATTGAGAGAGTCAGACGGGCAAATTACCTTGTAAAAATTTTATTTTTAAAATTAAAATTTCGTAAAGAGAATTTATGAAATATAAGTATTTTATATTTTATGCAAAATAATTTATTGAAATCTCAAATGTTGTAATTGAAGAACCTTAAGTCGATATTATTCCCATTAATTTAATAAATCAAACTTTTCAATCCACTAAGCAATCGTATATCACCTACACAAAGACGACTTTTCATTGTAATAATCTTTATCACTAAATGCGTATTTTACAATATATCATTTATGTTGCATAAAATTAATATACATACTCACTATATACTAAGAATATAATAAATATTTTACTAAAGTGAAAAAAAATACCTGCGCATGATCACAATCAATCTCACACAATGGATGGAACAAGTTCATCTCCATTTCATATTGAGCCTTGGTAATGCAATTCGGATAGTGCACTGTTCCTGTAAGACATTAATTATTATAAATGCCTCAAGATAGAAAAAAATCTGCGTCTGAGTAAACGATCACTTTTCAAGTCCTAATAAATCTTCGGGCCTAAAGCTACGCTTTCCTAGAAAGGCGGTACCGTTAACTAACGGCCGTAATGTAATGTTGGGTGACGTCACCCATACGTTGTCTATAAATAACATCGAAGTAGGTTTTCTAGAGAACGTTAAGTATCACCGTAACGTGAAATAGTGGTGCTGTCATTTGCATGACGGCCGTCATAGCGATGATAAACAGTAGTTCAACGTTTTTCGCGTGTGGCGGTGAGCATATTTAATTAATACAATGACTTGGCCAAGCGAAAATGATGAACAATTAATTGATTTTGTCAAAAATCATGAAGCTTTGTACAATATCAAATCCAAAGAGTACAGACTAGCTCAGATGAAGCAAAGTTTGTGGAACGAAATTGGAATAACACTTCAAAAATACGGTCGCACTACTTTCTAGGAAACCACAGCTTGGCCATTAACAACCGTAAAATGACGTAATGAAAATGAGTAACGGCACCGCTTTTCTAGGAAACCGTAGCTTTACGGTTGACACTTCCTTAACTATCGTAAAATATTTTGATATATAGGAGTCACAATTCCTGCAAAGAATCTCACCCTAAGTAGCGGTGTGCTCACGATCGAAAGTACGCTTGTAAGTTAAGATTTCTTACACTGTTCTAATATTCGCAAAAATTGTTTATAAGTGTACTTGGAAACGGAAATTAACTGTATTTTTGGACAAATATAGCATGCAAATTCCAAACCTATAAAGCAGATGCGATGTTAATGCTAATATTTTTTTAATATAACAAACAAATGGTCCGCAGTCTAACATCCCCTCAATCTCGACCACCACAAGTTAATAATAAAATTACTTTTTTTATATTATACAACTAACAAATAAACTGCGCTGTAGGTTTTAAGCGTTAATGTCTAACATAACAGAAGCAAGGCACACTTTACATCACATAATAGGCTCACCATACTGAAGTTATCCCAAATTCATTTAAACCAAACTTGTTTTTCGCATTTTTTGCTGGCAACAAAGAAAATGTTTAAAAAAATATTCTGTATTAACTATTATTTAAACCTAAAATTCGCATTCGCATTCATAAGTACCAAAAAAACGTGTAATTGTGAATCCAAACCATTCTCGAAATATCGGACCGAGACTGAACAGATCGAATCTATGTTAAACTCATTTATGCGATTAAATAATGTACTTTTTAGAATGTTTAATGGTTCAAACTTATTAATAATACTGACCTACTGCTATTAATAATTAAACAAATATAAAACCATGACAATCAGCCGTTCTCGAAGTGTTCATACAAACCCGACTTTTATGTATTAAGATGAATCTTATATAAATAAACTTACCATCAGGCATAACAATATCCGTAAGTCTTATAAAAACACAGCTGTGTTCTGTGACAGTTGACGACAAGCGAATGTTGCCAGTAAATGAGAGGGTTTTGGGCAAATGCTCACCCGCCGGTGTCTTTGGTTTACACACATCGGTGACGTCAGCTCCCCAGCCCGAACAAATCTCCATTAATTTCCACGGTGCTGAGGTATCAAGCTCACAATTAGCCTGAAATATATTAATTAGTGTTTCTATGGTTTTAAACGTGTGTTTTGTGTGCTGTCATGGGCAATGGACACGATATAGTAAAATATAGTAAGAAAAGCCACCATCCAATATGCGGATCACCCAAACCCTAATGTAAAGATTGTTGACTTAATTGACGTTGTAATTTAAAATAGACGCAGGTACCTATGTACGAATTGGCAAGAAGTACGTGGGTAACACTGAAAACGTAAAAAACTGGCCAGTTAGAAACATTGCTAATGAAAACTTTTTTTGAATTTTAATTTTAGAACTCTTTGGTAACCTAATGTAGTAGGTATATTGCATTCATTTGTCATTTGTTTTTGTGAATTGGCGGCAAATCTACGTACGTGGTACGTAGTACGTATTCGCAGGAACTGCTGGTTTTCATTGAAAAAAAGCAATGGTATTGGATAGTCCATTAATCGGGAAAAACTATGCTATTACAGCAAGATTCAGAGTCGCGTATGACATCCGTTTGTCAAAAACGTATTTGGCATACGCTAAGTCACGACCTACCCTAAACACACTAAACCATAAATCAATTCATACCTGACATTTATCCAATTGACTTCCCAATACCATATTCCCGACATCTTTATTGCACAAACGAAAATTTAATGTGTCATTTAAACATGTCATATTCGCCTTATTTTCCCCAAGTATGTTTGACAGCTGGTCATTTACACAGTCAAGGATACATGGTTCGTTGACATCGACAAATCCACCGCCAATGCGACAGCTCGGTTTAAAAGTGTACCCTGAAATGAAAATGTTTTAATTAAAAACCATATTTATAAGTGAGGGATTTCAGAGCCCTGTCTTATGTCAAAAGCATAATGGACTCATCTCTGAATCTATCATTTATAAAAAAAAATAACCTAATTTAATATGTTATCACAACGAATGTCTGCTAACAGATATTTTCTTACCTTCCAGCGTCACATTGTCTGTTGATATGTAAGCACACTTATCCTCTTTCATACTAATATTACTAATGAAAGACGTATAATTTATACTATTTGTATGACTGTAACAATATTTCGGTATATGCCAATGCTCACACACCGTTTGCCACATTTTTGGCGATGTCATATCACAGCTCATCTATAAAATGTAGGAAATAATTAATTATTAAGTACGCGCGTTATGAAAAATTTATGAGAGTGAAATTTTACGATGCGCGCGCACCGTGACACAAAATTAACAGAATGAACATTGAACATAATTTAAAAACAACATTCGAATAATAATGGTGTTTATGTTACACTTAATGTAAGAGAATGATAATAAATATTTATTTATTTAAATTTTTAAATGTAAACTGAACTTTATTGACTATAATGACTCCTTTTCCAGTCTTTGATTATTTAATTGTTATGAATTATTTGCATGCAATCAAAAACTATTTTTAATAAAGAGATATAACTTCTTACTTGCGTACATAAGTACACGCACATTTTTTTATAATGTAATAATAAATGAGCATTGTATAAGTTTGGTCTTTTAAAAACTGGTCCGATATTAAAAAAATCTAACTAATAGATGTGTCAACATAAATTTAAGGCAGATGTATCAATTAGTTTATTGTTCAAATACATTGTAGAGTTAGATATACTACTACATAAACCTTTTACATTTCAATACATACCTTGCATTGTGTAGTGGAATTTTGACTACCCAAAGACATGACACTGCATTGGTCAATTTCTCTAGCATTTTTATAACAACTTTTTAGTACTGTAGCACCATCACCACAATCTAGCTCTACCGTAAGATTTAATCCACTTTGAGGTATAAAATATATACTGGCGAAGCTTACAATTATTACTACTTGAAAGAATATGAATATGGATTTTTGTATTCTAAACCTGAAACATTACAATTATTTTATTTGGTAAATGTTAATGCTCATATTATAATAGTGCTTCTCTATCATGAATTCCAATAACATTTTCAAGCCTAAACAATTTTTATTTCTCAGAATGTTAATCCAAAACTACTGAGGTATAATAAATAAACCACTAATCTACAAATGCAATTTAATCAAAATAAGTATGCAGTTATATATTCTATGCATAGCCTTGTTGTATCAGTTATTTCATTTAACAATAAAAAGCATGAAGAACGTAATATGATAATCAACACTATATGCCACCTGCTGCCATATCAAATTGTATGATGCAATATTTCTGTTACATTTTTTTATTAATGTGTACAAAATACTGTCACATATTACTTACAAACTTATAATAACATGGCATAATTTATGATAATGAGAAAAATTCAATCATTTATATTTAATCTTATACATATACACATAATTTTTATTACAAATACCCATTTGATTTATCAGTGCATCTTGTATGAATTAAATTAAGGTCAACCTTAATTATGTATTTGATAGGCTTTGTTATTGTAGTATTTTGATGTTTCAATATAATATTTACTAGCACATATTGAAATTTTAGTTTGTTGTGGTACAATTACCAATTCTTTAAAATGTGAGCATTCTGGCAATGTGAGTGTCTCAAATGAGCCTCCTGCCCGTTTGCCTCCTATTACATAATATAAAAAAAATCAAGAAATTACTTTGGTATCACACCCAAAATAGATCTTTTGTGCTCCACAATTGAATGCATTATAGCTATAATTGTAATGTTAAAATTTTATGTACCAAATAATCAGCAATAACATACCTATCTGCTAAGAAACCGAAAATTGGTGTTGCTAAAAGACTAAAAATTGGTAGTATTGTGTAGATTAGGCCAACAGTAGTTGATGAAAATCCCAATTGTCTTGCATATGTAGACAAATAGGGGATAAGTGGAGCGGTACCTAAAAATAAAGATTTAGGGATCTTAGTTTGCTACAAAAAAAATAACCTCATATCCACTGACCTATTTGATAGTGATTTGATATGACAGAGATAACTGTTAATTGTGATAAAATGTTGTGAAGTATGTACATAAAACAAATAACTGTATAATGGTGGTCTAATAAAATATTAAAAAAATACTTAAATGTTAAAATATTAAGAAATGAATAGCAACGATATAAGTGACACACTTTACTACAATAACTACACACAACAAATGATTCTTTTAATTATAAAATAAGTTCCCTAGAAATAAAGGCAAGGTTACATCTGCTTAGGACTGTAAATGATTAGTCTGTTTCTACAACTCTATATTCTATAATATTGAAACTGTAACTACCAAGCATTTTTTGCAAGTTCTTTTTTTACTCACCAGCACTATAAAGTATAAAATGACCCTTAATTGGCAAAAGTTTCTTGTCTATTTTCATGTTTAATGACAGCATGAGTCCCAATAATTCTAAATATTGACCCTGAAGCATAAGAAAACATTCGTGGATTTTAAAAAACCAATGTTTACAAAGATAACTTTTTCACTTGTTGAAACAACAGGTCAGGTTTTACAACTAAAATATTGGGAGTTATTAAGTAAAAAAATAGAAGCTCCTGTAAGACAATGTAAGTAATAATAATGAACAATAAATGTTATTATATTTCAATTTATGAAATAAATCAAAAGAAATAACTACCGTATCAGCGGGGCCACAGATCAACTAATAAAATACTTAAACAATGGTTACTACACAAATCTAGTTTATTTTAATTTCAAAAATTAATTAATGAATTATTTAACATTGATAAACAATCATGGTAGCAATTGCGATGAGCCATTGGGTATTGAGTATTGACGGACAAATGACAATATGAATATTATGAATTAGGTTTAGGGTATGTTCCGATATACACTGCGACCACTGTACAGAGTACCGTCAATTTAGTATACTGTGAAACCGTTTCTCTATAGCCAGCTATACTGGTTACAATTTAAAACGGAACGCAGTCCAGTATACTAGTCAGCTTCGTTTTTCGACACAGTTTTCAAATGAGTGCATCAAAGTTTTTCAATTCAACAAGAAAAACTATTATTGGAGTATTATCGCATTAAAAAAATCTATATGAATATTAACTGTCAATTGAATTAATACTACAAAGAAAGTAAGTTAGAATTTTAAATGTTTGTTATTAAACTGTAAGTTATATCAGCCGTTAGGCATTCAATTGGTTTTGATTGATCACGTGATCAAAGCACTGCGAGTACCTTACCTCGAAAACGCCAGTGCTCGCAGTAGAAGTATAGCGGGGATTTGTGACGTCATATTATATTTCCTAGGACGCTGCGGCTGTATACTGCAGTCCATAGCGGAACAAATTTTTGAACAGTGGGAGCACTATACAGTACTCGCAGTGTATATCGGAACATACCCTTAGGTAAATTACGTTAATGTCAAGAAGTAGTATCAATATCTGACATTGACAATGATAATTAACCTCCTTAAGTTCATTATGCTTGAAAAAGAACTATTTACTATAGTATATAATATACTATACACTATTTTAGTGCGGTGCCTTTAGTATTTACACAATTTTTTGTACGCTAATACACTTAATTACTATATCTGGTGAGTGAGTATAGCATAAGCCTAAGTTGATACTATAATACTTAAAATAATAAGAATATTATTTCTTTATAATGCGGCATTTGACAAGATATTTTAAGAAAACCATATTAAATCATTTAATAGTGACTATAGAACGTAGTTTCTTAACTTTCCAATTAAAAAAAGATCTCACCAGAGAATCAATTATATATTATATACTTAATTTACGTAATGTTATTATATTATATTAGGAGCAATTAGGAAGTTTTGAGTATTATATTTTCATTATAATTTATGTCATTTAAATAACTTTAACAAATGCATTCTCAAATTATATTTAAAATGCTTATGGCATCTAACGTTCTAGCGTATTTGATAAATTGTATTTAGCCCACCAATCAATTTTTTTTATTACATTGTTTGTAGCCCTTGTAATTTAATGCATTGGGTTTCTCGAAGTTATGCTTTGAATAAGAATAATATTATTTTTAAAGTTATTGGTTACTCATCTGTGATAATACTTCTTTTGTGTTGAGCCTGTTGTGTATAATCTGTGTTGATGACTACCGTAAGAGTCCACAGAATATTGACCCAAACCTATGTACATTGTACTAAAACGCAGTCTGCACTCTGCAGTTCTGACTTTGTAGAATGTAGGAGCTTAGCAGTGATTTGAAGTTTGATATTTTGATGGCCTTCTTCCAGTTTCCGTTTTCGACCACGAAGTGATTATATGCTCATTGGTTTCCGCTTATGAACCGCCTACCTTCGTGCTTAAATTCATCGAATATTCGATTACAATATACAATACGATTTTAAAAGCGTAGCTATCAATCTCCTCCAACTGGGAACAATGCTGTCACAGCAACAGTAGCCTCAGAAGAAGGGTGCAGCTGAGGAAGTCGTTAGAAGAATATCTCCACCACCAGCATGGGTACACGGATCAAGTGAGCACCAATTAAATTTAATGTTTCAGGCGACGTCGATAAGTCTGCTGGACTTTCCAATTAATATCTTTAATACTGTTGCCCTGCTGCTGCTGTACCTTGGGAGAAATGCCACATAATACATAAACATGTTTTTTTTGTTGGTACATGTATATACAACATCTCATATTTAATCCCATACTCAAATATACACATTTAGTGACAAACATTTTTATTGAAAGTGATTAGAGATTATTCTTCTTCAGTGATGATCTGATATGACTGATACTAGATACTTAGTAATAATGGTTATAGAAGTTTAAAGTATTTGTATAGTGGCATAATTTAATTTCTTCCAGGTCTTTCATAGAATTATTAAGTAACATCATCATAACAAACTTGAAAACTTATTTTATGAGTAAGACAGTAAAATAATATATGTAGAAAGCATTGTGTTATACTTTAGTGTTGCAATGTGATGCTTCATTATATTACATTTACAATGTATACAATTTACATTATGGTAAAGCATACATTTTTATACCTATAAAAATAAGAGAATATAATGTGATTGTCTGGCAGGCAATATATGTTGGAATAACATACAAAATGTCTTAAAGCATTAATTTTATTAAGTTTTGTCAATCCTTATTATTGGGCTTTATATTCAATAAAGATATTGTAAATACTTAGTTTTTTTTTAGGTTTAAGAATAACCTTATTTCTCATAAGAATTGCATACATAATTCACTTACTGAGAAACAATATTAAAAATCAGAAATTAGAGCGCACAGATGTAGGTACATATATAAAATAACAAAACAAAACAGCAACAAAAATGTGAGACATAATAAACTTGATCAGTCAACCAAGCAAAACACAGATGTTTGAATTTGATTCTTTACTAGATGTGGCATTAATGGCAAAGTCTGATATAGCAAGTTTATATTAATAATTTTTTTATTTTTCATAACAATCCTAACCAGAAAATTTTGATTTCAGAGGATCTGTGCGCCATCTTTACGAATTGTTTTGTGAAGTGTCACCAATTAAGGAACCTTCAATAGTACAAAAATATCCTGAATCTTATGACAATGAAGAAAACTTAAAACACATCCCAAAATTTGCTTTCCCCTGCCCCCTTGATAAGTAAGATATACGTTATTGTTTTAATTGCACATTATAATACAAAATGGTGATGAAATTTTTACCATCTGTGATAATGATGATCTGTGTTTAGATGCCATAGTTATTTTTTATCTTATATATATTGTTACAGATCTTATGTCCAACACTATTCTTTTGTTCTGACCTCAGTAGATTCTAAGTACACATTTGGATTCTGCCGATATGATCCGAAGGCTAACACAACTCTGCTTTTGTTATCACACATTCCATGGCATGATATTTTTTATAAGTGAGTATGAAATAAGTTGATACACACAGATATTTCTACATATAAGTTAATATATTTACACTATCATTGATCGTGTACATATGTATCTTTATGCATTTTACTGTTACTTATAACATTTATTGTTACAAGTACTAGTAACAAGTAAGTTTATTAGCGTAGTTTACTTTTTAGTTTGCAACTGAACTGCTTGAAAAAAGTTTATTGTTTTTCTTTATTTATTGGTAAAAAATGACTTTGTTACTATATCTATCTATTCTGCTCTAAGATTCTTAAATTGAATGTGGTTACCCAAATGCTTGCGAGCTTGTAATGGTATACTATGTCTGATTATTACCCAAGATTTAATCAGATTTTTAGTGTCTATTTACACAAAACATTTCTATACTAGGTTTCAGTCTTATGAAATTTAATATTGTATTTAAATTAATTTGTGTTTTATATCGGGATTTTAATTAATAAACTTAATATAATATTCAAAATGCATGATATTATATACACTGCAATGATGCTATGCGATTTATGGAAAAATAACTTTGTATTATTATAATTTATTTAGTATGTATTTTGTATTATTATAGTTTATTTAATCCTTATCTAATTACATTTTAAGTAATCTCACATCATGCCATGAGTAGTTTAATTAAGTTAGTGTGTGATCAGCCTTATGTACTTCTCAATCCAAAGAATAATATTTTTGCTTTGCAATCACACTCAAATTCCCATCCAGCTTTATATTTGTAAAACATAGCGAGCTAAGCGTTGCCACAGCAATTATATTATTCCTTTACACTTATAGACTGAGCTTCTGCAAAACATTGTTTGTTTTTGTTATTAATGTGTTTCTAATGTTCATAAACACAGACAAAATTGCAAATTGTTATATATATTTTCAGATTATTAAACTGCATAGCAAACTTACTAAACAGTCCTGAGCGTGGTGAATTGAAATCATTTTTGGAAGCATGCAGAATTCGGCCCCCAATGCCTGGAGACACCTTAAAAGTGACATATAATGCTAGTCATAGTGTGTTCTCTTGCCAGTGTCCAGATGAAAAATTACCAAGTATTCCGGAGAATGTAAGTATGATATTTATTTCAAATATGCGTTCAAGAAGATAGCTTACAAAGATATTGTGCTAAAACTACTTTTAATCAACTTAAAAACCCCAAAGGATCTTTATACAATTTCACACTTTTTTTTAATAATAAGCGTATACTGTTACCAAATAAGTATCAAATATTTAAACTATTATATAGTAGTTTGTGCTAAGTTTACTTTTTAAATTAAAACAATATTTGAAAATATTTTCATTGTCTTTTCTCAGTGTAACCTGACGGAATTCTTCAGTGCCTTAGACGCTGATTGCATGATTGGTTTATGGGCGGCATTATTAAATGAGCGTCGGATAGCATTAGTTGCTTCGAAACCATCGCGCCTATCTGCATGTGTGCAAGCCGCTAATGCATTGTTATTTCCTATGTCCTGGCAACACATATACATTCCAATAGTTCCCAAATTTTTGGTGGATTACCTGCTTGCTCCAATGCCATTTCTTATCGGAGTTCCTAGATGTGTTTTTGAGGTATGTTATTGCTAATCGTAATTGCCTGAAGCACACATATAGTGGTTTATTCAAGCATTAAAGTGTTACCTATTATAATTGTTGAAGTAATTAAATAGGTATACAGTTGTATAAGATATTGAAACAAAAAACTATTACAAAATGGTTTACTTTCATATTTATAATCTTTTAAATTTAAAAGGGTTTAGTGGAACTTTGGGTTCTTTGACTTTGGCTCGGTGGCTCTCTTAAATTGTGTGTTCATGTGATATCACTTAAGACTCGGGCCACTTTTGCACCCTGTTCTATAATAAAGCTTCTTAATTTTATGTAAAATTTTAAAAAATAAGTTATCTATGCTTCTCTAGTGTACTAATGTTAATAGACAATTATATTCTTTTATAAAAGTTTTGTTTGAATATATTGTGTTAAAAAAATATTAGTTACACTTCCCCTTCAAGTGGTGTTAAAAATGTATCGTGTGTATTTTAATTTCAGACTGTGAGAATGTCAGATCTCGGTGAAATTGTGATAATAGATATAGATACAAACGAATTAAGATCTCCATTTAACGACTCTGAAAGTCTTCCGCACATGTTGGTAAGTAATACATTGTCAATTGTCCAACTTGTGTCAGTCTGAATTAGAAGACATTATTTTTTTTGTAATATTCTTGAAAACTTTTTATTTTATTTATTTATTATTTATTTATTATTTATTTATTTATTCTATACATGATCCTAAATAGAAAGAAGTTGGCGTGGTGGAAACACAAACTGGACACAGTTTTTCCGTCCACCAGGTCGTCGAACATATTTAAATAATTAACCTATTACACACTCAGGCCAGTGACATAGTATACAATATAACACCCCCACCAATAAATTAGTGATTAATTTGAAATTTTGTAGAGTAATAATTACTAAAAATGTTCTGAATGCTTAATTATTTTCAGGTTGTAAATTTAAAAAAATCTCTAGGCGATAAAAATGCATTAGGTGACGCTGTATCAAGAGCATTTCTTCGTGCGTTAGTTTGTTTGATTGGAGGATACAGGGACGCAATTTGGTAAGAAAATTTATATATCTTTATTACAGACTCGATTGACGTAAATAGCATAGATATTTCATATTTGTTTCCTATCTATATATATAAAAGAAAGTCGTGTTTGTTACAACACTTATAACTCGAGATCGGCTGGACCGATGTTAGTTATGTCTTTTTTGATGGATTTTTCTCCACTCCGAATAGCAGAATAAGTAATAAAATATCGGACAAGTTATCGAATAACAATAAATAAATTAATTAATTTTACGAATGCACACGGCATGTGGTGACATTTGTTGACAAAACTACGCATCATTTTACGTCGAATTCGTGTCACTTCAAGAAATTCCGAACTTGAGGTAAATGAGGAGATGCATAACCAGGCTTTGATCTTGATCGAAAACATGTGTTACCTCATCAAAAAATGTTGTAAAGCAGAAAGTGCTTTAACATGCAGTATCGCAATATTGGCGTTAGAGAGAAGAGGCCTAATGTGTAAAACTGCCATTCTTCTTTTGCAATGGCAAGCAATAAAACATTTCTCTATTTGCAAAAAAAGTTATCACCTTAATGAAATCCTAAAATAAGTTTAACTAAAGTAACAACGATATTATTATTAAGGCAGAACGAAGTTAGCCGGGTCAGCTAGTAATATATAAATATTGTATTTTACTGCTTGCTTGCTGCTACAAATACGGTCCTTTTGCCTGAGTGTTCTATGTAAAAATATATTGTTAACACAAATGTTTACGTATATGCTAAATGTAAAGGTTTATTCAGGACTAAGTTAAGCCGGCACCTCTATACTATGTGCCACAAGTTACAGAGTTACACTTAATTTATTAAGACTTATTATTAAAATACTTCATAATATCCCAAAAATATATAATAATTCAATTTCAGCATTGAGAACGAACAATTTGAATTCAGTTCTGAAACATTTCTAAAGACACGAAAACATATGCAACAATTTCTTAGTAAAATGCTGGAGTCGCAAATATTTCAGCAAGTAAGTACTTCATCATAATTGTTCAACTCATCTATATACCGTAAAGAAAAACCTTATGGAGTTCAGTACTCTAGTACTACTAGTTTCTATATCTGTTTCACGTTAATAAACTTAATATTGTGATCATCTATGTGTATCAACTAACCGGCTTTAAAAAAAATCAGTTTATCGGCTAAAGAGCTAAAGTGTTTGTATGTTTTACACAAAATTCATTTTTTCAGGATAAATAAAAGGTAGTGATATTATTACTAGAATACTAAGTACATTACATATACAAATATATATATCAAATGAGAGCAATTTCCTATTTGACGATTTAAACATTGTTATTTTATTAGTGTAAATAGTTAAAAAATAAATTAAAGCAATTTATGTAATTAGACTAAAGAGCAAAAGCGTTTTACTATTGTTTCACTATTCGTGCAATCTATAATTTAAAATGTAGGAAATCTCTGAGAGATAAATTCAAGGAAATTAATATACTTAACTTTTCACCCGCAATATATTTCTGAAAATATTATGTATGTGTACAAAAATACTGAGAAGTTTACTAGAATAGAACATACACATAATGTTAATACTCGGAACGAACGCAGGCTGCAATTTCCCCTACTAGACTATCTAAAGTTACTAATTATTTTTTGGAAAAAAAAGGCTTACTATCAAGTTAACGATTATCTAGTTGATAAAAGGGCCTAGGACTAGTGTTAGACAGTTCCCGTCTAATTAATTTGCGATATTTGTTTTAAAAGAGTTTTTTACTATTTTTTAAAATACCGAGAGTTTTTTACGCCGGCTTTTTCTCGCGGCCTACACCCTGTGTCTTCTTATATATAAATTCAAAACAAAGATTTGTCCTCTATCAGTCGGAGGCATGGTGAAATAGGACGCACGCACTTACATTCTCGTGGGATGATAGAGATTTAGAGATATGTAGATTAATATTTGTGTGCACCTGAATCTGATACAGTATTATTAAATTTTCAGTTTATAGAAGAGAGGCTGGACCTCATTAACTCTGGGAAAGGATTTAACGATGAATTCGAAATTGAATGCAACTTCTATTATGACAAAAGTAGCTCCAGTAGCGGTCAAAAGCTAAAACAACAATACAAGGACTGGGCTAAAAATGTTAAGAAAGAAGGTGGTGCCTTTTTCAAAACTGTCAAAGATAAGGTATTTACGGTTCTAACAGATGCGACAGGTAAAGTATATGCATGGTGTATATGGGAGTTTGTTGCTTTAAAATGTGAATATTTACAGGCGAATCCCGCGGTCCAATCGGCGGTGAAGACGGTGAGTTCATTTGTGTCTTTGTTATCATTGCTTGATGTTTAAAAATGTTTTATAAAATGTAATTAATTTTAAATATTAGGATGCTTAACAATTCTTAACAGCTTTATAATATTTTATACATATTTATCAATAAATTGGCTATCAGAAGACATTAAAAAGATTTATGTTTTTATGGATGTCCTTCGATACTTCATTATTACTAGAAGTGTTTAATAAAATGTGATAATGAGTATGACGCATCTTTTGTTAAATGTTATTTTATTCCTACCTTTCAAGTTTATAGATAAAATCATTATTCTAAATTAAAATTCCCTTTAAAAAAAATCTTTCTGTTCTTTTAAAATTGCGGCCACTTCTGTGTTCTCGTCATCATCAAAGTTCCTTTAAACGCAGAAATAGGTAGAAATCGCTAGGAGTCCGGTGAATATGAAGTACGTTTCATTCACGTCGAAGCCAGCTTATTGAATTGCTGCCATTTGGTCTAACTCTGGACATCTGCGCGTGGGCATAATCTCGCTGAAACAACTATAGGAGATTTCTCCCTGTAATATGTCTCCTCCTCCATGTATTTGATCATTACCACCCCTAGCTTTACCAGAAAAACGGACCATCATCGTACTGGTGGATGGGATTGCCTTGAATTTCTTTGGAGTCTGAGGTGACAGTATCTTCCAAGTCATAGTCATTTTGTTTCCGGGTCATAATAGAGATGCAATTTTTCGTTCATGAACCGAGCCAAAAATCGGTCAAAATCTTGATATAACAAATAAAAAAAAAACAAACACAGCTGGTGTGAAATTCTCTGTATCTTTTGTATCTGCGCGTCAGAAAGCATTCTGACATTGTCACTTTTTCATACCCTAGTTGTGTATCTGTAGAACATTTTCTATAGAAACGCATAGCAACGCGCAACTATACAACGTGAAGGAATTAACCCCTAATGTTACCCTCGAGTCTTGATTTACCGAATTTGTACGAACTTCAATTTTATCCACGTTCCGAAACGACGCAAACAAATAAACTATATTTTGAAAGGAAAGAGAATGGATTGCTTTATCTAAATCTGACGTCTTTGTTTTTTGCAAGGCGAATATAATCACATTATCACTATTTATTCAACACCCCCCCGTACATGAACATTTTAAACCCACTTGGATAATACTAGGTAAAAAGTTCTCAAAGGATACGTTATTTTTAATATAAAAAACTCGCTTGTACGATGAAGGAAAACATCGTGAGGAAACTGGTATTCCTTAGACCTAAAAAAGTAGCCTTGTCTCAGCAACTGATGGCTGGTCACCTACTTGCCTATTAGAAAAACCAAAGCATCACCAAACAGATAACAGAAATTTGAGGCCAGACCCTCAAAGATTGTTGTTGTTTGTTGACTTTTTATGTTATGATGTTCTGTATTAATGCTTTTTGTGATGTGATAAATGTTAAATTATTGGTTAAGTCGTCTTTTTAAATAATATAACTTTCAGTGCGCTATATTATTATATAAAAAAATAATTTTAATTTGGATTCAGTGATACAAGGACTTTTATCGTACATTTCACAAAGTAGTGTATATTATTGCATGTATATCGTAGTTGCGTGTTATCCATTTGATTTAAAGAGCGATTTAGAAGAAATATATTACAATTTTATCATATTAAATTAAATAAATGTTGGTAATGGTGCGTGCTTGCATGAATATAGCAGATTTATTTATTAATTAACTACTAATATATAACTAATATATAACGATTGCTATTATAACTACTTCATATTTAAAAAACTATAAGCAGGAAAATTCGTTTCATACAATTTTTGAACTCGTAATCAATAATACAAATTAATCTGGGATTCTAAGCTCCCGAGAATCAATGTATTGAAGCAATCTGATTTATATTGATCAAATCAAATGACCATGAAAATTGGGTCATAAAAATTATATATACATTTATGGAGATTGCCAGTATTCGCTACTTCTCAATGCAATATCTAATGACGCTCGCATGAATTAAGCCTATGTTTTCTATGCAGCAATTTAGGTTGTATATTTTATAATTAATATTTTTCTCAATAGGTTCGGCAAGGAGGTAAAAACGTGAAGTCGGCTGTAAAGGGATTGAAGATTAAAATGCCTAAATCGCGGTCTCGTCCTTCTTCAGTCACCACAACAGATGATAGCAGGTACAATGTCATTATTATTAACCATATGGTTAACATCGTGAAACCATGCATGATCAGATAAGATTAGATTCGGACAGAAGGCTGATCACTTATATATTTAAAAATATATTTAAAGACAATTTTTTTTAAAGATCTGACGCCCTGTTCATAAAGTACAAACACTTTAACTAACCCAGCGGCACTTTTTTGAAATTTTTATTCAAGAAGACGGCGGTCGTTGCCGACATTTTAAAAGAAAATTTACTCTAAAAAGTGAAAACTCGTAATGTGAGTAGCCTATGGTGTTAAAAAAATGAAATAGTTTTTATTTATTCACCCTTATACAAGCAAACAAACAAAACACAAGGGCGGCGATCTCATACGGATAAGGGGGCGTCCATAAATTACGTGAGGTGTTTAAGGGGGGGGGGGGGGGGGGGGTCGAGTTAAATCTCATTTAATATTACGTTGGAGAGAGGGGGGGTCTCGACAAATATAACGCAATTTTTTTTCTGATTGAAAAAAAAATTAGGAAAACGGTTGACCCTAAAGGCCATCTCTGCAACTTCCCGCTAACTCCATACCTAAACGCTCAACATTTCACTTATTTTGTTTTTGAGCTCTTCGAGCTCAATAGTACGAATTCTGTGTTATTTTGAGTTCTCTGAGATCAAAAAGATAGCTTCTTACGCGTTTACGTAAGAAACCGACATTTTGAAAAATCTCACGTGAGATTGGGGGTTGGGGGAGGGGGTTGAATAAAATCACACGACATCTCACCAGGGGGGGAGGGCGGTACAGAAAATTTAAAAAACACCTCACGTAATTTATGGACGCCCCCTAACCTAATGATAGAAAACATAAATGTGACAATAATTGTTTTTTAAGTTAATATAAGAAAGTTAAAATTAATGATTACATAAATTTTAAAATAACAAATTTACCAAAACAGAGAGGTTGAAATAAAAACAAAATATTATTAACGACAGCAAATTAGACGATAGAATACGGATAAGAATTGCTTAGATATGAGATTTTTGAAGGATCAAAACATAACATGAGTGTTATAAATTCCTTCGCAGATTCTCTTGCGGCTCAGTAACGCCGGTGTCGACATCATCTGACTCTTCCCCGACGAATGTACGCTCTCACGAACCACCGTCCACAGCATCCCTTGATCTCTTAACCGAGATGGAGTTCCTTCTTAATAGAAACGACAATTTCCCTAGCGCCGAGCACAGCCCCGAAATTAGCTTGCCCGACAAACCTGTGAGTTAACATTTGCACTTTACACCCGAAAATGTCTGACTTTTTAATATACCGTATTTTTATACACCCTCATAGTTAAATAGCTTTATTACGAGTGGTTAAGAGGTATTGTAATATATAAAGTGAAAAACAATTGTTAATGTTGGTTGACACGTTGCACTTGCGTACTAATTTTAGTATTCTAACTCGTCACTTAAGCTTTCCAACATGTCTTGGCAGACATTTTCGGTAATTTTTTCTGTTTTATTTCATCATATATTCTCATTTCACTCTATTCTTAGCTTTTGATACGTGATTATACTTAAAATAGTGAGTCAAACTATTGGGTCTTGCTCTCCTATGTAGCATGAAGTCAACGTGTCAAGAGTTATGAAATGTTTTGCGTTATTGAATGTTTGAATTAGTCGAAAAGTTCAGCTTTCTATGTGCTATGTGGGCATGATTAGAGGCAACATTCACAGGGATGAATAAAAAAAAAAATGATATCAAACATATTAATTATTCGTAAACATCCATGTAGGAAGCACGTGCCACAACCCGATTGCATTGTATGTACCTGTACTTGTTCTGCTTAACTATGTCGTTCAAATTCGAGATAAGACACCTAAACTTGAACAGAAAACCGATTAACGTAATGTAGTAAGAAGTTTCTAACTAAAAGACTGACTATCTATTTGATGTCATTCCTAATATAATAATATTGTATGTACGCAAAAATTGTTGTGTCATTTAATGAGACTTCAGAATAAATATGATTTTTACAAAAATCATTATTTTTTATGTTGGGCAAATAGGTTTCTGTACCGTGAAAAAGAAATTGCGTGTGCCATGAATTTTGCCGTTTCTACTAAACTCGATAATGTAATTTAACTATTCTATAAACTCAATTGGCTTTCTGTTTTATTCGCGCATTTAATAGTAAATGCGTATAAAGTTAAGTTGCTTTATCCTCGAATAGGACGATTCGTGCTTTACTTTTGTTTTGCAGAAAACCATGTTACCACAAATCCCACCTCGTTTACCGGCACGTCCCCAAACCCGTCACCGTTATCCAATTGTGTCAACCAAGAAATTAATAGATTTTTCTGAAGCCCCGATGCCTCCACCGCGGTCCATACAGCCTCCTAAGGCGTGTTTCGTAAGCAATATAACAAGAAATGAGCCAAAGGTGGCCGAATTCCGTACGAGCACATTCAGCTTCGCAGAAGGAACTAATAAGCCCAAATTACAATTAACCGTGAAGCATACACGACCTAATTGCAATGGGAATGCACAACCCAAGGCTGTGCAAGAAAAGCGGCCGGAAGCAATGAGAACGGGACGTGTAGAGGTAATTTTCTATTGCGTAGTTGTTTTCGTAATTACGTTAACATGCGAATTAATCATTAACTTCTTCATATATAACTAAGGATATCGCACTTACCGCGTATTAATTAATGCTGAATGTATTTTCTGACGCAGGTATTCCAATATGAACAAAAAGTTTCTATGTAAATTAGGTGATTTCAGTGAATGTTTCTTATAATTCAAACTTTAAAATGAATTTTGGCGTGGTTTTCTATTCTAGTCCTGTTTGCTTGTTATGCTTTATTTTTGTTATGCATGCTTTTCATGTAGAAATACTATTTATACTCATGTTTTCCATGCTCCACTATACATATGTCCGGCCTCATAACGTACATATATAATATACAAAAAAATATATTTTTGAAACTTTTCTAAGTCGTGTCTTGACTATTGACTGATATCATTAGTTTATAACAACTAGGTAGTTTTGAAATTACTCTCGTTATCTAGGGATTTAATGTGATACTAACTGTAATTAATAATAACATGTGACCAAGTCAGTTGTGATTGTATGAATAGGATGGCGTATTTTTATAAACTTTAAAAATATAAAAACGAATTAATAATTATTGTTATTGAGTCAAATTATATTGAAGAAAGCATTTTTTAAAGTTCTTTGTTGACTAAGCCTTGACAATGACACAATGTATAAAAGCTATATGTACTTTTTCATTTGTTATGTTAACTAATAAAAAAATGTATACAGTGCTCAATGTAATAATAAGTTTAAATTGAAAATAAATATATAATTCAATGAAAGAAGTTTTATTTTCATTATCCTTCAAACATAAAGGAATTTTAAAAAATGCGATCAATATTTTTGACATCTAACGACTTAAATGTTAATCTGGTTAAGCTTTAATGGTAGGGATGAAATTGAAAGGCAGCCCGTCAGATGTAACGATTTTAAAAGTAATTGATTTTGAAGATTCGCCCTTTCGCATGTACTATGTTGTTACTTAAAACGTCGGTTTTAATATTTCATAGTAATGATCGACGCTTGCTTAGTAGTAGTTATTTCAATTTTTTTTATATTTAGTGTAAACTCTTTATAACGTCATCGCTATAAACTCTTTATAACGTCATCGCTATAAACTCTTTATAACGAACAAAAAAATTGGTTGGTTAAATACAAAACCCTTACATTAATCCTTTTTTATAACGCAACAACCTATTACGAAGAAATATTTTCATATTTAGACATCAACAAAATACCTAAGTGTAATTGTTTTAATAATCAGATTACAAAACTATTGAGGAGCCGAAATTTCTAAAAAGGTACCCGAGGTCATAAACAGCCGTCACGCCTTCGTTATTGTTAATTGCGTTGTTAAAACGTGTGCCATTATTCCTAGATTACATTGCCTGTAGGAAATTTTGGTCTCAGTTACTAAACGCACCATTGTCAGCTATCTATATATAAATTATTGTAATTGGTTATATATGTGGTGTTTTTTCTCTTCTCTCCCTATAACGACAAAAATGCTCGTCCTTTGAAATTCGTTATAAAGAGTTTACACAGTATAATAAATCGAGAGACCTCTATTATTTGCTATCTTCACCAGTCTTGTTGCATGTCTGCACGGCACTATGTATGACTTTTTGCATCTAGAAAAATTGCATTCATATAAAATATTTATTGCTACATTTACGCGTGGTTTGTGTACATATTACTACATATGTATAGTACTTTTTAGTGCAATTCTGACCTGGAAATCAAACCAACCTGAATGTGGTGTATTGTTCCCGAGGGACAACTTTGATAACTTGCCACGGTTTATACACGGTTTTCGCACAATTTTGCTTGATTTTTAACATACGTGTAGTATGTATAGTAAGTAATGCTAAATGCATCGTAAGCTAATAAATAATACTTATTAATGAAAAAGTTCTATTGCAAATATTTTTGTTTGTAAATTATACTATTTTAAATACATTCTCTAGTCGATGTCTTACTACATTGATAAAAATTGTCTCATTAATTCCTTGCTAAAACTAAATAGGTGCTATAAATAGCCATATTTCAATAATTTAAAGTTTAAAATTGAATAAAGGGCGAAAGATTTTTTTAATAATTCTTTTTCAGATAATAATACCGACTAAGCTTGTAGTATGGAAGTTTGAAAACGAAAGTATTTAAGATTAACAGTCAAAATTTTATTATATTTATTTGGTAAGTTCTTATTAAATGAGTTTTGTATTTGTCCTGATTGTGTTTCGTTGTCCGTCCTCGTTATTTCGAATTCGTCCTGTTTGGTTGGTCCCGGTCAGTGTTGCAAGGTGGGTAGAGGTCTGCATTTTCTATCGCTTAGTGTTAACAGTGTGTTCTTTTCAGTCATGTGACCCAGATGTGGATCTTATTAAACTGGACGTTTCATCGCCAGCTCTCGAAGACTTTGATCCGCTCCGGTACCGAGATAAAAATGACAAAATCGAAAAACTTAACACAACTACCGATAGTGCGCTTTTACACGAGTACGGCTTAGATTTCAGTCAATTTAGTTTGAACTTTACGAGTAGTTCTAGTGACCAAGAGTCTAGTTCTATGTCTAAGGGCTGGACGACATTTAACTAGCGGTTAATATTTCACGCTGAAATTATAGACTGCATAATTATATGGAATTTATTTGATTTTCATACTCATGTTACATTGTGATTCTATAATTTATAATGTACATATTAGATATATTGGAAAACTCATAATTATATGTAATTTAGTTAAAATGGTATTTAAAATTTATTTATGTCACTTTGTATAGAATTTTTTACATATCAAGTTTTGTAATTGTAATGTTTTTGTATATATTGTATTATTGTGATTAATATCGTTATGCCGTGGCTCACGTAATGTACCGTTAGATTAAATGCGTTACATATATTATTTTTGTCAAGATGTTTGACATAGCTTATGTGAAGAAAGTATTTATTATATAAAGATTCTATTTCTAACCATTATTTTATTAAATTACTTTAAATTCATTCCTTTATATCGTCCAGTATACATTAAAAGCCGATATGTACATATATTTAAAAAGTAAAAACTCATAGGGTAAGATTTAGAGTCGAAAACTATTTGTAAATGCTAAGTTAACTTATAGAAGTTAACTACGTTATTTTTATTCAGATATTTAGAAAATTGTGACATACTAATAACTAAGTGATGGCCATCTGAGACTGGAGCGAGTTTAGATACAATAGATAGATAGATTAAATTTCTCCTCCCTATTAAAAAAACTACTTCATAACTGTTCTTTAACTACAAATATTGTCTTTCAACTTATTTTTAACGTCTCTTTTATCTAATCTAATTTAAAAAAAAAATATGTCTGCTTAAAAAGCTAATTATGTCTACCGTATGAATGTATATAATATACAAAAACGTATTTAATTTCGACATACACTTCGTAGTTCGTACCAAATCCTAAATCTTACCCTTATATCGAAAATTTTTGTTTCATTATTTCCTTTAAAATTACCTAAATTCGCACAAATACTTGTGACGTTTTGTTTGTAGATATTTCATGTATAGTTGTATTGTCTCGAGCTTGTTATATTTTAGAATGAATTTAAACAAAATTTTACTCACCGTCCGTGCGTCACCTAGCTAACTGTTTTTTTTTTTTTAATTTTATTATTGTTTGTGAAATATAATTAATTTATTGTTTGATTGTTAGATTTATTTGAAAACGTTAATATATAATTTATATCCGTGTGAAATGTCTAATTTATAAAATAAACGTTGTAAAATAAAAGTACAATAATTAGATTACGTTTTATCAATTATAGACCAATGTAATTAAGTTATATAATTTTTGTAATTAGTTATATAATTTTAATGTATAAATGAAGTAAAAAATAAACAATTAAAAATACTATTACCTCCATAATAAGTGTTTTTAATTCATTTGTCTGTGTAAAGTGGTTACTCGCGTATTGTATTTTCTTCTATAGTGTATGTAGGCTTGCTCTGAAAAATCCTAAAGTTCCAGCCTTGACAACCAAGGTAACAAATCAAATCAAATCAAAATTCGTTTATTCAATTTAGATGCTTCTGAGAGCATGCTTATGAATGTCAACAACGTTTACAAAATTCACGAAAGAGCAAGACTACGCCATCCGTTCGCAAAACTACCAGGAGGCCTTGTTCTGAGAAGAACGGGCAAGAAACTCAGCAAGTTTTGCCCTCCCTTTACATTACAATTATTCAAAGGAAAATGTCATAAACCACAACGTCATTAAAGTAAAGTTAACTTTGTGTCGTTTTAAATTAATATGTGATACAGCCTCATTTTAAATGTTTCATATTTCATAAAACCACATTTCAGCTAAAAACGCCTTTAAGTTGTAGTTAAATCGAGAAACATTTCATTCCACCCGTCTTCGTAACAGTTTGCATATATGAACCCGAATATACATAATACTTGCCTGAAAATACCTTCTATACACTATGTACTTGAATATGTAAAAATAGTGTTCGCCTCACTGTGTCTATTTTATTGATCGTTTTTTTATAATCAACAATAAGGTCTACCCTGGATATTATAGTTTTAACATCACAGAAAAACCTTATCTAAGATATATTGTAGAATAATCTGAGAAAGTTTAACATGATGTCAAACTTAGTCCATGTTAGTAACTGCGGCTCGGAATCTTTCCACGTGTCATTGATTCCGCCTGTCTGGCAGTACTTTTCTAGGCTTTTATACACTCGGTATGCGCTGTTTCTTGAAGAGTTTTAGTCAGAAATACTACGAAATATAGCGAGACTAACGATGACGGACATAGACAATACGGGTAAAATTACGTATTTTACTTCGACCTCCGATGAAATTTCAGCAGATTTTAATCCGTACAATTCCACCGACATAGTCATATCATTTATTACAAACAGAAACAAGTGTGCAATGCGTGTGTGCTGTGGCTGTAATAGGCTCTGGATCAGCATTATGCTGCGGAGCATAATGTTCCATAGCGCTGGTCATTCTGCCAGAGACCACAGCAGCTAGTTTGCTCCTCAGTTGCAAAAAAAGAAAGAAAAGGAACGAAAAAAAAAATAGTAAAAGTTAGCAGTGTAAGTAATGAAGTCTTGTGTAAAGGTGTGTAGTAAATAAAATAAAATTGAAAGTTAAAAATAAGAAGCAGTTAAATAATTTTTATTTGTTTTTTTTTTTCGGGTGGATAAAAAGCTACTTGCCTGCTAATCTGAGGATAGAACTATGCATGCTAAATAATTTGCGTCATATGTGACGTCTGGTACTTTAAAGTTTACAAGGTTGGCTGAGATACCAGAGTTCACCAGGTTTAGATTTTTATCCAACACATTGTGTAAATAGGATATGGTGCAACTCATTAACAAACACTACTATTGTTAAAGTACAACGTTAGTGACAGTGACGTTATAATATTACAATGTAGCCTTTGCATATGATTTAAATTTACTGAAAGCACTTATATTTCTCTCACGAATTTATTGTAAAGTCGTATAGAATATTACTGAAAATAATTACAGCGTAAACCTATATAAAACATCCTTATACGAACAGCAACAGCCACTTTCTGCTAATTTGAATTTTGACCTGCTTAATCAACAATTTTCCCGCCATTCCACTTTTGATCAAAGCATTAAATCTCAAACCATTGCATCTCTTAAGTTTTGTCCAACTACGAATATTACTTCTTTTTCGTTCCAGTCGATTGCAGAAGATGAAGTTGGGTGGAGCATGTCTGTCTCGTTTAAAGCCATTGGTTATGATTGCATTGGTCAGGATATGATCCTTCCTATTGTTGACATATTAATTCAGGTACTAGCACACATTTTTAACACCTCCGTCTCCTGAGACTGTAGTGCCTAAGTGTTTAACTAGGTCGGTCCATCGTATTGGGCTGCGTTCCTTCAATCTCTTTCCCTCCATTTTCCCAGTCATAATTTTTTGAACTAATCAATATGACATAGCATACTTGAAATACTGAAATCACCCTAGGGCTCACTTCGAGGGAGAAATAAAATAGATTTTAACTTGTTCTTAACTGTATACCTAATGGAGGTATTTATATTTTGCAATTCCGATACGCAACGAAAATTATCTAAAGTGTATGTTTAAGACAGATACAATTATTAATGGGCGTAATTGCTGATACTCAAGTTTACAGTGCATTGGACAAAAATGTATTCTAAACACCAGTATTTGGAAAATTCTTCTTTTAAAGCGTTCTTTCACCCGTAATTGGATGTTTTACCGTTATCACTCATCGGGCATATAAATTAACATGAAAATTTAATAAACTAATTTAGGTTTATACTATGTTTATGAATAAGGCTGTAATTTCAAAAGGCTTAGGAATAAATCACGTTTAAAGTTAAAATTGTGCATTGAATTATTTTGAGGGTAACAGTGACCTAGTTAAAGACAAATTGAAAGGGAAATTTCAAATTGAAACCGAAGAAACTGGATTGATTTGTTTATTTAATTGACTGAATATTATTTAAATAATAACCAAGAATAATTGAAAAACTGAACACGTTTAGTAGTATTAACTATACATTGTATCTTGAAAAAGCTTGGTGTGCTCAGCAAGGCAAGACGGTAGGTACTTCACTCTAGGCCACCGCTTGCGCCCACTGTATAAAGCGCAAATTCTGTCGCACATGGATTACTGTTCTCACCTCTGGGCAGGAGCTTCCCAGCTCCTTCCACTTGACCGTATTCAATGCTGCTTGTCTGTCGTTCCACAACTGAGCGTTTCTTAAGGTTTTTGCCGCGCACCACCACTATGTGGAACCAGCTGCCCACTGAAGTATTTCCAAACCAATTCGACTTTAGGGTCCTTTAAGAAAAGAGCGTACCAATTCTTAAGAGGCCGGCAAGACACTCGCGAGCCCTCTGGCATTGAGTGTCCATGGGCGGCTGTATCACTTATCAGCTGAGCTCCCTGTTCTATAAAAAAAAATACTAAAATATATTCTTGTTTACCTGAATTCCGCAATCGATCAGTGTTAGGCGGTGCTTAGGACTGGTATTGAATCATGTTATGCATCAAAGGATTTTCTATACATGAGCGTAAAATACTTACTCCTACGGTCCAGGGAAACATCGCGAAGAAACCAGAATATTAAAGATCAAAAACATCGTCAGTCTTATCCACTATAGAAAAAAGACTGTGAATTTGAGGCCAAGGCTTAATTCCCTTAACCCGTAACCTAAAAAGTTTGTGTTCCTCAAATTCGCCATTCGACCGGTTTATAAGCCGATATCAGTTTAATTGAAATCGCAAAATCACTATTGAGATCCTTTAAATGGTTTCACTGAAATTCAACGAGCAATTGCTCGAATAGGATGGTTTTGTCAGTAATAGCTCTACATCAAGGTATAATTACACTGGTTTCCGAAGTAAAAGCGTAGTTATATCAAACAAGCGATCAGCGATAGCTATTTAGAGTTTAAATCCTTAGAGTAATTAAAAACTACTTGATGAAAATGTGATATTTTGAAAATACATTACATTTATTATTGGGTTAAGGTACGTAATACTCTTCACATACCTTTCTCTACTAGAAAATTAAAATGAAAACATAAATTAATTCCAAAGCTAAGTGCACTTGAATAAAAAGTCCTACAATGCATCTTCAATAATAATGACCTACTTTCTGCCTTATTTTTAAAAAGAGGGCCAATACTTATGTTCTGATTTATTATGAAGATGTTTCATTAAATAATATTGTTCATATTATAAATCTACTGAGGGTGTATAATCCGTTGTTGTAATATTATTTTCATAATCAATCTCGACATTAAGTAGACCTTAAGTCTCCATTGAGCAGTGTTGGCCTAGTGGCTTCAGCGTGCGACCCTCATCCCTGAGGTCGTAGGTTCGATCCCCGTCTATGCACCAATGGACTTTATTGCTATGTGCGCATTTAACATTCGCTCGAACAGTGAAGGAAACCATCGTGAGCAAACAGACATGTCTTAGACCCAAAAAGTCGACGGCGTGTGTCAGGCACAGGAGTCTGATCCCCTACTTGCCTATTAGATTGAAAAATTATCATGAAACAGATGCAGAAATCTTGAAAATGGAAATCAGAAAAGTCCTAGACCTAAAGAGGATGTAGTGCCAATGATATAATATGATAAGTCTCCATGTAAAAAAAAAAAGAACCCGTTTAGACGAATTAACCGATCTGGTGGTCCTGTATCTAAACTATAAATGAATATTAAGATAAACAATATGTATGTATTCTGAATAATGTTTATTAAACGTATTTATATAATAAATTCTGTTTCAGCAATGCCAGCTTCGATAATAGCTGTAACATTATATCCAACTTTTCGTCTAAGCAAACTAAACTAAACCTATACTTTGTTTAAGATTTGTGTGATGCTAAGTTTTAGAGAGATGTTATTATAAATAATAGTCTATATTTATAAACGTTGGGCCAGGCTCAGAAGGCTTACTATTATTACTGCTTAATGAAAAGATAATACACCTTAAAATGTTGTAACGGCACATTTAAACGAGGTTGTTATCATATTTTGTCAGCAATAAAGTTTGTCCATAATAAATATATATTAACTAGCTTTAGCTCAATTCAGAGGAGATGTCGCGAAATTTTTTCCTCAATTTTAAACTAACTTTAAAAAATACCCTTTAAATAACCTTTTTATTTCTTTCCGTGAAATCAAAGGCATAATAAGTTAAGTTATAATAATCTAATGGCGCTACTACTCCCTATGGGTCTAGGATTAGATTAGGTCGCAGATTGGCTCCGATCCTTTGAACATTTTTATTTTTTATAGACATGTAGATCGAGAAGTCAGCCTTGCGATTCTGTAACTCACTTTTCGAACTCACACAGCGGTTTTCGCAGCGGCGGTCGCGCTCAAATCAGTCGTGAAGCAGTCATTTTACGATTTGGCATTCCGATAAGGAGGGAGCTTGTAGTTTATTGTTTATCAGAATGACGCAGGGTTGAAAGACAGAAACATTCTCAAGAGTAACTCAAAACGACCGAAATGATTTGTTTGTATCTTTAATAACTAAAATAATTCTAATAGTTCGGCATTCTTCGTCCATACAGACTGTTGTAAGAGTATACGGGGGCGTTTTTCTTCTCGTCTTCCTGATATTTTGCAAGTAAAATCGGCCAACTTTTGTCACTATCTGGTATGTTGGGATTAGCTTCCATCCGTTGACGTATCTTTGCGGCTTTAGCAATTACTTCCGCGTTTAACATGTTCTCTAAATACCGTAGCTTATGTGGCAGAACTATTTTGGAAATCTGTAAAAATAATTAAATGTTAATTCAAAACATTGTATGTAGGTGAATAACTATTTAATAAAACCTAGAAGTCAATGTAATTTTACTAATAATTTGAATTTATATTATGAGTAGTAAATAAATGTATTAAAGTTAGCCTCAACGTGTTAGCCTTATTGGCCTTAGTTGTTTCAACGTACGACATTCATCCCTGGTGTCGTAGGTTCGATCCCCGGCGTGCACCAAGTAGACTTTCTACCTATGCATACATTTAACACTCACTCGTACGGTGAAGGAAAACATCGTGAGGACACCGTCGTGCCTTAGATCCAAAAAGTCGAGTGTCAGGTACAGAAATTTGATCACCTACTTGCCTATTAGAATTGATCACGGAATAGATATAGATATCTGAGGCTCAGACTAAAATTTCCGATTTTCATTCCTAAAGAAAAATTCAGAAAAAATCAGAAAAAATCAGAAAAATTCAAAAAAAAATCAGAAAAAATCAGAAATGTTCCGAAAAAAAGGATAGTATCTATTTATTCTCGTTTTCAATTCAGATCAAACAAACCACGTTTTTCCTTATTCAAAACTTTCATTACATTTACAAATATGTATATAATAAATCTATGCAAAGGGCTAATTGGTTATCGTGATGCAAGCCAAACAATTAATCGGGCTGTATAAACGTTTCCTACAAAAGCCGGCGAATCTAGTTATGCTATTCACTTTCATAGAAATTGATGTCTATAGGAAAGCATTCGGAACTGCGACTTAAATTGCCAGCTATCGATTCATTGGTTGTCGAGATAAAAGTGCAGCGCGAAATATTGCAGAAGTTCAGATTGCGTTCTAATGCTTGTTGCTCTGTGGTACAATTACTTGTGAATGCTACCGTGCTTTGTATGAGTACTTGTATAATAGGTCGCTGTTAACTTTGCTGCATTCCATTGTATGCTTATTCAAGAAGCATATTCGTAAGATAAAAGCTATAATTAAAATATCTTTATACCAGACTTGCACATTAATATTATATTTATAACACATACTGGAACACACAACAATAAAAAGACGTGGAAAAAAAAAGATGGATAGAAGAAATAGAAGCGGTAGCAGGAATGGAGAAAGAGAGCCATAGACAGAGTCAGTTGGAAAAAGCTGGAGAAGGCCTTTACCCGTGAAGGGGTTCCAAAGAAAAAAAATGTATAAGAATGTAAAATAATCTAAGCCGTGTATTATAATTTGTTTTTGTCATGATTGGAAATAAAACGGGCTTCATTATTATTATTATTTTACTGGAACATGTCATACAACTGAGCCTTCCATGTTACAAAACAGTTATTATTAGAACAAAAAAATTGGGTGGTCAATATTGTGATTAACCTACATTCGTCACAAAATAAAGCTATTAAAATGTACATAAAGCGCGTCGTTTCGTCAGAAAACTGTCTTGATCCGCGAAACTTAATGGGAAGATTAACAGTTGGCGCAGACATTACAGAGAATTGTGGTAGTTGCCTCAGCTTAATTAAAGTGGTTGAAATGATCTCGTACTTATTACGTGTAGCAGGTGAATCAGCGCTTATAATTTTACCCTTAAGCATAAAGCGCCATCGTTGGATACTAAAGCGTAAAGCTTCGGTTCTGGGCTCGATTCGAACTACGAACATAATAAGGATGGTATATATACATAATGGTATGCACGTACCACATCAAGCAAAGGGTTGTGTCGCGTGATTTAATAATTCATCGGTTCTCCAAATATATGTAACTTAGGAACCAAAGTAATACTGGTTTTAGTAAAACAGGTGCAAAGTGGCTTTTAACCCTTATTTTTGGACGCCAACCCTTTAAGATAATAATGTCCCTTTTTAAGAAAGGGGAGATCTCTCAGACACTCCCCTTCTGCTTAGCCACTCGGTCACATCTGCCGATTGCGTGTCTGATAGGCTCAGATGTAGGCGTACCTGTATATTTAAAAAAACTCTTATGTTTAACCTCCAATTTTAGTATCAGATTCCAAAATAAAGATCCTGGGAATTAATTTTTCATAAGAAAACAAATCGTGTCTGCCCGATGATTTAACAAACTTCAGTTAATTCAATCGAACAAAATCGGTCGAATTATTTAAATAAAGTAGGCCGTTTAAAATTTTATAACACTATTAATTTGGCGTGAATCTAACTTGATTATTAAATGGACGTAACTTTTTATGCACTGGTTAAATGTATGACAGTTACTTTATCTGTATTCGTTACGAAATTTATTTCAATAGTTCGGTTCGAACCTCAAAACCATGTTAAGTGATACCGCCCATGGACACTCTCAATGCCAGAGGGCTCGCGAATGCGTTGCCGGCCTTATAAGAATAAGTACGCTCTTTTATTGAAGGACCCTAGGTCAAATTGGTCTGTAAGATACTTTAGACCTATTTGTTTTTAACATAACTATTTAAAAACGTTTCTCTTTAACATAACTACTTAAACATATATATATATATTGTATTTTTTATTCCTTGTTTTTTTATACGCTTTAAAATAAATGTGATGTTTTCTTAATTTAATGAAATAACGCGTATAGAATTCTCTATGATTATACGTATGGTCAGGTTGAAAATTCTGATTTGGAAAATGTTTAAAAGAATAGAGGAAGATAAATTCTACCAAAAATTACCCTTTCATTCATAAAAAAGATATGGGTGTAGTTTTATCTTTTTAATTAAAGTTATCTCTTTCTTTTCAGCAGAGCGTAAATATTTTACAAAAACACTAAAGAGCACTTTAGTTAAAAGTGTACAATAAGACTGAATCATATTTAATAATAACGGTATCACTGTAAATTTTCATTTAAGGCTGATAGGCGAATAGGAGTGACAGTTCCACTAATCTATGATTATTAAAGCTTTATTAAATAATCCATACAACAATTTATTAGTTTACTTTCCTTAATTTAACACTTAATATTATTAGTAGTGTTAAAAATTTTAAGTAAGATTTCCTTTTTCTTTTTTAGTGGTCTATTTCTTGTTTGGTCCCTTTCAGGATAAAAGCCTTCTCCATATTTTTCCATTTCTCTTTGTCTTGCTCAAGACATTAGTAATCTTTTTTTTTTAAGACAATTCACACCAATTGACCTAGTCCCATGCTAAGCTGGTGAAGCTTGTGTTATGGGTACTAGGCAACGGATATACATACATATTATAGAAAGATAGAGATATAAATACATATTTAAACACCCAAGACCTAAGCACAACACCAAACGCTCATTACATCGATGTTCGTCTCAGCCGGGGATCGAACCCGGGACTCATGGATTCGCACTCAGGGGTACTAACCACTAGACCAATGAGTCGTCGATTATCTATTAAGTAATCGTCGATAATCTATTAAGATTTATCTAATACTACTATAATATATATTATATACCTCGTGATTCGAGAAGAAACCTACATTTAATAATAGTCTCAATATGAAGTAATGTAATTAGTACTTACAACACTCGCAATACATAAGAGAACACCGAAGCTTATCAGTCGACAATACACCATGTTGTTAGACGAATTACAAGGGAATGAGTGGGAAATTTAGGGCGGTTAGCCTTATCGAAGCCTAACCAAACAGTTATATTTGACAAACAACGCTTTGTTTAATAGTTATAAGAGCGTTATTGTTCTTGAAATATAACTTCGATAACGTTGAGTTATTAGGCTGTAGAATTAACGTTTTAAGCAACGCGTAATTGCAAGCATTGTAACAAATTATTCAATATTCGAATATCTGAAATTGAACAGCGTTGTTGGTTCAAGTTTAACCTGAATATAAATGAAGACGTAACTTACTACGGTAACTCTATTTCAATATGGAGTCCATACCACGTAATTTCAAGTTTGCGACAACAGCGCTATATATTGAGAGTATGGGTATAGATATTAGGTATCGTCCTTAGTCGACGTCATTTGAATTTTACAGAATTAGATAGCGATTGATAGCTCTAATGCCGTATTTATAAGTCTGATAAAAATATGTGTCTACCTCATGCCTCACTGAATATAAAGAAAACTTTCCACACCTGTCCCAACAGGCATTGTTTTTTTTTGTCTTTGTGAAAAATCTGGCATCAAACGAACAAAAATTAAGCAGACGTGACATACTAATTTATTTATACATTTGAAGCACGAAGACGAACAATAATTTAGTTCATGTCGGTCCGGCTAATAGGGTGCGAATTAAAAGTTCCTCGCGCCGGCATTAAGAATATTTAATAGAAAAACAAATAATTTATGGTTGCGTTATATTGAGTCAATAACAGCAAATGAGGCAAACGTACAGTTAAATTGTATGATAATTTTAACAAACAATTAAGTCTTATTATTTTATAAATAGTGAGAACTAAATAAAATTAAAAAAAAATGGTATAAACAACTTGAACGTTTGAAGGCCAAGCATTACTACCAACTCCTGTTGGTATAAATAAGTTTTATCTGAGGCTTGATGATTGATGAACGACGTGTGTCACTTCTAGCTTTTGTTGAGAACCATGAGTTATATCCCCTAACATTAATTTAGTTACATATATAATAGAAGTGTAAACCAAATGTTAGCAGTCAAAAGCCAAAATTAGCCCCTTAGTTTTTCCCACACTCATAATTTAACATTCTTGTTTCCGATTATGTCCAAAAAGGCCGAATACACTTGTATTAAAGTGTTACTAAGATTTAAGGACCCTTAAATAAGCTAAGTTAGTTTTTTGTTAGCATCGCAACTCTCATATTTAAAACAACCAGCTTCAAAGGAAGATTTTCATTTAACATACATTTTACATCCCTCAAAAAACCGCCACCGAACTTAGCTCATGCTAGAATTGTTTTTCAAAGCGCGGATCCAGTTCCCAAAGAGGGTGTGGTTACGGCGACCCAAAAATTTTATGTTTGAGTGCAAGTAATTATGTACATAATTACAACAGAAGAAACTTTCAGAAATATCAGCATGATTTAGGACAATATACCTCTATCAAGGGAAATAACTCTCGTGTCATATTATTTTTAAGACTGTATTTGCACTTACATAAAAAAAATCATGTGAAAAAAATTGCGTTGGGATAATCCTAACACAAGTATACTCGTAGCTATTGCTACAAAACTGCACTAAAATAGCATCATATTCCTCTTAGAATAAGAAGCCAGCCCTTGAATAGTTTCAGGCTTGTATTTATACATTTTGATCGAGCTTTTTATAATTTTAATGATTATTTAAAATTATGTTTATAAATGCAAAACATTCTGCATTGACTTTACTTATTTTAGTGACAAGTGTTTGATATTCGGTCTTAAGAGTGTGACACAACTTTAATAATAAGTCTCTCAGTCATAGGTAAAAATGTTCGACCATCCATATACGATATATACTTTTTTCTATTTTTATTTATTATTGCTTATTCCAAAACTATAATTCCTGAAGGGCGACACCACATTATAAATTCCTCATAAACTAAAGAGTTAAAAAAAATACAATTAATACAAAAACATTGTATTATATTACATCTATCTTAAGCAAGCAAGCAATCACTTTCCAGGTTGGCTAAAAAAAACATTTTTTTCGGGTGTTATTTTAAGATTTGGGGGTAAACAGTTAATAAAGCGTAGAACAATATGTGGTTGTCCGTTCTACGTATACATTATTGGCGCGGACTGTACGAAGTTGTACTTATAGCCCATGTATGCGTTGAATGTTCGACAGTGCTTTTCAGGGCAGAGTCAAAAAAGCCAATACCGAACTTGTACGTAGATTTGTATTATTCCACAGTGTCTAAATAAGCTAACGTCATTATTAATGTATTGGATTTTTACTTTAGGGCCTACAATAGTTCTTAAAAAACATCTTTACTAGATATAAATACTGTCCAAGTAGTTTCTAAGTTGGTCCGTAACTGCTTAGAAAATTATTATTATTAAAGTTTGACGGTGTGGAACGGCTTTGTATAATTTGTACTTTACACTGTATTGAACCGTGGCCGCGTGTCGGATACAAGGGGCAAGCGAAGGGTGCGTACTTATACATACTCTACCTATAGATTCGGTACTCTATTGACTCTTTGGAAGTCAATTTCACTTATCCTGTCTTTGACAATCTCATACAGTGATTAATAGGTATATACTTGTAGTAACTGTTTTAGTTCTGGTACATTGCATGGTTCTGACGTTCTAATTAGGATCGTAAATGTCTATTAGATTTGCGAAAGTTGTCATAAGCGTATTGTTTGTTTCTATAAAAAATATTTCTCACGTGTGTTCACGTGTGTGTGACTAACGATGTTAGGATAATGGCAGTGGTCACATCTGTTGCGTAAACCGTAAATATATAGCTAAACAAAATACGTAATTCGAGTCGGGCTTTGAAACAAACTCGTAGCAATTCGTAGCATGATGATCAAAGCCGCGTAACTTATTACGCACACTGTTACGGCCTATAAACTTACGAAGTACGTTTATGTATATGGCTTGTATAGATATATTTATCTACATAGTAACAATTTGTGATTTGAAACAAAATCTTAAGCATAAAACGATTATGACAAAAATAATTTGTTCTATACATAACCTTAAGTTTTGTATATTTAAGTATTCCCTATTGATATGTATTTTGGTTTAAAGTTACTTTTTATTTCAGTAATAAGATTGTCGTCGAAAAGGTGTCGAAGAAAGTCACATAATGGACCACGGATTAGACATTACACTAAAAAAAGTTATACAGGTCAAAATTAATCTAATTAGTAACAAAACAAATGTATTATGACAGTAAAAATTGCGCCCATTATGCCGCACGATTACGAACTGGTGTTCCGGCGAGTTACAAATACTGGAAAATGGAAATGGAAAATCAGTTGGGTCTGCGCTACGGGATAGGAAGGACGTAATCCTCTTTTGGCTCCCACAAAATCGAAACATTTTGCGCGAAAACAACAATCAAAATATAACGTTTATAACCATAGTAAAAATAGTAAACATTATAATATTGGAAATATTAAGTAAAATGTAGTGTTTTCAAGTACATTTAAAGTTATTCGAAAGTCAAAAAGTACAAAGGGAATGATCTATGTAAGGTTTAAGCAATACAAAGGTCTTAAACACCGGCTTCACTCCGTGGTATAAGGTTTGTTGAACAATTAATTAATTAATCAATTCACTATATTTTTATTGTTCCTTTTTTGTGTATTTGCAATGGCGAATAATTCCTTATATTGCGCGTTTATTTACATTATATATTTATGTTATAAATATATTTCTTTATCTATTTCTTTACTTATTTTTAAAGAGAGCAGGTGATCAGGCTTCTGTGCCTACCGATCTATTAAGTGTTTTTTTATAAACTAATTTTGATACTTCTGGGAGCTTCATCCCCCGTTTTTGATACAGATTACCTTAGAGCATTAAATTATTCAAGGTGTATATGGTTGGCGTAAATTAATTATAATAGAAATATTTAATCAATGGGTACATCATTTTCCGAGACGTAAAAGACTTACTTAATTCCCTTTACTAATTAGAAAGCTGTGCAGTTCTGAATAGAAGTAATTTATAAAATGGTATTTAAATTCATGAAAAGTTGAGAGGAAAATGGGAAAAAGTTGTAATGAGACTCCAAAAGAAAAATAGACGCTAAAATAATATTTTTATCTCAAACTTTGGCGAGGAATACACTTATATAATATTAACTTTGAAATTACTGAAAGCAGTTGTATCACGAATGCTTTTCTAGCCGGTCTTTAATTATTACTACTCTGTCCGTTTTGCTTGCGTTGTTCTGTATATGTTTTGTATATATATGTTCCTCAGCTTAAAAATACATAGCTAAAATTTCAAATTTATGTTAAAAAAATTTAAAGAGCATAGAAGTACTTAAAAAATATTAATTATATTGAATTCAAACATTTGATACGTTTCTTTAATATTTTTTTATAGTATAAAGACAAGTTGGTGATGTACCTTCCGTGTCTGTTCTGTCATGCTCACGATGTTTACCTTTACATTACGAGATTGTTAATTACGTATATATAAATAAAACTCCATTGGTGCCGGCATGGCTACAGCCAGAATCTCAACGCAATACGGTTTAGTCAAACAGTCAGACAGTCAAAAGCTTAAGCTGTTTGGTCAACACTGGTCTCAAATATATAAAGCTGATGATGCGCTATGTTGTTCAAAGAATTTCGTCAAGCTCTCAAACATATCAAGAAACTAATTTTTACCTTAAGATTTTCGGGAGTGCTATTAAAACAAGTGGATCGGGTATAATAATAATCTAGTGGCGAAAGAACCCTTTGTTTAGTCTTGGCCTCGGATTGTTTCTGTTTTTTTCCATTATTTTTCTATTACATGCAAGAACGACCGTCGTCAATTTACGGTCTAAAACATTAGCCCGCTTCCTCGCGATGATTTCCTTCACTCTTCGAGAAATTGTTAAAGTCGTATGAACAATCCATCCGACAGTCGAAATGTTATCGTACGCTTTAGGGTTGAGATGTGCGTCGATGGATTTTTCTTTCTTTGTGACCAATTAACATTTCCACTATGAAATAAACCCAGAAACATATGTCAGATATAGAAGGCAGTTCACCTACTCGTCTTTAAAATTAAAAATTATCAAAGAAATCGATCTGATGCCCAGACACAATTTTGTGTGAATTTTCACTTAAAGTAATTATGAGCCGCGTGGACAAAAAATACAAGGACATTTTTTTTTTCAATTATTGTTAGTAATTAGTTTTGTGTCAGAATTGAAGGATTATTCAATATAGTTACCCAAAACAGGGGCACACAAAATTAATCTAACGCTAGTCCCCACACTCTAGTGTTATAAATAATGTTGTGTGTGTCACAACCATATTTCTATATAAAGTTTTATTATTATAATATTAGAAGAGAAATATTAACTTTACAGTTTAGATGGTAATTGTGTTATGGTACAAACGTTTAAAATGTGATTAATTATCACAATATATTATAAATTTACAATAATTAGTGCCAATTTTCATATTATTGGACTTTGAGTTGTAACAAACTCTGGCCTTAAAAAAAAATGATATACGGTATTTATTAGTTAAATTTCCACGTCCAATCAGTGAATTGGAAACTAAACTCAAAAGAAAGAAGGTTATACAGAACACGCGTAGACGCGTCTACGTGTTGGAATGGTCTCACCTTTTGTTTTACATTCTCACCCCTCACTTTTTCAATACAGCTAAACAACCAAAATATTGATTCTTTAGAATATTTTGACCGCCTACAATTAATTATTTCGAAGCCACACCATGTACTCATTTTTGCTTATGCGAATGTATTAAATTAATTAAAAAATACTGCCTTGCATATAACATTTCTAAACGTTTAATTTCGGTACAACGGCATGCATTTTAATTTTCAAGGCGACAGGATTTTTTGTTGCTTTCGTTGGCACAGTATACATTTTTTACAATGAACATAGAATTCTTACCTACGATAAGTAGTTACAAAAATATATAAACTGTATTGTGAGAGCGCGCTAGATTTGTTCTCACAAAGTTTTTGTAAAATGTATACAAGTATGATTGACTTTATATATATTCTCAGTGCTTCGTAGTACTTTCTCTCTCGTTCAACGTTCAGGCCGTGACCTTTACCCCCTTTCAGAGTACTCCTAGCTACGTATTCATATTTAAACAGTACAAAGGCACTTGTGCGCTTTGTAATTTGATCTTCGTGACTGTTGAATTTAAATTAATGATTTAAGTATTCTATAAGTCCATTTAGTCTTTTATTGTCTCATTTCTGCATATATTTTATTGATCTTTTTTATAGGCAGATGAGACTCCATGTAGATTTACGATGGGGCGGTTTGTCTTTGAAGTAAATATAATTTATAACAGAGGTCTATTTAAAATAGGTCTTCTGCATCAAAATTACAGATAAACTGCAGTTTTGATCGCGATAATATCGATACAATGTATTCAATAAATCATAGATCCTTCCAATTAATCCACTATTAATCGCTATGCTAGTAATGGAAATATTAAATCCGGAATAACGTCCACTGGTCACGTTAGCAAAAATTTAATATACCAATGATCAAACAGTGTTAAAATAATAAGGTTGTATTTATTCAGAAGCCTTGGAATTATTGTGAAATATTCAGTCGCAATATTTCGCTCCTTTGCCCACTCGAGTTGAGATGAAGTATCTTTGAGGATTGTAGAAGGGCCTACATAATTCTAAGATGTTTTGTATACTTCTCCGAAATTGTTTAGTTGGTATGCCTTGATGTTCGTTATAACTGAAGGATTTAGAAACAACTAGGATTTTATAGCTTAAAATATATAAGTTTTTATAATAAAGTATTTATAATAAATACTGTTAAGTTATGGCTTTATTGATAGCACAGCGATGATTTTATTTTTGAGAAACTCATTGTTTCTTTGATGATATACCTAATCTGAAAATGTTTATTGTATCTCAAATCTTTATATAAATAATTCTTCTGTGAGTGTGTATGTCACTGAACTTCTCTCAAACGACTGGACCGATTTTGATGAAATTTTTTGTGTGTGTTCAAGGGGATTTGGGAATGGTTTAGATTCACAAATCATCCCGCCAGATGGCGCTGCAGTCGGTACTATCATACTTTGCTTTACTAATCGCTTGAAATATCGTGCAGGACAACGTCTGTCGGGTCCACTAGTATTACATAAAATACATGAGTTGAGACAGCCCCCGTAAGTAGTCAGAGACACTTGTGTTTGGGCTGGCATATCAATACTGCTGTTACCTAAGTATAGTAAACTAGAATAATATATATAACTAAAGATATAACTATAACGTTAATTACGATAATACTCTATTGTAAAATAGCCTAAATAGTTACTTCATTTATTCAAAAACTTCTGGTTTATCTGGGTCACAGCTACAAATAATGCTTGAATTTCACAATGAATCATTTCTAGGTTATCCTTACCACATTAGATATATATTATGTCCTAAACTAATGGCTTACCTGAACTATTTTATAGATATTCAGCCATCAAAAGATTCTCTTGATACATTTTTTAGCATATGGCAGAAACATTTTAATAACATATCGAAAAATTACAAAACAAGCTTCGTTTACGTGGTAAAACGACTAAAGGAAACCGTTAACCTTGATATGGTATTAGCTGCTTGTCATGCACATGTTTCATCTATACTTCGATATGGAATTATAGTTTGGGAAAATTCAGTCGAAGTAAATAGGCTCAAAAAAGTCTATTAGAGAAATTTGTGGAGCAAACAATATAGTTTGCGTTAGTTGCGTCAATTTGTTTAATAAGTTCAAAATTTTATTTCTTCCCTATATGTATATTTTAGAAATGTCCTTATTCGTTCACAAACACATAAATATTTTAAGTCAATGGGCAAATTAATAGACATCTGTCGAAGTAGACATGGAGAGAAATTGTTGTGCCAAAACTAAATCCGGCATTGTATAGGAAAAACATATATTGTATATATCTAGGTTCTATCTAGGACTATCAAGGTTTATTATAATTTACCAAAAACATTAAAAGACATTTCTTCTAGAGTTTTCGAAAAATTAACTTAATATACTACTTTTTGAAAAAAAATATTATTCTATTAATGATTAATTGCGTATTATAATTAATATTATTGAACATAGTGTCAAAATATTATAGAACACTAAGACTGTTTATGAACATTACCTTACTTTAATACTAATGAATAGTATAGTAGAAAATTAAGTCAGTCAAGATAATATTACTAATTAGCCATAATTATTGTATAGGCTAGATTGGAATTCATGTAAAGTCGCACTCTTTTTTGTGAACTTTATCTATTGTAAGAAAAAAAAACATTTGTGTCAGAATATGCGAACTTTAGATTGTACCCCAATAACATTTTTGTACCATATTTTTGCAAATAAATTATTATTATAAGTCCATGCATTTGATATGGTCCTTTAGTTACACTGACCCATGCATAATTACGTAACCTGGTTGCTTGATAATGCATGGTGGAGGTTTTTGAGACGAAGTTTCGCTGCATAATAGCCGGTAGAGAATTAATCCAATTCTACGATTTGCCGAAAATGCGTAATCAGCTAATCACTGCGCTGGTTATGTAAGTACACTCGACCATTTACGTCTGGCTTAGATAATATTTAAAGCCAATTAGTACGCAACGATTCCTCTTCGACATTTTAATTGTGGAATGTGTTGAGTGAGGAGTCATGGTTGTCTTAGCATTACATATAGTGAGTTGCTTACCAGGTTTTCAAATAAGTTCAACTAAATGCTAATATATCGTATGTAAAGAAATCATAGTAGTAGTTCAGTGAACCACGGAATGAAAACGTAACGCTCTGCGCATTTTAAGCGAAATTTTAGATTGAGCTTCTTTGTTCATTTAAGAGAAATTATTACTCAAAAGGCAACGCACTCGAGAGCCCTCTGCCATTAAAAGTGTCCATGGGCGGTATCACTTAACATTAGCATCCTGCCCGTTTGTCCCCTGTTCTATAAAAACAACTCAAAGTTAATTAAAAAAACATTTTTAAAAGCACTTATTAATTATTATTTATTTCACTTTAGAAACTTACTAGTATAAATTTTCTTAAATGGTATACGTATATATTGATTAACTGTATATAATCTTTACTTAGCCAAACAATACAGAACTCATTTAAATTAGTGAGAAAATCAGGTTATGTAGTGTAGTGTAGTTATTAATCACCTGATTCATGGCCTCGCACCCACATTAATACACACCGGTGATTCAGCATTGAGGATTGGTATAGGTACATTAAAAAAAAAAATCAAAAGTAATGGGTATTGCACCCAATAATAATAACTTTAATTTGAAATGAATACATTAATTGACATTTACTGTAATTAAAGGTGTGACTTCAAGTTTAGTTCATATTAAAAATGTTTCCTT